>NC_071404.1:33137142-33446785 GCF_017976375.1 Cuculus canorus | reverse complement strand
CATGTCATCTTAGGTCAAAATTAATCTCTAAAAATTGTAAATTTATTCCTTAGAAGTCCAGAAGTTAATTCAAGGTCCAGTCATAGGGTCTAAGTTCATCCCTTTATCTGGCTTCAGTGGCTTCAAAGTTTTCTGACTGAATCTTGGAGTATGAGAAAAGGAATGAAGCAGGATTGAGCACTTTATATATTATCATGAGGGTGGTGAGGAGGAGCATATTTTTGTAATATAAGTATACCTCCCAGGAACAAGTCCCACAGAATGAGAGGAATTCTTCTGTATTAAACAAAAACATCGTGAAAGTAATGGTCACCCTGAAAGCATCACTGAATTTTTATTCCTTGACAAGGAAAAAAAACGACCGTAAAGAAAAACCTACCAGTTGTAGTAGTTCCTGTTTATCCATTCTAGAAAAGGGGAAAATAAAAGTTATACATTGAAACACAGATGTTTCGTTTGGTTCCAACAGTAAATCGATCTTCTATTGCACTAAGAATACACCTCCTCAATGAAAACACAGATCTTAATGTTACTAAAGGATTCTCTGCCCTTCTTTTACAATACAACCCATTATTTTATGTGCATGTCATGTATCTAAAGTACCTCTTAACATGTTGAAAACAGGGATTTAGGCTTAATAATGTCATTCTTCTTTGTGAAGACTGGGTACAACTTGTTCAGATCATTTTAAATTAAAGGAAAATATGCATTAAGGATATTTCAGACTCAAAACATATTAAAATAATCTAATTCTTTAGTTAATTTGATTTGCTCACTATATTAACTAGGGTAGTGATTCAAAATCTGTCAGAGTATGAAACTTTTTCAGAGCTCTCACAAGTCTGATGAGCTTGCCTCCCTAATAGAAAGAGCTCAGTGATCGCACTTAAATTTGCAAGGAAGCTATTGCACATACTGCTTCTCTTCTGGAGATATGGTCTTGTGCTACAGATGTGTAATTTTCATTAGCTTTACTAGAATTCATTTCTTCCCACTCGGGGAACAATTTACTGCAATGTGTCAGTTAATTCTAAAGAGGATATTTTAGGCTACTTGATGATATCGCTATATAGGACTAGCATAAAAAATGGTTTCAAATTTTTTCCTTTCAGAGTAACATTCTAAATTTACATTTACACTAGGTAGATAGAGCCCAGAATGGGGAATTTCAGAAAAGTAAGGTGGGTAATGCAGAATAAAGCAACATATCTGAAAAAAAAAGCATATAAATTATTATGAACCTAAAATTTAAAACCGAAGGTAAAGAAACCATTAAGTTAACTGAGAACAAGTGGTGATAAGCATTTATGTGAGTTGACTACTTGACTCATTTATAGGAGTCTTACAATAATCAGTAAGTAAAATTTCATAAAGTGATTTCTTGCAGCTTTTTCTAAAAACCCTGTACCATATTACTCCTTTATCACAGCCATGAAGATAAATTTGTCTGCCTTCATAGGGATTCAGATACACAACCAGTTGTTGAACATCCTCACCTCCATCAGGTAGAATCTCCTAATTTAGGTACCATAAACTTAGAAAGTGGTGTGGATAATGGTACTCAGAGCAGGGAATCAGATTTGGCTTTCATTTCTTCAACCCACTACTGTGTTTCTACGATACTGTTGTCAAATCGTCATTGTGTGAGCCCACATTTCCCAAAAGTAGCTGGTACCTAATGTACGTGCTGGTCAGAAACTAGGTACTTTCAACACAGGCAAAGGTGGACACCATCATGAAAGAATTAAAAACTTGTTTTGGAAGTCAAGCTCCACTGAAATAATTACATATAATCTCTGCAAAGCAGACACTACTTGACTCCGCTTCTATAGCAACAGCTTAAGATTGCTGCAATACTGGTAGACTCTACAGGATGGGGGGAAGGACAGAGTAGAACTTTCTTAATATATCTAGAAAAAAAATTGCTGTTCTGTTTCAGTGAAACCTTGCTTTGTATTAGTTAGTTAGAGACATACTTTTATATAATGCTTCAAGATTTTGCTTCAGAAAGCATAGGTAAAGCTGATGTGCCTCTTTCCTGCAATGAAGGAAATAAAACACTATTGCCTCCATAACTACATAAACCTATGGCACTCCTGAATGAAATTCTGTTCAGTCTATTTACTATTATGATTATTAACAGCCTCCAACTATGTGTTTTGCAGTGAAATGAAAATTAAATATTAAAAGTGCTACTATATTAGTACCTGCCACTCTTAGGCTACAGGTAAAAAACGAGGCAAGAATATTTATGAGAGTGGAACAATTTGAAATACTGCTTGCATGCACAACAGCAGCTCGTCATGTAGTGCAGCCTGCAGACTGAAAACCAGCAACTATGTGCAAACATCTTTCTTGAAAAACAAATGGAAAAGCATATGTTTGCTTCTAAAAGGCAATAAAGGCCATATGCACTATTATTTTTCATAAGCTTTAGTTAGATCAGTTAACGTGCTCAGTTTTCTTTGAATATGTGAAAATAGTTATTTTCTGGTAGTGGTGCTTTAATATCTTTTTCATTCAAATATATTTCTTTCTTCAAAATATTCTGGAGCTAATAAGAGCAAAACATTTACGAAAATATTGTCACTAAAATCCTAACCTAGCTACAAAACCATACTTGTTTCATTTACACTTAGAGATGAAAGATGAAACTAATCTACTGTCAGATCTAAAACCACTCAAATAGCAGTTTGTTTCAAGTCAGGCTTAAATTGGGACTAAACTTAGCCCCATATAACACTTGGCCATTATTTTAGTACTCTGCAGAGAGAAAATACTAACTTTTGTGATCTCAATTAAAGTTTTAACTGAAAGCAGGTGGCTATGTGTAAAAATGAATCCCCATTCCTTAAGCTGATGTGTGTTTCTGTTGAAAGTTTTGAAACATCTCCTTCCTTATCTGCAGACTAGCATGGGAAATTTTTCTCCTGGGTCACATCTTTTCCCATTTGCTTCCTGGTATATTTAATAACTCTCTATGTCTCCTTTCTCTGTATGTTCTTATTTTTCTGATCCCCTGAAGAATAAGGAACTCGCACCCTCGAGCTTCTTTCTCACCATTAATTCTGTACCCCAGATCAATGCAAAGTAGCTTACCGGCTCCCATCAAAGAAAAATTAAAAGGTTCCTGTCAGGTCCATTTAAATGCAGTGTTATTTTCATGCTAAACTTTTCCTGAGCAAGAGAAACCACAGATGTAGTGGCTTGTACTTGTCATTATGGTGTCATACATATGTGATTAGATAGTGCTTTTCAGAAGGCAAATGTAAACTTCACTAACTTACCTTTTTTATTTATTTTGAAAACCATAAAGAAATCCTACTATTTAACAAAATAATTTCAACAGCAGTTTATTTTATTTTTCGTCTCCTAGCCACAATAACATCACATTTCCTTTTTTTTTTTCAGGTTGCTGCTGTGAGCCTCTCTTTTATATTTGGTTACTTTAGAATCCTCCATTTAACTTTGTAATGGCATTCAGTGACATGCTGGATTTATAATACATCATTCCTATTCTCCCTGTATATAGATTGTTAATGGATATGTATGTATTGGGCTTTTAGTCTTTTGTTCAGGACTCTCTTCTGGCCAGTATCACCAAAATACTTAGTCAAAACATCGGGCAGCACAAGAAGAATAAAGCATGTTCAGTTTTCACATCCATAGAAATGTATTACTGGGGAACGAAAGAAAATGGAAGGAGATTTACAGTCTCGTGTTTTTATTGCACAACAGATGTTCTCAGGACAGATGAGAGACTGGAAAATGTAGGCCTGTTTTCTATATTTGATGGAAATGTCACAGTGAGATTCCCTCGGGCTGCCAAGGGGATGATACATGGTTAGCATGTGAACTTCTCCACATGTACCAAAATAAACACTATTTTTTTTCAAATAGTAAGTAGGATTCTACACCATTTCATGTATTTATGATGTGTTTGTGAGTTACGAAACAAGGGCATAGCAAAGCCTCAATAAACCCCGATCAGCTTTACCGTAATTGTTTTTGTAGATGTATATAAAATTGCAAGAAATATTTTGGGTCTGGGACAAAGTCAAATACATCCGGTTCATCTCGTTAATAAATTATGAGGTGAATAAATATTTCTGTATTTACTTTTTTGTCTTTTTTATATTTGCAAAAATATGCTACCTGATGTAGTCTAACATATCTGCTGAGCTTCCATAAGCAGAAAGTTAAAAGCATCTCAGAAAATCAAATATTCATATTTTTCATAGGATCATAGAATGCTTTGGGTTGGAAAGGACCTTAAAGGTCAACTAGTTCCAACACCTCTACCACGGGCAGGGACACCTCCCACGAGGTCACCTCGCTCAAAGCCTCATCCAACCTGACCGTGGGGCGTTTTTGGCTCTGCGCCGGCGGGCGGAGGGCGGTGCTGCCCATCTCCCCGTGCCCCGCGAGCACTGCCCACGCCCCTTCCCCCCGCACGGGCAGCACACCCAGAACGGGCCGAGCTGCAGCAGCCCTGGAGGGGCCCTGAAGAGGCGGACAGCAGAGCGACATTGCCAGGAAAGCGCCTACGAAAAGTGCCGTAAGCAGAAGAATGAAAGAAGCAATGGTAGCCTTCTGGTGCCCAAAGAAGGAGTTGGGGTTGCGCGTGAGCAGCCAGGGATCAGTTACCTGTTAACCGGTTATTGTGAAGCTCGAGCGCGGGGACGGTGACCGATCAGATAATGATATTCTTTGAAATTCAGCAGAGTTGCATTAAATCAGCCTGCTTCTGCAATAAAGGGTCTTCTGTTAATACAAGTTCAGGTGTCCGTGTCTCAGTCCCATCACCTGACCTTGAACACCTCTAGGGATGGGGCATCCATGACTTCTCTGTGTAACCTGTTCCGGTGCCTCACCACCCTCACAGTAAAAAATTTCTTTCTGATACCTAATCTAAATCTATCTTGGTTTAGCTTAAAACCATTATTCCTCGTCTTATCACTACAATCCCTGATAAAGAGCCCCTCCCCAGCTTTCCTGTAGCCCCCTTTAAGTACGTGAAGGCTGCTATAAGGTCTCCACGGAGCCTTCTCTTCTCTACACTAAAAAAGCCCAACTCTTTCAACCTGTCCTCATATGGAAGTTGTTGCAGCCCTCTGATCATCTTTGTAGCCCTCCTCTGGACTCGCTCTAAACAGATTCATGTCCTTCTGTGCTAAGGATTCCAGTACTGAATGTGGTACTGCAGATGAGGCCTCGTTTATAACTTTTCTTGGTGTTTAAGTCAAGAACAAAAATCCTTAAGGTGCTGGGATGTGTCTGCTTTAGAAGGATTTTCTTTTACAGGATCTGAGCTTAGTTTCATTTGATGATGTAAACAGTTTTTCCCTTGAGCCCCAAAAAGTAATTACAAAAAAGTTCTGAGCTGAAAAATGGTCTTGTCATCTGTTTTCATGAGAGATAAAGGATCCGTTTATGGTGAAGAGGTTACGGATAAGGAAGAAAATTAAATTTAAAAAAGCCAATCTGACTAGCAGTACAGCTGCTGAAGAATAGTAAGAACAAAATTAGATATTATAATTAGAAGAGGAAATAATTCCACCTTTACAAGGCATATGCTATTAAAATATTTAATTCATCTCCTGATTAATTCACTAGATGATGTGAAGATTATTATAGAGGCGATAAATCAGTTGATTAATATGTATTCAGCAGGGATACATGAGGTAAGACTGAATGAAACTCCCTAGTTCAATAGGAGACCAGTTATCCCCTTTTCACTATATTTGGTCTACAGCAATGTATCTTCTTTTTACATATCTAAATTATCACGCTGTCTTAATAACTCCGGATCAGAGAAATATAATGATTTGAAACAGGCTTCTGTACAGGCAGTTTTAGCTATTATTCTAAATATTTTTTTCTGAAAAGTCTTTCTACAAGTACATTAACAGGAAAAGGAGGACGAGGGAGAGTATCCAGTCTCTATTGGATGCAGAAGGAATAACAGTGACAGGGGACAAGGACAAGGCTGAGGTACTTAATGCCTTTTTCGCCTCAGTCTTTAATAGCAAAGAAAGTTGTTCCTTCTGTTTACAAATCCAAGAGTTAGAGGGGCAGATTGAGGCTCCCATGATCCAAGAGGAGGCGGTTAGAGACTTGCTTGCCCAGCTAGACGCCCACAAGTCTATGGGGCCGGATGGGATCCACCCAAGAGTATTAAAGGAGCTGGCGGATGTCCTTTCCAAACCCCTATCCATCATCTTCCAGAGGTCCTGGCTGACTGGGGAAGTTCCACTAGACTGGAGGCTGGCTGATGTTGTGTCCATGTACAAGAAGGGTTGCAGAGAGGATCCGGGGAACTACAGGCCTGTCAGTCTCACCTCAGTGCCAGGGAAAGTCATGGAACAGGTAATCTTGAGTGCTATCATGAAGTACATGCAAGAGAACCGGGTGATCAGGCCCAGTCAACATGGGTTTACAAAAGGCAGATCTTGCCAAACTAACCTGATCACCTTCTATGACAAAATCACTCGATTACTGGATGGGGGAAAGGCTGTGGATGTAGTCTTCTTGGACTTCAGTAAAGCCTTTGACACAGTTTCTCACAGCATTCTGCTGCAGAAACTGTCAGCTTCTGGCCTGGACAGGCGCACACTCTCCTGGGTTGAAAACTGGTTGGATGGCCGGGCCCAGAGAGGGGTGGTAAATGGAGTTAACTCCAGCTGGAGGCCAGTCACAAGTGGAGTTCCTCAGGGCTCAGTACTGGGTCCAGCCCTGTTCAATGTCTTTATCAATGACCTGGATGAAGGCATTGAGTGCACCCTCAGCAAGTTTGCGGATGACACTCAGCTGGGAGGAAGTGTGGATCTGCTGGAGGGTAGGGAGGCTCTGCAAAGGGATCTGAACAGGTTGGACCGCTGGGCCGAGACCAATGGGATGAGGTTCAACAAGGCCAAATGCCGGGTCCTGCACTTGGGGCACAACAACCCTAGGCAGCGCTACAGACTGGGGGAAGAATGGCTGGAGAGCTGCACGGAAGAGAAGGACCTGGGGGTGCTGGTTGACAGCCGACTGAACATGAGCCAGCAGTGTGCCCAGGTGGCCAAGAAGGCCAACGGCTTCTTGGCTTGTATCAGAAATGGGGTCACCAGCAGGTCCAGGGAGGTTATTCTCCCTCTGTACTCAGCACTGGTGAGACCGCACCTCGAATACTGTGTTCAGTTCTGGGCCCCTCATCACAAGAAGGATGTTGAGGCTCTGCAGCGTGTCCAGAGAAGAGCAACAAAGCTGGTGAGGGGGCTGGAGAACAAGTCTTATGAGGAGCGGCTGAGAGAGCTGGGGTTGTTTAGCCTGGAGAAGAGGAGGCTGAGGGGAGACCTTATTACTCTCTACAACTACCTGAAAGGAGGTTGTGGAGAGGAGGGAGCTGGCCTCTTCTCCCTAGTGACAGGGGACAGGACAAGAGGGAATGGCCTGAAGCTCCGTCAGGGGAGGTTCAGGTTGGATATCAGAAAAAAATTCTTCACACTAAGAGTCATTGGGTACTGGAACAGGCTGCCCAGGGAGGTGGTCGAGTCGCCTTCCCTGGAGGTGTTTAAGGAACGGGTGGATGAAGTGCTTAGGGACATGGTTTAGGGAGTGTTAGGAACGGTTGGACTCGATGATCCAGTGGGTCCTTTCCAACCTTGTGATTCTGTGATTCTGTGATTCTGTGATTCTGAGTAAATGTTTAGGTACGTTTTAGGAAATTAATTCTTCTTCATCCTCTAATTAAAGGTAATACCATCCCTAGCCTTTCCTCAGCAGATTGCATTTCCTTATATCTAAAGAAAAATATATCCTTCAGACTTGTCATATTTGTCATATTCCCCCCATTATGTTCAGTTATATTAAATAGCCTTAAACTCTGGAGTTGTATTTTGCTGCAAATGTTTTATGACAAGTCTTTCTTACAGGAACATGGGAAAACAATTCAGTATTCACATAACATCTTTAACATTTTTCACTGTTTGTATTAGTAACCATTGCAAATTGGAACCGTAGGATGAATAAAGGTGTGTGGAGGAGCCTGGAAGAACAAAAAAAAAAGTCATTCAAAGGTAGAGAAGATATTTTATATTTTTTTTTTTTAAAAAAGAAAAAAATTCACACGAATAACAAGTAAACAGGTAGTGAAGAAATGCACACTGGAAATAGGGTACTCAAATATAAGCTCTGTCTGAACAGGAACATTTTTTCTTATCTGTAGAATTTTTTACTTGCACTGACATGTTTCAATAGAACTATGTTTTAAAACAGTACAGAGACAGTTTTGCTTTCAGTACACCTCTACTTGCCTCATTAATTAGCATAAGAGTCTTTATCATGTTGCCAGAATCAGGCACATGGAAATGGTGCTTCATACAATGAAATTAAAACATCGCTTTTAAGTTTGGTAAATTGCAAAACTGTACTACGTGAGCAGAAGGATAAGAAAAATTGCTTATCGTGTAGGCACAGACTCTCCTTCAGCACAAACCAATCGCAAAGGTCTGGTCAACTTCTAATTGCCTCTACATGAACTGGATAAGATCCAGATCTGTAACTTGGACATTTTACTCACTGTATAACTATAATTTGAGTTAACATAAGAAAGCTGCTTTAAATTAAGGTAACATAGTAATGTATTATATGTGTCCACATATGACACACATGCACATATGCATCCTTGAAGGACGCATGTAATTACAGTGAATCAGAGAAACTTTGATATCTAGTGGACTTCTGTTGCTGAAGCTATCAGTTTTGCTTGATTCTACACTGGTTAGTAATATAAGACTAGACAATGTACCATTTCTAAAATGTCATTTGTGATCTACAGTATAGATTACAATTACATTATTAAGTGTTCAGGAGAAAAATTAAGTACTTGATGTCTCACTACCTGGGAATAGGGCAGAGAAGAAATACCCAATAAACCTTACCAAATTGAAACTGCAGAAGATACAGCCACATATTTTAAGGGACGGTTAGTCCACCAAGCTGCATGCTTGGCATGTACTCAACACAAAATTCTTCCTTTAGTTCTAGACAGTGTCATGATTCCTTTCTCATGGTCATCATATCAGACTATTTGCTACTGCAAGAGTGGAATAATGAGAAGATATAAAAACATGCAGAAGGAAGAAAGTGCAGAGGTGAATTTGATAAAGGAAGAAGATAGGATATTGAAAGTAAACATACAGGAAAGGATGCACAGAAGAGCTAAAATGTCAGGTTAAAAGACACTATTTGCTTTTAGCATGGCTGCCCCAAAGTCAGTATGTTAAGTCCTTGTTAATGTTCCTTCAGAGTTTATGAAATGTTTTATTTTGGCTGAAAAGGAGAGAGAGAGAGAGAAGGAATGGACCTAAGACTAGTGACAGAGGAACTGTTTTTTTATGCCGTACTGCTTAATCAACTGGCAGTAAAATCATGGTTCCACTAGTAATTGTTTTAAATACCACTATCCAAATAATGATAGTATCATTCAGCAAGTGCCAACTTTGTTTTGAGGAAATGCAAGACAAGGAATGAAAATATAAAGTATTTTCCAGCAGTAAATTCATATCAGGCTAACATCTCGATCATTTCTTTTTCTGGAAAAATCTAATTTGTCACACTTTATTTGTCTAAAACTGTAATTTACCTGAATCTCAACCATCACATACTGTGAAGCTTGGAAAGTAGACTAAGAATAATGAGATTCAGTTCAGACTTTGAAGAAAGGAGACAGAAGTCACTTGGATGTGTTGAAAGCTGAGTAATGTGTAAAGAGAAATTGACAGACCATTTCCTTAACCACTTGGTGTGGGATGATTGCTATTGGGCAGACTCATCAGCAAAGTTAGTGAAAGTAGGAAAAGTGTGTTAACTAATTTTACAATTGACAGAAAGTTGGAAAATATAATTAGTACTGAGGGTTTAGAATATTTTATAGAAAGATGATGATGACTAAGGAGTAAAGAAATAGGATTAGTGTTAAAATAATCATATCAAAGTCTGAGCTGACAGTAACAGATGGGACATTCTTTATCAGCAGGTCTAGCCTAATGTTGGCTTTGAGTTCAATGGCTAGGACAGAAGGAAGAAATTGTTGTCTATTAACCACTAAGAAATTACAAGTCCACAATGCAACAAAACTCTGAAGACTTCAGGTCCCGCTCTAAACATCTCATGTGAACACTTTTCAGTAGTGATAAGGCATTATCAACAGTCATAGATGGCTGTATCCTTTCTAATATACTGTCCATAGTTATGTAGAGGAAAACAAATATAAAAAATGTATCTATTCCTAGCCTCCCTTACAAAATAAGTCAGAGACTTTAGTTTTCAAGCCAAGCAAACAAAAATCTGAAAAGACAGAAAAAACAAAGTTGTTCACTGTAAATCAAAATTATTTACTGCATATCAAAGACAGAATATTCTGATATTTCAGGCTGACAATGTTGACAGTAGGAAAAACAGAAAATGTCATGAAATTATGCCATGCATAGTTTTGAGTATGTATGCCACTTCTCTTTGCTTGTAGCTCCCCAAACTTTGTAATGTGTCAGCGAGAAAAAGAACATAGGAGAAGAACTATTTAAACTATATTCTTGCACAAAAAATAATTATATTCTTGAAATTAGAAGAACACAGGAAGGACACGGACATGGATCTGTTAGAGTGAGTCCAGAGTAGGACCATGAGGAAGATCTGAGGGCTGGAGCACCTTCTCTACGAGAACAAACTGACAGAGTTGAGAAGGCTCCACGGACATCCTATAGCAGCCTTCCAGTACTTAAAAGGGGCTTATAGGAAAGCTGGGTATGGGCTCTTTATCAGGGAGTACAGTGATGAGTGGTCATGGTTTTAAATTGTGCATAGATTTAGATTAGGTATTCTGAAGAAGTTTTTTACTGTGAGGGTGGTGAGGCACTGGAACAGGCTAACCACAGAAGTCATGGATGGCTGGAGATGTTCAAGGCCAGGTTAGATGAACACGCTGATCTAGTGGGAGCTGTCCCTGCCATGGCAGAGATGTTGGAACTAGATGATCTTTAACGTCCCTTCCAACCCGAACCATTCTATGACTTTAATCATCTAAGGAAAGATTCTGTAACCATGTTTAAGTGGCTACACTGAAGCAGAAAACCTTTCATTGAAATATAGAACTTTAAAAAGATTAGAGAGTGTGTTTTCTTGTCATATCACGGACTAGACTTGATAAAATACCTAGTTTTGTACTGTCACGTGTACCTAAATACAGCCGGAATTATGTCAATGATTTCCTGCTTTCCAAAACTGAACTGAGATCTTAGGAATTTGAAAAACATCCATTATCACATATAGTCTAGTGCCTTGTAGAACGTGGTACCAGAAAAGACATGTCACACTGATATTTACTGTTTCAGTGCTAATTTGATGCTCTTCTCCTTTCTACTGAAATGAGACACTGTAGTTGTAGGCATATGGCACGCATGTTCCTAGTATTAAAGAGGCCAGAATTTTGTATTTTGTCTGCAGTTTACTCAGTATCTGAAATGCTAATGTTTTTCCTTTTCATGACACCATCTAAAGAAGGACTAAAAATAGCACCAAGTTAAGATATTTAAAGAGAGTTTTAATAAGATGGTCTAATTATTAATTTTAATCAGTCTTGCTAAAAATTAAAAGAGGTCATCAGTATTGCTTGTGTCACTTTATTGAGATGTCATCATACTAGCTATAGCTCTTTTACTGACATCACTAAAACCAATTCTGCAAATTAAAGGAGTTATGCTGAAAAAAAAAAGCCTTTTCTGTTCTTTTCCATCTTTTTATGGACTGTCCTTAAGACTTACTAATGTGTAAGTCTAGGATTGCAGGTACCTGAAAAATACAGAAAAAAAGAAACCCTGTTTTTCTTGTACTACATTTGGCTACAGTTTTAACAAAAATACTTTTTCCTACATATAATAATAAAATTGTATGTAGTCTGAAACATGCCATCCTTATTAGAACAATTCCAAAGGAATGTTTTTAAGAGTTCAGCGGAATTTGTCTTCTTTATTCTGTAGGAATAAGATTAACTCCCAGAAATATTGTATACATAGACCCTTGTAAGTCATGGAGAAGTTCAGAACAGCTTTGTCGGAGGTCATATGCTGGTTCAGTTTTCTATAGTCCCCTTCTCTACTTGCTTCTGTTTTTCACCAGGCTCTAGAAAGGGAACAGAGGAGTTTTTAAGTCCATGATATAGACCTTTTACATAACTGTAAGTAATATATGTGAAAACATTAAATTATCGTATAAATTTTACTCCTTATTGTGGAAAGACAATTTTAGACCAAAGTCCCCATCTCCTAAGCACTACTGTTACGGTTGGATTCCAGGGATTTTCTGAAGGTAAAAGTCACGTTAAAAGAATACGTTAAAGCAAAAATGTAGTAAACCTGTTGGAAAGTACTGTTGCAAAGCTAGGGAAGTCTTGTATTATCTTTCTCCAGAAATTGTGAAGATCAAAAATTTTATGGAAGATTGTGGAAAGCAAATAGCAATTGGGCAGATGAAACTAGGAGGGAATTTTCTTCTTTTCTATGACTGTTGTTCAAGAGTCAATTTAATTTTTGACTATTTCATGTGGAAAATCTAATACGTCCCATAGGAACATCTAGTGTTATGAATCAGAAGGAAGTGTTTTATAAAGATGATTTTAGGGGAACATGTTTACATGTACAGGCTTTTCAGCAACAACACTGAATGCTAGTAGTTTTTGCAATTTAAAATAAGCCAACTGGGGAAAGCGGGCTGCTAATAATGTAACCCAGTTGCATGTAAAATAACCACACAGTTGTCTGCAACTGTATAGATTTTCAAATAACATGGAATATATAATGATACTCTTCATAACAAACATTTCTCTGTTTGAGGATAGAGCAGATGCTAGATTGAATCCTGAAGCAAAATGGAAAAAAAAATAAACTGTTGATTTACTGCAACTGATCGTGACATTGTTTCATATACAGAAATCTCCATGGTTTGGTAATAGTTCTACACAGTTGCTGCATTGCCAAACTTGGCACTGCACCCCGTATCTGCAGATGCCAGAACATTAAATATTTAGGTTAAAACAAGTCAAGAAAAGAAAAGCTAGTCAAACAAATTTACATTCACTTGGATGAAGACACTGTTCATTTGTCAGTATAGTAAACACACTGTGTTCAGCAGCATCATAGAACCATAGTAGCTTTTTACTAATCCCTTTAACTGGTCTTTGCTCAATGATGGAAAGACACCTGAACAAACATTTTTTGTCAGCTGTGGTATTACATGATGGATAAGGCAAAATAAGATAGCTGTTCACTTACTGTTAAGGGTTTTTTTAAAAAAAAAGAAGGCAACATCATAACTGCAGATATGATTTGACACAAGAAGAAATGTAGAGAAGTGTTCTGTGTTTGGGGAAACGATAAAAACACTGAAGAAAACTTTCCTTGGGACAGCAATTTTCAGAAAAAAACACAGGGGCTGTGTCATCTCTTCTAACCTGTGCTTTATAGTAGTCAGTTCCATAAGGGAGAGACCTTGCAATCCCATAAATAATATTTCCCACAAGGATCCTGACAAAAATAAGAGGCTGCATAGTTGAACAGGCAGATGATGTAACCATAATATATTTTAATAAGTAATTAGCAGTTTTTCATCATTCTGCTAGGGTGCCAAGATCTCTAAGGGTAAATTATTATGGGATTACTGATCCGGAAGACTTGAGAAAGGATTTGAAAAATTTCTTGAGGTGATTCTTCAAGAAAACTTGACCCTGGTGATGAAGTAACATGTAAAAGGTAAAAATAGATGAGAATATTTTATTATATCAGCCTTATAAGTACTGTGCAAAGTTAAATGTTGTGTAATAAAATAAAGATATCTTATTGAATCATGTGGAAAAAAGGTGCTTAGATCTGCAGTGGTATCAAGTTCTTACCAAGGAAGGAGACACAAATAACTGAAATTGCAATACTGCAATATCACGTGTTGTGAGATTATTTATGCTGAGATCATTAATAAAAGTTTTAGTTCCTCCTTCTTAAAACTTATGAATTAAAAGATCCGTTTTCTTTCCATCTAAAGTCCCACAAAACATAGGAACAACAGTAAAAAGTAAGGGCAAGGTAATGATTAAGCTGGTTCTTGTACTTCAGAAAGGTCGACTGTATTGTAAAATGTACTTTTTGACCCATAAAATACCCATGGGACTGATTACATTTAAAAAGTAAGAGGAGTGCACTGAGAAGGAGATGAAAAGTGTATGTGGAGAGTGGGAAAGAAACCTAATGTATATGGAAGTACAAAAGAAATCCTGTTTTACCACTCTGGGGTATCATGACAAAATACCCTGTACAGAACACAATTAGGCAGGATCAAGCTAGCCATAGGAACAAAGCGTTATACCTATGTATGCATGGACCTGTGTCTAAGTAAATTAACCTCACTGGAAGGTTGATTAGACCAGTTTTACATAATCTCTCTAAACCTGACAACAGTGTGTTCCCAACACTCTGCAACTACACAACTGCACAACACTGCACATGACTGTGCGAAGACAGTAGATCCATGGATCGGCTGCATGCCCCTGCACTCCTAATGGAAAAAACACTTAAGTCATCAGTGTTATTGTTTATATCAGTTTGAATGCATATAATTTGCAGAAAGATGGAGAGTGAAATCATAGACACGAGAAAAGAGATATTTCTGTAGACAGCAAAATGATGGAATTGAGGGCAAGGCAACAAAATGAGACTAAAAAGAAAGTAAACCTTCAGCACATCTGCTCATGACATTAGGAGGTCGCAACTCAGAACCACCTGCTTTTGA
Source organism: Cuculus canorus (assembly GCF_017976375.1). Lineage (NCBI taxonomy): Eukaryota > Metazoa > Chordata > Aves > Cuculiformes > Cuculidae > Cuculus > Cuculus canorus. The sequence continues at coordinate 33,431,968 of NC_071404.1, read as the reverse complement.
GACATTTTTAGCCCCACCCCATGCTGGGTCCCTACACTTGTTGTGTCCCTCAGGTGTCCATACTGGGACCTGTGCTGTTTAGCATCTTCACCAATTATATAGACAGCGAGATTGAGTGTACCCTCAGCAGGTTTGCAGATGACACCAATCTGAGTGGTGCAGTTGTCACACCAGAAGGATGGGATGTCGTCCAGAGGAACCTGGACAAGCTTCAACAAGGCCAAGTGCAAGGTCAGGGCAATCCACAGTTTCAATATAGGATGGAGGAACAATGTAGTTAAGAGCAGCCCTGAGGAGAAGGGCTTGGGAGTGATAGTTGATGAGAAACTCGATGCCAGGTTGGGGTTGTTCAGCCTGAAGAAGAGAAGGCTCCAAGGAAACCTTATAGTGGCCTCCCAGTACCTGAAGGGGGGCTACAAGAGAGCTGTGGAGGGCATGTAGTGATATGATGAGGTGGAATGGCTTTAAATTCGAAGAGGGAAGATTTAGATTAGACATTATGAAGAAATTCTTCATAATGGTTGCCCAGAGAAGTTGTGGATGCACTTCCCTGGAAGTATTCAAGGCCAGGTTGGATGCGACCTTGAGCAGCCTGGTTTAGTGAGAAGTGTTGGAAGTAGATGATCTTTAAGATCCTTTCCAACCCAAACCATTATTTTTTTCTATGATTTTATGAATTCCACAAGGTTGTTTAGAATGTGGACATCAGTGAATGTTTGGCAATGATAGCATAGTGTAAGAAATTGTGAGTCAGCTAAGAGTAAATCTAAAAATGGCTTTCTAAGTGGTAATGCAAAAGAAGATAATGGAGTTTCAACATTCATAAATGTAAACATGCTGATGTGTTTTGTCCTGTTATATTGTAATTATTTGAGAGGTATTTTCATTCCTTTAAATATTGCAAATAGTGATAAAACACTTCTTATGGGAACAAAGTAGTATCTTGAAAGAAAGCACTAGGCAACCAATTAGCAGGATAACATGTAGCAAACTGCTAATGGATCATCTATCTGCTATAATGCAAAATGAACTCATGTGAAAAGACCCTGTGTACTTCTGGGAGCACTGTGATTTAGCATTTGACAGACAAGTGTTATGTCGTTTGCTGGCTTTGACAATGCTTTTATGACATGTCAATCCAATAGCGCGATGTTAATGAACTGGACTGAATATGAAAACATGTATCACTTTGCAAACTACTATGGCAATTTATGTTGACCATTTTTTTTAATTTGCTTTTCTATGGCATGAAAAGAGAGCAACACCTTCAGCCACTAGCCCCAGCTTACTGTCCATAACAACTCATGAGTGTTTACTGGACAAACCTACAATCATCAGTCAAGTTGTAACCCATCAGCTTGGAGAAAAATGTTCATTATGTAAAAAATAACAGTTTTCTCTTTGCTATTCTTTTCTTCTATCCTCCTCCTTACTATGTTTATCTTAAGAGTCTTTTTCCTGTTTTCTAGACAGGAAATACAGATTTCATAGGCCCAATGCTGCTTTTATAGGTTAGAGATTGCCTTATCAAAATTCATGAGGAGTAAGTTTAATAGATAAGAGGAGGTCAATAAATATACCTATGACCTTCAGTGACACATTTTTGTTGCTTCCTAAAATTTGACAATGAAATCACACGTATTGTTCATGTTCGCAAAATGTGTGCTCACCCCTGAGCTTCCATTAAGTTCTTGCTAACAGTCTTTAACAATACTATATAACCTTAATTAAATCCTAATGTTTTTAAAGTTCCCAGTGGCACAATCTAACCTTTTTTATTGTGTCTCCTGCCTAATTTAGGGATAGTTTCTGTCCTTAAATTGGTTTTAGAATGATGAAACAGTGCAAAAAGACTTGCACTTGGAAAGGAAACAAAAAATCTTCCCAATTTTCTAACCTTAAGTGCTCCCATTATGAGCAAAATGACACAAGAGGACAGATGAATGTGTAAAATATGGATTAAATCATAGTATGCAAACCTCTTTTTTATTGTAATTTTGTTACAACATCTGGAATAGCTCCATTTATTAAACTTGAGCCTGTTCTTTGTATATTCAATGTTAGTTACTCATTTCGTGTTTGTATATAGTCACTGCCTGTTGTTGAAAACTGTGTGAAAGCATGCAGGAAAAAAATTGCAATACTTTGAAGTAAAACTTTTACAAAGGCTCCAGAAGTGTAAGTCGTATGAGCAACTCTAAAGTTCTGTTGCCTGCAAGGGTAAGAATCTCTGAACTTTCCTGACTGGAATAGTGCTTATGCATGTTCAATGGCATACATAGTTTTTAGTCATCTAATCAATGAGATTTACTGGACATGAACTATAAGATACTAATAATCATTAACAATACAAATTCTGAGTGTAACTAGTGAGAGAAGAGTGATAGTCAGGCATTCAGTGTCTATGTACCTCTTTCTTGAGAGGCAGTAGAAGTAATCTGCAGTCATAGCAGTATCAAGGAGCTCTGAGGGCAACCAAGTCCTAGCAGCCACAGGGAATCTTGAGGCTGACAGTTACTCCAGAATGGCTTGCATACCTGTTTTAGCCATCCCCATAAAAAAAAGAAAACCAGAAACCCCATGTGTCAGTAACATGATATGACTCATACAGGAAAGAAATCCTCCTCAGAAATAATATGCCAAAGAAAAGAGCTCCAGTAAATTCCCCTGCTACTGATCTCTTCATCCAATAAAACCAGGAAAAGAATAAAGGTTTCTTTATAATCTAAAGAAAACAAATGTTGTTATAGTTATGAACATTAGTTAGTTATAGCATCCTTGGATGATGTCTCCGAATCTCAAAAGATGTGCTTGAGTGTTCAGACTGACAATATTAGAGGCTAGCAACAGCAATGATTGAAGAATAATAAACAAAATTCCAGACAAGTGTTCCAAAGGCCATATGTTAATTGTTATAGCTATATATGTCTATCTCTTTCACGTCTACCATATGCCACAGGTGTGGAATAGGTAAAATTATGTAGTGAGGGAGTGATGACAGGTCTGTATCCATACATCATTCCTATTGAATTGCATATGTGCACCTCTTATTTATTTAGGTATATTTGTTATTACTGTTGGATATGTTTCAGCAAGTTAGAATTTCTAATTGACTTAATGGAAACATTCTAGTAAAAAAAAAATCTGCTCTGAGAATATTTTGCTTATACATTTGACATTTGCCTGTTTTTCTTCTTATTAAGAGTATTTGCATGAAACACAGAAGTTCTTGCAGTTCCAAGATCAATTTCCCACCTGAAGTCAGAATCAATTCCACATTAACTAATTTAACTTCAAATGGATTTTAAGTAAATTTATAATTACAGAAACACTCTGCCTGATGCAGGAGAGAAGGCTGAAACTGGCCTAAAGCCAGTTTAGCGCACTCCTGTTTATAGGCTAAATCTCAGTACAAGTTAAAAAGCCTCAGGCTTTCTGTAAACTTGCACCAGATGGTAGAACCCCTTAGAGGCAATTACATTGGCAGGGATGACTGGAGCGTGGTATGCTCCAAGTATAGTCCTTCCTGCCCCAGTACATTTCCAATAAGCATTTCCTTAGCCAGGTTGTTGCAATGACAGCTTTACATTGCTCAGAGATTTCTCCCATATGGGATAAATCTCAGTTAGTCAGAACAGGTTTAATTCTGCTTAGAGCTGCTAAAGCAATATACACACCAACTTGGCTTAGACTAACGATTAGCCCTCTGGCCATGGCTAATGAATAAGCAAAGTTATGTGTGACATCAGTTTTGTGTAGTAGGTTTTTTGTTTGTTTGTTTGTGGTATTTTTAATGATTCTATTTTTTCTCCATCCTTGTAACAGTTCATACCTACAGATTATCAAGATGGAAAACCAATTTCTGGTACCTTGTCCTAAATTGCTTTTCCTTTCATTGCCATTCATGCCCACTTGTCCAGTTAGCACAATTATACTGGGAAGAAAAGAAATCGCCTCAGGTTAACAGTCAGTACAGCATTTCTGCAGCCTGCGCTTTTCTTGGAGCCTTAGGATCTAAGTCCTCAGCCTGTCCTCATAGCTCACAACCTTTAGTCCTGACATCAGTCTCAGTGCTCGGTTCAATTACTACAATGCTGTGTTCTGAAACCTGCAGTGGCTGGAGGGAGGTTTGTGCAAACCTTGCAAGTTTCACATTAATTTTCATTAGAAAACTAGTAAGATACAAATTTTTCTTCAGATTTTCCCCAGAATTCTTTCTACTCACCAGTGAGATATTGATTAGCATCTTTAAATCACTGTGGCTGGAAAACCACAGAAAATTGCTGTGATTTTGTGACATGATTTCTACAGGTTGGCACAAGCCCTGCACACATTTTTAAATTCCTTTCAGGAAGCCTGGTGATTTTTTTTTTGTTTTTTTTTACTTTAATCTAGTGTCTGATGTGAATATCTGGCTTCAAGACTAGAAGTCTTAAAAGGGTGCTCACCACACATCTCCATTTTGTGTCTCACAGGCTCACAGTCTGTTTCTATATCAGGAGGTTGTACTGCAATAGTTATTTCTACGTAGCGTCCCTTCAGAAAATAAAATGTGCAAATTAGGGATTTTTTATAGGGGGTAGATTCTGGTGTTTGAGAATAACATGTATTTTAAAATCATGTTTATATCTGAGATTAAAAGAAACGAGGAAATTTTGCTGTATTTCTTTAGGATCTCATTCTCCCTTAGAAGTATTCCATAGTCATTGGTAAAATGTGCCTTCTCTCTAGGATCCAAATATTCTGTCCTGAGCTTTAGAGCTCAGAGAGCAAAAACTAGAAGGTGATTCAGAGAGTGAAAAATCTCATCTGAAACTGATATTGGATGAGGTTAAAATCACACTTTTAAAAAAAAACGTAGTCCGCCTTATGCCTGTAGCGTTACCAGCAACAGCAGCGAGACATACTAATAGGCCATCATCACAGTTGGAGTCCTGCAGAAAGCAAGGTACCACAGTTTCTGAAACAGAGTTTATGCATCGTCTTCCTAAATATCTTCAGAAAAATGAATTACTTGTACAGCCTAAAGGTATTGAATTGCTTTTTGTGACTGAGGTCTCTAAGAACCTGCCAGGAAGCATATTTTCTGGAAGAGAGGGCGCTTTTTTCTGTCTGATCTCAGCAAGATACCTAGGTTTGGTCTCTGAAGACTTTTTTGCTTTGGTCTCTCAAGTGATAGAGCTTGGCATTGATCTGAGCTTTATTTCTCTATGTGTTTTCGTAGCCTTATTGCACAATCCTACAGTGTTTCAAGAAAACAATCAGAACTCTTGTTTGTATTCCACTGCTTCCTGGCCCTCCCTGATACGTTCTGTACAAGTCTTCACCTTTGCTAACATCGTGGGTCTCCATCTCAACATGAAACACTCCATCTTTTTAAATTCTGTATGTTATGTACTCAGCAGTGACCGATAGTAGTGTTGACTCAGCTTCACTTTTGGACTACATCAGCAGAGTTATGATTTTCTGTCATTTGCAGATCAAGTAGAGAATACTGGAAATGAAAAATGTGCCAAATACATAATTTGACTATTTTACTTATTTATTTACATATAGATCATTAACTACTGTCTTTTACTTGGTTTCAAAACGCACATCTAAAAAAACCCAAACCTTGGAGACAAGTAATAATTTCAACTAGGACTGTCTAACTATAAAGAGAAATGAAATAAACAGGTTAATATGGCTAGTGTAATGTTGTCTGAATATTAACAAATAGGTAAAGGAACCCACACAGTTTCTGGAAAAATACATTTTATGTAGAATACACATACACTATGAGAACTCGATAGGATCTAATGTATCATTCTCAGTTTATTAGTGTGCAAGTCTCTAACTTTGTTTTATTTTAGCAGTTTGGCAAACTGGAATGCAATAGTGTTGTAAATTGTATTGACAGCCTTTTCATTCCTAAGCTTCATTTTTATTATACCTATATCTTGTACAAACTGGCACAAAAGATCCTATAAGATTAGACAGCTAGATTGTTTGACATACAAAAAATATTAAATGTCATTTTATTTTGATGAATTTCAATCAATATCAGTTTACTAGAAAATTCCTAGCATGTACTTCTCAGATTTTAGCCCTTTAAGTTCTTATTCTGAAGAAAGGAAAAAAATAAAAGAATTGAGGCTCAGGTTTAAAAATGACTTGAAAGCAGGGTGTTTGCAACAGTTTTGACACCCATTAGAGGCCTGTAAACTGATTAATTCTTCTTACACAGTAGTATATAAACACTTCAGTCATTATTACTATCAACATTTTTCAGGGACCAAATCCATTCTTTTCATTAAACCTTTAAATCATAATATGATAAGGGAGACATGGTTTTATGGCATAATTGTTGATCACTGGTAGTGAGTTGGTGATCACTCTTTAGGAACCATCATTCTAAAACATATGCTATTTTATTATTCACAAACACTAATGATTTTTGTAGTCTGTGTTACTTGGATAAATCTAAGCTCATAAATATTTTAAATAAAAAAAAGACATTAGCAAATATAAATAAAAGCCTTGCAGGTTTTATTTATTACATTTCCTCAATCCCTGTTTTCTATAACTGCAATCCTTTCCTGTTAAGCAGAAATCTTTAAAAATGTTGAACACCTAAATGTAGAATTCTTGCTGTATAAAGGCTGATAGATTTTTGTATTGAGGGTTAGCAGGGTGTTGTGGAAGCACCCACAAAACAGACACTGAAAATAATGAGGACTTACTTAGCACTCCTGCAAATAAAAATAATCCACAGGTTCAGATTTCAATCATGAATATTACTACACAACTGCCTTAAGAATTCCAAACAACTCAAATGGAGTCTCTGGCTGGATACTGTTTTGTACCGTGAGCTATTGTGGTCTTGGGGCATTCTGGCTGTCTGGGGACTCACATCTTCAGAAGCTGTTCTTGTGCCAACAGTTCTGTACCTCCTCTCTGTGTGTGTGGTGGCCAGCCTGGCATTTGTCGGGTCCTTGGCAGGCAATTATCTTTTCAATTCTTTGTTAGAGTGGTCTCACCTGCCACGTAGGGGTCTGCATTATTTTTTTTCTTTCTTTTGAAAAACAATCTTGCATGCCAGGACCACAGATGATAAGGATGTTTCTTAGTTGTGAATTTTACTTTCCACTTACAAAAAAGTGGTATTTCAAGGTCATGGAGAAAAGATAGAGTAATGCAACATAGGTGGACTGGGTGCGGGACAAGTCATACATGGTAATTTTGAATTTTTATTTCTGCAGCTCACAATTGGTTATCTATTTGCTGGCTCAATATGCAATCAATAAGTTTTTGAAAGTGTAGCAACGCTTGTCATAAATTTACCCTTTACACTCGTTGTTCTGTCTTCTAAAGAACCCATTTTTAAGGAAACTGTATGGAAAAGTATTCAGATAATTTACATTGAAACTAAATGTACATATTTATACTTTTACAAAGGTAATAACATACTTTTTTTTTCTTTGATGCTAGGTTTTAGAAACAGGTTTTAAGACAAAATGAGCATGACTTGTACAAGTTAAAGGAATCTTACACATGAGCAATAATAATTTCACAGTCTGCTGGAGCATTTGAAAAAAAATAATTCACATTCAAGTGAAGAGAATTTCTTTCTCTGAGGAAGAGACTACTTAGACAATATAAACATATTCACTCTGACTGGAGTAGAGGAAACTTGAATTACCATTTATGTCTTTAGATTTAGCATGGGATGGACATTTCTCTTAAATACAAAATTCTACTCGCTTACCTTCCTAGAAATTTATACTGACGAAAGGGTACATTTCTAGGGTGTAGTCAGCAAGGTATTCAGACTTCCTTCCACTTCTTATAGAAAGTAAATAAGTGGGAGGAGATAGAAGGAGTGTAGGGAACTGCTGGACAAGTGTCCTAAGACACAACATGTAAGGAGACCTGATTTCTTGAATATGTATTCTTATGTTCTCTTTGTGGAGAAGCTTTTCTTTCAGTCTCTCTTTCTTAGTTCCTTCACAATAAACACTCCTTTCTGACTCCCTGTGATCAACTTAATCTTTCCCTTCTTTCCTCATATCAAGTTCTAGATAAAAACCCTTTATATGTAATTGATAAAAAACATCCTACTTTTCTTTTGACCCCAAGCCTTCATTTTTCTCTGGTATAACCAGAACACAAAATTTGAACCACAGAGAACATTAGTCAAGATTTACCTCTCTCATCCTGGATTTCTGACTTCCTTTTCTGCCTTTTTAAGACCACTTTTCTCCTGCTGTATAATTTCTACAGTGCTTATTTTTGCATGTATGTCTCTAAAATATCATTTCCAATTCTGTCTTCCTGCTGATAGGGGCAAAGATGAAGTGGATCAATGTTAAAGACTTATGACAGTATCTGAGCATCAGTAGCTGTGTATTTTATTTCTCAGCCACAAAGAAGAACTATACAAACTTCTTTCTTTCTGCATAACCCACTTAAATATAAAATTAAGATATAATCCAGACAGCACTGGATTGTACTAGGATGCAGTTTTCTCCAGTGAACCCAAACCAGGTTTCAAACTTTAAATATAACATAATTTCACCTAAAAGCATATTTGTGGCCTTCAAAGAGAGGGTGTAACTGGTGGTTTCTGTTCTGATTCTCAAGTGATATGCTGCTTAAGATCAATATTTGTCTCATTAATGGCAAGTTTAGAAATTACGAGAACCTGACGTCCCATAGGTTCTTGCAGACCTATCAAATTGCATCACAAACCATGCATATTACCCCTACTGCAAACCTAGATCTCAAAAGCAAAATGAAGTAAAAAGTTAAAGAGGGTAAACGAGCAAGAAAGCAGGAAATGGATATTGAGAAGGAAAAATGGCAGAGTGTTCTGAGTACAGCAGTAAACACAAATGTTTACCCTATTTTTTCTTAAAATCTGACAAAGTGCATGTACAATTGATCTTGTATTTAACTGATTGATTGTATTTACAAGTATTTCTGGCATTGTTACATGAATCATTTGGCTATTATAAAAATATCTAATCCCTAGTTTGTAAAGCATTATGTGGAGATGACAAAAAGGAAGTTTTCACCAATGTGCAGAGCTCAATGTTAAGAATCAGCAGTTCCTATGCATGACAATTTATATTGGGTAGTAAGGAAGTGAGAGAATACTGTCAATTTTAGAAAGATTATCGAGATTAGGCTTTTCTGCAACTCCTTTTGGAACAAGAAGGAGAATGTTATCTGAAAACCACAGCTAAAAAAAATTGTTTGGAAAGTATAACCCTTTTGGCAGTAGAAACATTCAAACTTCATCTTATAAATAGCAACGCATCAAGTTTCTTTCTCTGTCAGCAGTAGTCCGTTCAGGCAAACTAATTTACAACAGTGATCTCCTATACTAATGTCAGCCTGTTGGGGAACACCTTTGTTTCCCTCAATATTTTTATCCTCTTCTGCCAGGATTTCCTTGATTTAAGAATGTCAGAATTTCCAAATCATCTTGATTTCTCTATGTCTGAATATCTCTTCCTTCCTATTGAAATAACTATATTAAATGACTTAAATGTTTAGCTGGTAAATTATTCTTGTTGTATCATCTTTTCAACTAGGCTTCAGCAGAAGCAAGATTTCATATGCCAAAGAAATTTGATCTCTCACTTATAGGCAAAACATCTCAAAACTCTCTGCAGCCTCATTATCTTATAAATTTTTGCTTTTTGTATTTGTCTTTTTCTGGCTCATAAAGAGGGATGTAGATGTGTGTGTGACTGCTCCTAATTAAGAGACCTGGAGGTGTGTGTCTACATATAGTTCGCTGTGTTTTCTTCTAACTCTCCCTGTAGTCATCCAAGAACTATTAGGTATATCGTTGTCCTAGATCTATTCATTCTATCAGTGGAGCTTGGAAAGTGATTCAACTCACCTTAAAATACACTCATCTTCTACAATACAGTTCAATTCTCTAATGACATTCATATTTCATGCTGTCAATGGTTAACATCAGTGAGGACAATCTGCATCAAGAGATGCAGGGAGTGCATTTTAATGGAAATGCAGGTCAAAGAAGTACATGCAATTCTACATGTATCACAAGATGGTTTTCTGAGGGAGTGGGTTTTGCGTGGCTGCATATGGTTCAGGGAGCTCCTGGCACTGTAAAAAAGAGGTGAGAGTGTCCAAGACAACAGCAAAGAGAAATAGATTCACAGGTGGGACCTACAGAGACACTGGAGATGCTGGATCACAAAAAGTCACATGGTTCATAAGCTTTTGATAAATAACATTTATTATCAATGTCAGAAAGACTACAGAGCTAGAGATGACTTTTGATTTGATTGTGTATGGGTGCCTCTAATGTGCTTATGTGTATCTATGATGTTTGATGTATCTTGACCTCCATCTGCCAGTCTATAAGATGTCTCCATACATTCTTAGAGAGCTGAAGATATTAGGGCTCTCAAAGTGAAGCTACATCATCCATACAGTGAATTAAGACAGCTGAATTTAGACTTACTGGTGAGTATCATTGTAGACTTTGGTGTCATGTAACTAGCTATATAACCAAGACTCAACTGGTTGCTTGAACAGAGGTGTCTAGTGATATTTGGTGTGCCCTGTAACAATTTCCAGTTGTGTTCATGGCATAGGTTTTGCTGTCATGTCTGATCTGATAACTCTGTGTAGAGGTGCTAATCCTTCAGTGCATCTCAATGTCACAGGATGTTTAGTTATAAGTCATCCGAATCAAGTACCTTGCTGAGATATAATGAGATTTACATAAACTGAGGTAATACCTACAGATGCTGAGAACTAGGTTCTGCTCAAAAATGGATGATTGCTGCCATTTTAGATATTCTAGACTATCGAATGTCACAGTGTAGCACTTGCCCCACCTGATCAACAGCTAAGACGCAAGTAATAGATGTAAGCCTGATCCTTAAGTGGATTCAGGAATGGATGGATTCAGGATCAGGGGCAAAAGACAGACACGGTCTGTATCATGTGCTAAGCCACACATAAGAAAAGAGCTTGACCCTTGTGATCTATCAGTATGATGTGTATGGAATAGAATACCCTACTGGCTAGTTTTGGGTCCAACCTATCCTTGTCCACTCCTTCCTGCAGGTGCAACCCTTTTTTTCACCTCTTTCACTACAGCATTCAAGTAGATAGAAGATGGCCTTGATTTCTATAGGAATAAATAAAGCAATGGCTTTTCTGTGTACCAATGGCCCATGTTATCACTTCGAGAGAGAAATACCATCTGAAAAAATGCAGTTAACTTTCAGAAAATGAAGTTACTTCAACGAGGCTTTACCTGGAAAATTTAGAAAACTGATTTTACTTTAGCTCAAACAAGAACACTGAAATATATTTATAGGACAGGCAGATATTTAACAAATAACTTGTGTTCTTCTTTACCAGCAGCTGGTAGTTAGGTGTGATACCCTATACAATCTCAAGAAACACTGGAGGCCTGACTTGTGCAAGCTATTGAACTCTTGAACTATGTAGATAAAAGATTGAGGTTTGTCTCATCCTAAATGTTCAGGTCTCATCATTGAACATAATTTATTATCTACATACAAAAATGCAGAAATAATTTTAAGCTTTTAAGACATAAAACCACTTTAATGTATACAAAATTCAGTGGGAAATACCTCTGGGGAAATAATTATCTTTAAATTAAAATTGCAGCCAACACCTACACAGAGTCATGCTACACAATGTACATATTGTCATGGTTTAGCCTCTTCCATCAACAAAGAACCACCTGGCTGCTTGCTCACTACTCCCCCACCTTGCCCCCCTCCAGTGGATTGAGGAGGGAGAATTGGAAAAAAGAAGGTGAAAGAAAGGTGGGTTGGGATAAATAACTGTTTAACAGAACGGTAAAGGAGTGAAAAAACCCATAACTACAATAACAGTAAAAGGGTAAACAAAGCAAATTATTACATAGGGCAAACACTCACCACCTGCAAAACATGGTGTTCTGTATGCTCCTGACCTGGAATTGTAAGCTGTGTATCAGAACCGTGAGCTGTGCCACAAACTGCCCTGTCACCTATGCCAACAACTGCACCCCTAAATGTGTTGTCAATCTCACTCTCCAGCCAACTACCTCTCCTATGTACTGAGTATGGTGTCTTGGTATTGAATATGCCTTTGGCCAGTCTGATTCAGCTGCTCTTGTTTTGTCCCCTCACAGCTTCTTGTAAAAATTAACACTGTCCCAGCCAAATCCAGGACACATGTGCACTCACATGTGTGTGTGTAAGAGAACAGTAGACTTGAACCAAATTTAAGAAAGGAGCAGAATGAGACATCTGAATCACTCATTTACTGCTACAAACTACAGGATCGTGTTCTGTATCAGTTTGTTGAACACCATCATAATTAAATAAGGGTTGTAATTCTACATTCTTCTTAAGCTAGTTACTGCTAGTGACTACTGAACCTTCCCTGGTGCGATCTGAGGCCATGCTCTTTCGTCCTATCACCTATCTGTAGGGGGAGGAGACCAACACCCACCTCTTTACAACCTCCTTTCAGGTAGTGGTAGGCAATGATAAGGTCTCCCATCAGCCTCCTTTTCTCTAGGCTAAACAGGCCCAGTTCCCTCAACCGCTCCTCATAAGACTTGTTCTCCACTGCCTTCACCAACTTCATTGCGCATCTCTGGATGTGCTCCAGCACCTCAATGTCTTTCTTGTAGTGAGGGACCCAAAACTGAACACAGTATTCGAGGTGTGGCCTCACCAGTGGAAGGTACAGAGGCACAATCACATGGTCCTGCTGGCCACGCTGTTTCTAATACAGGCCAAGATGCCGTTGGCTTTCTTGGCCACCTGGCACACTACTGGCTCCAATTCAGCCCGCTGTCAACCAACACCCCCAGGGCCTTCTCTGCCAGGCAGCTTTCTATGCCACTCTAGCCTGTAGCGCGGCTATAGGGTTGTTGTGTGTCCCAAGTGCAGCACTCAGCACTTGGCCTTGTTGAACTGCATCCCATTGGTGTCAGCCCATCATCCAGCCTATTCAGATCCTTCTGCAGAGCCTCTCTACCCTCAAGCAGATTAACACTTCCTCCCATCTTAGCTGCAAACTTACTAGGGCTACACTCATATCCCCTCATCCAGATCATTGATAAAGATGTTGAACAGAACGGACCCAGCACTGAGCCCTGGGAGACACCACTTGTGACTGGCCTCCACTGGATTCAACTCTATTTACCACAACTCTTTTGGACACGGCCATCCAACCATTGTTTACCCATCAGAGGGTCTTCCTGTCCAGGCCAATGGCAGCCAGTTTATCAAGCAGAATACTGTGAGAAACTGTTTTCAAACGCTTTATTAAAATCCAGGTGCGGTATATCCACAGCTTTTTCCTTGTCCATTAAGTGGGTCACCTTGTTGTAGGAGAAGATCAGGTCAGTTTTGCAGGACCTTCCTTTCAAGAAATCCGTGTTGACTGGGCTGATCACCCAGTTGTTTGTGTGTGCGTTGTGTTAGCACTCGAGAGGACGTGATCCATGACCTTCCCTGGCACTGAGGTCAGACTGACAGGCTTGTAGTTCCCTGGATCCTCCCTCTGACCTTTCTTTCAAATGGGTGTAACATTTGCCAACGCTTCATCAGTTTCCTTAAATACCATCTGGTGTATCCCATCTGTCCTATAGACTTGTGAATGTGTAATTGCTGAGCCGGGTCTCTAACCATTACCTTTCGATCACAGGAGATTTTTTCTGCTCTTCGTCCCTGTCTTCTGCCTCAGGAGACTGAGTACCTGAAGAACATCTGACCTTACTTCTAAAAAACTGAGGCAAAGAAGGCATTAAGTGTCTCATCCTTATCCTCATCCTTTGTCACATCCCCCTGCACCCAGTAAAGGTAGAGATTCTCTTTGGCCCTTCATTTGTTGTTAATAGATTAGTAGAAAGAATTGTTTTATTATCTTTCACATTTGTTTTAACATTATTAACTTTAGTGTAATCAGAGACTTTTTGGGACATTTAATCTGACTATAATTTTAGTATAAAAGGATATATTTGCAAGGACAAGCTGCAAAAAAAGTATGGAGGAGGGTTTGCCTTATTTGTGGGGGATAACGATATCCATTCCGAGGTCTGGAGGAATAAGAGGGAATAATGTTGACTAAGGAACAAAGGGCTAAAGTAGCATCTCTTCTAGCAAATGATGTATACAAAAAGAGAGTGCAAGGAGCCTTTAGATCAAAATCCAAAGAAGGTCAACTATGAAACTTGTTTGTAAAGAAAAAATGGTAAAGAGATGTTTAAAGAGAACCTCAACACCCACAAAAAAATCGTGTTTCTGTGCAGCTGTGTTTCTGTTTCAGACTGAAATAACTGGAGTTGTTTAGCCTGAAGAAAAAGGGGAAGGAGGAAGGAAGTTATGCCATAACAGCCTTCAGATATGTAATGAGTTTCTTTTCCAGAAGTAAAATGAATAGCCTGTTTTCTGTGCCCAAAACCAACTTAACAAGAAATTATAGATGTAAATACAAGGAACTGAGATTCAACATAAATATTTGGAAGTAAAGTCCTGGCTGCAAGCATAGTGAACCAATAGGAATAAATTGCCTAGGCAAGTCGTAGATTTTCTGTCATTGCAGAAATGACAGAGCAGTTTGCAAATGTCTGCCAAATAACTTGAGGCATGGAGATGGACTAGAAAACCTTTCAGATTGCTTATCAATTCCATTCTTTAATACATAAGTTTGAGAAATACTAAGTTATATACTCCATTTTAATAAATAGATTGAGTAGAATTTAAGTAAAAATAAATGTATGACTTGGCACTACTGTCTAGTGGAAAAATTAGAAATAAAATCTTGACCTCATTAGTCATTGTTTTATCACCATCTTACCTTTCGAAGTATTAACCATGATGCTACCCAAGATGGTACTATGTTGAGAGGGCATGAGGTTCTTTGTGTTCTACAAACTGTTTGGCAGCTCACACTTATTATTTTAAGAGTCATCAGATCTCCCAATTTCCACAAAGTCCTTCTATTTTTTCTATAAACAGTGTCAGTTTCAAAAAAACCCACTAAACATACAAAAATCTTGGGTTTAGAGTGTGCATATTAGAACTACTGATTTAATAATCAGAGACAAAAGTGAAATTTGCTGCTATGCCTTGCCTAATTTCATGGTTTTATAATGTATTCTTCAGTCATCTATTTTTTAATCCTAACCTTATATATATGTTAAATAACACATGTATACTAATTTTACAGGTTTAATTTCAGCCTTTAGTCTTTAGTTTTGTCTCTGATAATATAACATCATATGAAAAAAACCCAAAGTTTTTTTCCCAGCCTATGATGAAATGCTTAAGTAATGGAGGATAATGTTACGGTATATATACACTACACTTTACATAATGTAATTGCAGTTTAGGGTTGCATCTTCTTTAAAATTCCTTTTTCTCTAGGCTTAAGCTAGACTTGCTGATACTTTCATGTAGAGATTGTGCAGGCATGAGGCTTATATTACAACAAATATGTTGGCTCTGATTGAATAAATTAAATGACTAAATCCAACTTTGGATACAGAACAGTGCAAGTTGTATTAGAAAGTGATTGTATTTGGGACTGTATTTTGGAGCAAGACACTACAGCTGAAAGGCAATTGGATTAAATTTGCTTTGAGATTACAAGACTTTAAGCAGAATTTAGTAAGTGAATATTAACATGTGCACTTTATTATAACCCTCTCCTCTCTTTTTTTTATTTACTAGTTGCTTCAGATGTCAATGAAATAAGACACATGAAAGACTCCCACACCAATTTGCACCATTGCACTTTGGCTCTGTTCAAGCTCATAAATTGTTCTCCTCTGTCTCAGACTCTTGGTGAATCAAAGCTAAAGCCATCATGTGGGCTACAACAAACTCTTTGTTCTCCTAACTTGTTCTCACAATGATATTTTGTTTCCTACAGCTGCTGTCACAGGAAAATATGCAGCCATCTTTTGCAGACTTCTGACTATTACTAATCTAAATGGTTAGCCCTATCTTCAAAGCATCATAAGCACAATCAATAAAGCCCAGGGAACTCACTCTATCATTAATAAACAAGTGTTTAATACGTCAAAACTACCGAATGAGCAAAGCTATGAATGATTGTACCTGAGGGCTTATACAATTTTAAAGACTGAGAAATATGAACACTGACACAATATCTGCTGTCTTTGGATACCTCTCAGCTGTACTGCAAGCCTTTATGAATATTCTACAGTGCAAGTCTTGTTTTCTGTTGCTCTGTGTGCAGTCTTTTGTTTTGATTCTCTGTGCTTCCTTTCGTGCTGATAAAGTGTTATGACTGCATAAAATACTTCCCAAGTGATTAACATAATGTGCCTAATGCCAGTGGATCTCTGAGCAAGCATATCACTTTTGCTGCATGAAAAAGGGAGATACCAGTAACAGCATTATAAACTACACATTTTTAACAAAAATTAATATAATAGCAATACAGCAACCTAGCAGGAATTGGAAATAAATCATTTGAGTTAGGAATTCAGAGATATGCACAGAAAATTAATTATATTCCTACTGTTCTCTTCCTGTCTTTTTTATTCATCATATAGCACCAAAATGACATGCAATATCTCAGTCTCAGTCATATTTCTGGTATATATTTGCCAATTTTTTGGGTAACTCTTTCAGACTTTACTTAGATAAGAACTTCTGTTGAAGGAAAAGTAAGCATTTATGTGTGTGAAACCTGTTACACTTGCTCTTGTTAGACACATCACAGCTGTCCTTAGAGACATATCTTGCTACCTGGCGTATCACTTGAGGTGATTCTACAGATCTGCTAGCAGATATGGAAAACATCGTCCAATATGCATACAAGCCTTCTGTAGATACTGTCACCAGCAGCTGCTAGGACACATTATGTCAGTACCTCACATAGTTTATTTATGATAGCTTCCATTAACACTAATTGTTCAGATTTGTTCAAATAGCTTCTGGTTTGCATACATGCAATATTTGTTAGTGGACTTCTATAAATGCATATGTTCTGATTTTCTCTCAAAAAATTAGCAGATATACTCTAGCCTTAAGACAACTTCTTGTGCACATAACTGATTTTGTGCAGGTACGTGTGAATTATATATGTCTCTGTGCGAAAGGCCTTGGCAAATCTTACCTAAGGAATTATTTACACAACAGTGCAGATCGTAGTATAATGACATACTATAATAAATCTTGAATGATGTGTAAGACCATGTTGTAAAAGCTGGTGGAAGTCAATGCTTCTGTTGCAACAAAAATGGAGGTACTCTGATTTACAGAAGATCTATTTATCATCAATTTGTTGGCTATATTCAACATGTGGAAGTCACTTAAACAATATTAACATAAACAAGAAACGATATCTACCCTAGATTTCGCCTTTGCTAATTCACTAAGATTCAAGAAGAGTTAAGAACTCTAGCTTAGAAAAACAAGGAAAAGTGTAATTAACTAAAAGCTGAACCATCACTAGTATTTTTATATAGAAAAATAAAACTTAGGAGCTTAGGATTCTCCACTGGTTTTCTTTGAATTATTGAGGTACATCACAAAAAAACAAGACCAACCCTATAGCTCAGAAAGAAGAATGGAGAAAAGAGACAAAGAGACGGTTATAGAATATGCTCTAACCTAGCACAGTGAGATGAGGCTCAACTGGATCACTTTGCTCAGTAGGAGAGAATGTGTTCTCTAATATAGACGTTTTCTAACCCTCACTCTCAATATGTTGGCATGCCAGAGTGAACCACAAGTTAACATCAAGTCAATGTGCTAGTCCACAAGTTTTTAACTAATAACTACCACTCCCCAAAGATCAAGGCAGTGCTCAAAGGAACCCATTTTTTGTAAGTAAAAGATGTGAAAGCAAAAATTATAGACATCCTCAACAGCCCTCAGAAAATGTTCTGTAGAACTGCTTTAAATGTTGGCAGCACCATATGCAGCTATGTGTCAACTCGAAAGGGAACCATTCTGAAGATCATAGTGATTTATTTCCTTAACTTGTTAAATTAAGAGTTACAGTCACAGTATCGTTTTTTTGTGTGTCAGACCTCTCATGCTACTGCCCGCGCATTCAGTTAGTTCTGTAATCAGAACAGTTCACAGTGTGTAGTGAAAGTTTTTATTGCAAGGAATGAACTAAAAAATTAATGATTTATCTATTTTTTAACACATAGTTTTAAACAACAAAATTGGGGATTCAGGTAATCAAAATATTAACACCCCTTTCAAAAGGGTTGTATCCAAACATATACAGTCCTCGAATTTTAAGAGATGCTCCAGTGACTTGCTTATCTCCACCTTTGCAAAAAGTTGATGCAGAATTCTGGATGGCTGTGACCTACAGGAGACAAATTGACCCAGTCAGAGAAGCTATACCCACCCACCAGAAAATATAAGGTCTTACAAGTGATAAACAAGTCAATTATTGTAATAGATGCATGGCCATTTTTAACTCCAATCCTTGCTCATACACAAAAAAAATCATGACTCTGGAGCATGATTTTTCTGGTAGATCACAGGATAAAATATCAAACTAGAAAAAATCAACATTCTTTTCTCATTTTGTACAAGCTTCAGTCCCTGCATTTATTTCTTTCTGTTCAGAGATAAAGCATCTGACTCTGGACCAAGCTTCTTCTGCCATAGGACCTCTGGATGTTCTTCAGAAAAGCTTCTTTTTAATGTGAGTCTGGACAAACAACCAGGAATCCTAGAAGAGAGCCAGTCAGCAGTACTCTCTTCTTCAGTGCCAGTTGTGTTGTCAAGGCACATTTGGATGGAAATAGGGTGCAAATGTTCACTGACTCAGGTCTGTGTTATTTTGGTAGTATGTGTAAACTTCAGTCCACAGCTAAGAATCAACCACACTCAGCAGGATAGTAAAATCCATAACAAAATAACAAAAGAACTGAGAAAGGCTGATCTCAGGCTGTGCCTTGGTTGCTTTCTATTTTATTAGAATTTACATCTTTCATTGCAGTTTTTCTCAAAGGCTCCTTTACAGAATCAGCTGTTTTGTCCAGCTCTGTGCGAAGAACACTATATATATACCTAAAAACACCCAACAGAACTGTCAACGTGATGGCTGTCACTCATACATTAGTTCCATAGTGCTTGGTTGTAAAACACACTGTCCCCAGCTCCCCTTTTTCAAGCCCATTGTTATTCTCCCTCAGCACTCTATCTTCGAAAGTATATTTAACAATCCTTCTGTGGATTGTTACACTTATTACTCCCAGCTTGGGTGAATTCATCACTGTGTCCCTCTGGTTTTACTTATTTACCGCTATGTATTGTTATATATACAGAGAGAGGGAGAGAGAGAGATGGGATCTTAGATTTGGCACTAGATTTGTTGACATTCTTAACTAAGTCAGTTAACAGAGTTCAATAGCAAGATAGACTGCCTTTTATTTTCCATACGTATTTTCTATACCATGTGGAACCATAGATACTAAAACCAATTTGTTATCAAACTATACTGGTAGAAAAGCTCAGGGTAGAAAGGCTGGTAGGATAAACATTAAATTTTTGCTTGTTAATCCTAATATTTTGGACTCCTAGTCTATAAAAAAAGTGGGTCAAACCCCAAAAGGTGTACAGTCATGATAATCTTAAACTTGACAGCAGGTCAATCTTATTCAAAACAAGTCCTTTAAGGGGTATTTCCAGCCAACAGAGTTCTGGTCTTAAACCTATGATTAACAGAAATATGTTGTTTTTTCCTCTACACTATAGGAGCCCACAGTAATATTGAAGGCAAATCTAGTAATGTATGTTGATTACATAAGACAAGCTTAATAGCTCATATAAATTGGTAGATCAGAGTCACCTAGTAGAACTTTCTGAATAGGAAACAGAATCTGAACAATACCAAAAGCATATCAGTTAGCGAAATGTCAAAACAAAAGAGTCTGAAGGGAAATACAGGACTTTGAAAAACACAGCCAGACATTAAATTAGAGAAAAAGCATTATTTTTGTTGTAAAGAATTATTTTCATTCCTGCCTTTTAATTCTTCCTTTGTAAAAGTTTCAAACAACAATAAAGACTAGAAATAGAACAATTAACAGAAATTTTAGAAGTTTTCACCAGAGTTTCTTCACATATATTTGGTGATTTGCTTTGCTATTGCAGTGTATGATGCAATATACAATATCAAACAGAAAATAATTATATACAACTAATAGTTGAGTGTTGTCACTCGGGTATATCTAAGATACACTGGGTTGACCAAAGAGTCTAGTAGGAAGGCAATTGTGTTAGATATCTGTGCTGCATTGAAGCTGTTCCAACTCTTTCTCTCTCTTGGCTATGATGAGAAACTTGTATCACACAGAGCAAAAGTCTTTTTCCAAATTTCTTGAGATTAGCTGAAAAAAAATCTTCAGCTTAGAGAAATGTCTATAAATAACAACTGCTTATTTCCCAAGCCATCATTATTTTATTAAATCCAGCTCTTCCATTTCAGAATTCATTTTTGTGCCATTCAAGAACTTGTTCCACTGCCATGACTATTGTGCAACGTGCATTTGTCTGAATTTAATGTCTGCTTTAAAACCAAGTAGAATCGCAAATAATACTAACACAAGGTATGCATCTATGTAATATGTGACTCAGAATAAAATACTAATACTCATACAAGGATCACTTGATTGTGATCCTTGACATTTTAAAGCAGCTTATGAAAACCTGCTGAGTAAGATCAACTGATTAATAGGGACCATTCCAGGATACTAGAACTCAGCTCACATTTCTCTGATCACAGGGATGAAGTTTCCTGTTTATTTCAGTGTCAACTCTATATTCAATTATCTATGCATTTAATAACTTATGCATGTGAGCAGTTTATATTTTCATAATGTTTTGGAAAAAAGAGCAGACGTTACAGACAATTACGTGCAACATGCGAATAATTTCAATTTTCTTTTCAGACAAAATCTGCCAGACAGATGGCCCTGGAAAATGCATTGCTGATGAAAAATCAAATACTCAAATGGCCCAGAAAGAGAAGCAAACAAATTACCATTGTCAAAAAGGGGTTCAGGAACATTTCATGCACCAACACCCACAAGGTTAAGAATGAACCTGTAAGTGCATGTAGGCAAGACTAACGTATGAGAGATTCCAGATTTTTTGTGTTTGGTTTATTTTTTACAATGTTTTCCTGCAAGAACATGACTGAAAACTGGAAATCATCCCAATTCATATTTAGGTAATAATTTCTGAAATGCTCAGACACTGCAGTCAGCAAAAGCAACTGTCACTGCCTTACAAAGCAGGGGATAATAATAACCGTAACCCTTAGCTCTTGCAGGGGGCAACAAACCCCTCCAGGAAAAGCCCTCAAAACTCATCACCAAGAAAACAAAACTGTGATGGGAAATTATAAAATTAAGAAAAATGAATCCATGATTATTGATGACATTTAGCCAAAATCTGATTTTGGAAGTGACTTGAAGTCTCACTGCATTTCTTGAAGGGAAGGGTGCTCAGTAGCAATTAAGCTTTAGGAAGATGCAGGGGTGCAATGAGAAGCTACAGACTCTGAGCTTCATCCCCTCCACAGAGGGTGAGTTGGGGTAGAGGTTGAGGTACTTGGCTTTTTAGGTCAGTATGTTAGCCCAAACGGTCTGTGAGGCCTTCTGGTTTATGACAAACAGAAGGTGGCATAAGTGGAGCCCTGTACACAGATGTCAGTCACAACCTGCACCTCTCTTCTGGGACCCAAAACACCAGGATAGAGATACAATAAAATAAAATGTTGAAGAAAAGAAACCAAACATATTCAGGAAGTATCAAGCAGATAAGGAGACATTTCCCTTTGAAGGATCTGGGTAAATTCTTCCTGTTGCCTACATGCATGGAGCTCCTTAAGCAATTTCTGAGCCAGAAAGCTGCTAGGCAGTGTGCGTTCAGCTGATTTCAGTATTTCTAAGCTACACCAGGTTTCTTGCTTGAATGTAAAAAGATAAAAACAAGTTTAAGAGAGTATAGAAAGATCGAAGTCATTACTAACCAAATGAGTCCTTCAAGCCAATGCTACTCCTGCTAGGTGATTAATATTAAATGAGGCAAGGCACAAACATGACTGAAAGCCTGAAGTCTTGCCCTTCTAATCAGTGCCTGGAGGAAGAGAGTTTCCAGCCACTGAAGTAGTCAACCAGTACCTGACAAGCCATTCATTAAAACAGAACAGTCTATTAATGTCTCTTGTTTCAAGGTTATCATATAAATCAAATTGCAAAACTCAAGACCTTTAGGAAGATGAATACAGCGATTTGCTCCAAAAAAAATGGCAAGCTGTAAGAATTGCTAGGAAAAGAATAAAGCCTCCTGAAATATAAGAATAATCACCATAAAATTAGCATGGCTGAAGTTCGGGAAGGTTCAATAATTAAGTTTTAATAAATTGTTACTAAATATCTCTAAAACTAAATACTATTTTCAGATGATACCACCAATTTCTCTTCAAGGAAAGAATTTTCTTGAAAAATCTTTAGGAGGAAAATACTAATAAGTGATAAGAAATTTAAATCTACCACGAAATTTGAAGAGAAATTGTGTTCCACAGAACAAGCCAGTCCTCATAGCTACTGCACAGAATTTTGATGTTCTTTTTTACAGTAACTAAATTTGTTTTCTTCGGTCTGTCCTAGTAGCTGAAGTGTGTTACGGTCCTTTAATGCAAAAGTGAAAGAAATTTATGCCAAAATTTGTGGCCAAAAGCTACATTAAATATGGTCAATTACTTTCATTCAATGTGAAAAAGAGGGAATGGCAAGCCAGTTTTCTACAGAACAATGAAGCTCTTGTGCCTGCAGGGTACATGGAGCATAAATTGCAGCAGAGTGCAATTTAAAAAGTACATTTATTTTCTCAAAACTCCTGACAATTATATGTAATCCGACTACTTTGCTAAAAATCCCATTGATGACAGACATAAAATGTTTATTATTTTTCGGTGGCATAGATATACCTGGTTACAACTATTATTAACAAGTCCCATAATGTGTTTGTAACTAAATAACATTAGCTGTTGCTGAAATGGTATTTTACACAGCTGGACAAAATCTCGTAGTAAACCTCAAGGACTTCAGACCGCATAAATAGTATTCAGTAGATGTTCTAAAAGCTGCATTTTTTTAAGATTGTTTTTGTCTGACTTTGTGAAATACACCTTCCAGGCAGCTGCTTTAGCTTTGAGCTTCTACACAGGTAGTAAATTTTTGGTTTCCTGACTAGGGCTACATGATCTCACCTGAGGTTACATCTCCAGCATCTTTCATCACAGATCCAAGGTGGAGCAATACATATTCTGTCTCAACACTGAAACAATAGGAGTTGGCTGAATATCAAATCAATCATTTACTTCAGCTAGTTTGTTTAAACATCAACTCTTGTGGGTGACCTTTTTAAGAGTTTGCTTGGGCTATGCATGTCTTTTGGATGTAAAAAACTGTTGAATCAGGAAATCAGGCAACAAATGTCTCATTCATGAGAATACAGGCTTTTTTTGTTTTTTAGTTTTTTGGGTTTTGTTTTTTTTTTCTTTTCTGGAAGGCCAATTATAACCTGAATATTCTGAAAAGCTTATAAAGTAACAAAGTTTAGTGGGACATGAAGGTTTAGCACAATGGATTAAGTGTAGGTAAAGGTGAAGAGGGATGTTTGTAGATTATCTAAGAAGAAAGAAAGAAGCTTAGTAATTTTTGAACTAATGAAGGCTATATATCATCAATGTCTATGGTGAATATAAGTAGATGGAGAAGCAGCCTGTCAGATAAATGTATGCAATAAATGATACTACGAGGTCATAAAAAAGTCATGTAGATTTAGCACTTACTGCAAACAGAGTAAAGAAGTTCTGTTCAAGACCATATTGAACTCTATTAACCCTTTCCAAGCTGGTAAGTGAAATTACTCTCCTGTAATCTTTCTTCTCAACATGTTTAATGTTGATGTAAACAAGTCATAGGCTATGAGAAAAACAATTTTTCAGAAGGGTGGGAGTGTCTTCTAAATATTTATACAACATGCACACATGAAAGTGTACTCTGTATTACTAAATATGTATATAATTAATATAATGTGCAGATGAGATAAACATTTTTGGCTTTTCCTAAAACCACAAGAAGACAAATAAAGTTATCTGATTTTGACTTGTATGAGAAAACTGTTTATTCTATAGCCTAGTCAACTTAGCAAATCCAGAAATCTGAATCCAATTTAAAAAAAATATCAGACCAAATAGATCATTAAGTGAGGAAGCATTCTAGCTGCTCAAGCAAACAAAAAAATAACCTCCTAAACTTGAAATAAAAACATATCAATATAGGAGTGTTATACAGAAAACATCTATTAGACAGATCATACCAAATAGGCTATTATGTAGTCCTCAGAAGTTCCAGTCTGCATAGTTAAATTAAAGCACAGATCTAAAATGCTGAGAAACTGTTCCAACTAGTCTGATTTCAGCAGATTGTATCAGATGCAAACAGTTTTTCATACCATTTGCAAGGAAAACTTATGGTAGCCAATTACATTAAAATATATATCATGAGACTGAAATATAAGCATTTTCATCCTATTTCCTTACTGCTCTTACAAATACTTCCTAAGCAATCGCAAGCAACCAGGACATCAAAAGGACAATTAAGTGTTCTATATTTAAAATAAAAATAAACAAAATCTTCCTCTCAGTCTGGAAACACACAAAGCCTTCGTTGTGACTTCATACCTTATAAAAGTCTGGACTTTTCAGGCCAAATGTTTCTTCCCTTTCCCTCTCTCCCCATGTAACTGTGTTATCTTACACAAAAATTTACACATAAATGCTACAGCCATCAGATTGTAGAGTAGACTTCAGGTACTGTCTCTTGTGTGAGAAACTTCCCAATAAAACTTCCTCAAAAATAATGTATTTCAGACAAGTTACTACTTACTGGTATTCCATTTATTACAGCCCACTTGGTTTTATTACTGATATGGTTTCCAGACAAAAAATAGAAAAAACCCAAAACCACTATCACCACCCACAGCAAAACCTGAAAGTGTAATGGACAATATTAGAAGGTCTAAAACCAAGAAAAAGAGAAAGAAGCATTCTCCAGAAACCATCTCGATTCCTCCTTTGCCAGGCATACAGCAATGAAAGAATATCTAATATTCAATTTGCACACTAGGTCTATTCATGCATAAACTGTGTGGAATGGTCCTTATCCAGCATTCACCACTGTTTGCAAATCTTATGCTGCCACTTCTATCTAGTTACCACGATTGTTACCTCTTTTCATGCGACTAGACAATAAGACAGTCTTTTCTAAATGGGAAAACTCTAAAAAAAAACACAATGAAATCTGTCATTTCTCCACAGACAGCTGGCATATAAATATACATATACCTATGAAAAACAGCAGTTTCCTAAACATTGGAGTACACATAAATGAGAATGAGAAGTGGGCCTGTGAGAATCTCATGAGATTCAACAGGGCCAGGTGCAAGGTCCTGCACCTGGGTTGGGGCAATCCCCGATTTCAGTACACGATGGGGATGATGTGATTGAGAGCAGCCCTGCAGAGAAGGACTTGTGGGTAGTGGTCGATGAGAAGCTTGACATGAGCCGCAAATGTGCGCTCCCAGCCCAGAAGGCCAACTGTATCCTGGGCTGCATCAAAAGAAGTGTGGCCACTTCTTTTGGTGAGGGCGAGGGAGGTGATTCTGCCCTTTTATTCCTCTCTTGTGTGACCTCATCTGGAGCATTGTGTCCAGTTCTGGAATCCTCAGTGTAAGAAGGATATGGAGCTGTTGGAACGGGTCCAGAGAAGGGCTACAAGGATGATCAGAGAGCTGGAGCACCTTCCATATGAGGACAGGCTAAGAGCATTGGGTTTGTTCAGCCTGGAAAAGATAAGGCTCAGAGGAGACCTTATAGTGATCTTCCAGAACCTGAAAGGGGCTACAAGAAAGCTGGAAAGGGGCTATTCATAAAGGCTTGTGGTGATAGGACAAGGAGGAACGGATGTAAACTGGAGAGGTGCAGATTTAGATTAGACATTAGGAAGAATTCCTTCACCATGGGAGTGGTGAGGCATTGGCACAGTTGCCCAGGGAAGCTGTGGCTGCCCCATCCCTGGAGGTGTTCAGGGCCAGGTTAGATGGGGCCTTGGGCAGCCTGGTCTGGTGGGATGTCCTTGCCCATGGTAGGGGGGTTGGAACTAGATGATCTTTAAGGTTCCTTCCAACCCAAACTATTCTATGATTCTATGAGTCTGTGAGTCTATGAGTCTATGATTATCAATGTACTGAAATAAGATATACCAATACTTCAAGTAGCATACATATACTTGAGCTAAAATAAAATTTCCTCTAGATATGCCTTCCTTTCCCTACAAATTATACAGTCTCCACATCAACTGCTTCTTAGCACAAACACAAATGAATCAAAATTACAATTTCACTTTAATTGTTATTGAACAGAACCAATTTTTTTTACAAACCCAGCAGAAATTAAATGTGGAGAACAGAAGGCATCCTTTGGGATTGACAGCTGGTAAAAGCTCTGTGAATTTGTGAAATGTCTTCGCTTTTTTTCATTTCAATGTGATAATATGACATTATAAAATTCTCATTGTGGTGTAGAAAATAAATACATTTGAAGTTGATACCAGTTTCAAAACAGAAAGCTCTAAAGAGCTATGGCTGAAAAACATCAACACTAAATATTTAAACATTTTAGAACTTTGGCAGTGCAGATATTTTTTTGTTTGTTTTTAATTTCTGGGCTCAGTTTGAACAAAGCTGACCTCAGTTTTCAAACTATTTCAGTTCCAGTGAAGCAACAAATCCTAACAGAAAGGCATCTGCAAAAATGTATTTTCAGAAAAGTAATGGCAGCTCTACTGTTCTTCCACATTCCTTAGTTATGGTAGTTTCAGTGAAGCACAACTTAAAGTGCACAAGGATTTCTAGGTTCTTAGATGGGCCATGTTAGCTTTTGTTATTACTGCTTTTAAGATCTTGGCTTAGGACTGAAAGCTAATATCTTGTAAATCACCAGCAGAGGATATAAGGTGGAAAGTTCTTTGTGTGCCTGTAAGAGTGGTTAATTACAGAAGGGGTTTTAGCACAATCTTTTCACTACTTTGTTCAGGCAAGCGAATCATGCAAATCACGCCTGCATTAAAATGGTGCGTTCCTCCTGCCTGCACCCCTTCAGAACTGATGATATAATGCCAGTTTTATCCTAAAGATACTTGATCTGCACTTATGCTGGAATCATTTTTGCAACGTATTGCTCTTTCGACTTCAGTAAAACTACGTAATGAGATTGGTAATAAAGCTCTTGGAAGGGCTAAATTGCAACTGGGCTCAATAGGTGTCAAATAACAGAAGCTCTTCAGCTCGACACATATGGTGCTGGGTTTCAGATGAAGAGATCTCACAGTCATCAGCCCCTAATCTCTTCTTTTTAACATACCTTGCAGCATGACAGCTCTGATTTTAAAGGCCATTCAGCCCACTGAGGTTCTTGCTTTCCCTGTACATTATTTTCCCAAGACATAAACAGTCATTACTTGAATGACCCTGGTGTTTTCTGTGTTCGAAACTTTGCCCTGCGGGGACTGAAAAGTGTTTATCACTGCCTTGCCTGAATTTATTTTTTGTTTCTCTTCTTATTATACTAACGACTCACTCATCTGTAGCAAGATGAACACAGTAACTTGAAGTTTAGTTTTTAGAGTAGGACCACATTTTCATTGTTTTTAATACTGTTGTTTTAGATAATGTTCTATTTTGGTGCTTTGATTTGTTCTTAAAGGGGCTGTCAATCAGCCAATTTACCTTTGTACTCTCTGGGTCCAGCTAGCAGATGCAGATAAAAAAATAAAGAAAAAATAAAGAAAATCCCTTTAAGAAACCTGGAAATTTAAAACATTGAATTATCATCGCAAATCTCAAAGTAAAGGGTCTGTTAATACAGGCTTAAAATGGAAAAAAAAAAACCCCAAAACCGAAACCAAACCCACAATTTCCATAAGTCTTTATGAAATACATAATTTTTAACAAAAATTACTAAAAACAAAACAAAAACAAATAAAAAATGGATTGCTAAAGATATTTGTCCTAGAGAATTTTTCCCCCTTTTTTAATCAGTATTCAGTACTATGATTTTTTCTGACAAAACAATATTTTCAGAAATCTTATTAAGTAAAAATAAAACCAAACGGGAAAGTAAAAGTGCAGCAAGCTATTAGCCTGTAATATTAACCTATACTATAAGGACAGAATAGTCCAATATCAGAATATATACTATTTTAATTTTTGGATAAATTATGTTTGTTACTGGTTTACTTAACTCAGCAAGGGATGTAAGCAGTTCTCAGGTTCAAGTGTTTGTTCCAACCGAAAGCAAAAAAAAGTCAAGTCTTTACAAGCTTGAAATATTTTTAAGGTAGAAGATAACCAGAATTGCCATTTTCCCCTTTTATTTTTTTTTGTTTTAAGACAAGTATTTATACACTGTAGAGAAGCAGGATATAATAGAAAAGAAACAAATTCTTATGACATTTCCAGTTCTGGATATAATTGATATTTCAATGTCCTTCTAGCCGAAATACTTGTACTCCCTCTCCAGCATAAACAGGACCCAGGCTGTCCTGCGTCACACCTTTAACACATAAATAGAATTTCAATATTGCCAAGCTGGGGGAGGGCAAAAGGAAAAACATTCTTACAGAAATACAATATTTCATCTAGACTTCATCTAGATTTAATGGAGTCCACAGTGGTTTCAAATTTGAGGGAACCCCCGCCACATACTCTTTTCCTACACCTAGGACCTGATTATAACAGCTATTATGCACTTTCTTCTCCCTTTTATTTTAAGGTTTCATGGATCAAAATTTCCATGGGCTTTATACCTGTGATATTTGACCTGGAGAATTATAGAAATATATAAAATAGTCTATGATTTTCAGAAATTTGGCAATATTGTTAGAGCTACTCTGAGGCAGCTGAGATGGCGCCATGCCAAAGGCATATCACACATATGCTCAACCTGTTGCTTCCTGAAAGCACAAAAGTTTCTGTGCATGCTGTCTACAAGTGTTTTGCATGGCTGCATGAAAACGTAGAATTACTGCTCAAAGAACAAAATATCTGCAATGTGCATAAGCAGTGGGTTTCATGCTTCTTATCAGAGACTTTCAAAAAAATCATGGAGGAAAAGATATGACATTCATCGACTACACTGACTGCGTCAGTTTTCTGTTACATCTGATATGGCAAATAAGGCTCTTCAGACTGACTTTGAAGAATACATCTTCAGAGCATCTCCAAGAGACAAATACCAAGTTTTTCAGTCTTCTAAGCCTATATTGTGATGTCTGACAGGCAAATAATTTCTTCCCAATTGATTAATGGTAGGAGGAAAAATGTTCTCAAATGTCCTAAATTCATTAATTGCCAAATGTTTCTGACTTCCCAAGATTACAGTTTCCCCATGTTTACCCATTTCAGTTCTTATGCAGATGTTAATTTTAATCAATGGGAGATGATGTTATGTAGTTTGAAATAGACTTGCAGATGACATGAATACAACTGGGTTCATCCAGATGATTGACAGTTCCCCTTTCAATGGTTCATATCTCTTGAAAATGTAGCCTGAGTTCACCAGCACAAGTCAGCTTTTCCTCTGGAAACTAATAGCCATTGCAGTGCTTAACAGGGCATATTAACTTGGGCATAGAATAATGCTATTGTATCTGTGTGACTTCCAAAAAGGAGCTTGCACAAATCTGTCTGACTCAAAGCTTGGAGTTTGTGGGTAGGCAGTTGAGATTCTAGTAGACTTAGATCATAGTACTTTGGTACCACAAAGTGCATTGGGAAAAGGGATAATATCACTTTATCTGACAAATATGGACTAATCTAGCCATGATAAAATACTTTCAGTTGGCCTTGAAATTGCTGAAGTGGAATTTTACTATGATTCTTTTTCAAATCTCTCTTTCTGAAGTTCCTTATTCTATTCCCATACAAGTTCTTAATATTTCCAAATTATTTATGAAGATGTCACACGAGACCCATCTCTCAAAGTCCCTGTATGATCTTTTGCTTATACAGGAATTTATTGTTTATCCCAGGTTTTGTTTCCTCTCTCTCAGTCAATTTTTATCCTTTCAAGAGATTGTCTCATGGAACTCCTTTAGTTTCTGTGGAAAAACAAATTAATTTCTTCTATGAAGCAGATTTCGAGCACAGAGACATGTATGGTCCTTCTGTCAGATATCATCCTACTGCGTTTTCAGATTTTTACAGGGAAAGTGGACTTGAAGGAAACAAGTCTCCAGAAATTACCTCTTCTGGAAAAAAAATTTCACAGGTATGACTTTAAGGAGAACCAAATAATTTGATAAAGATTTTTGGCGCATTTTAAAATATGACGATTTTCCATTCAAGATTGGTGTTTAGCAAGGAGACACTGGTGCTGGGGAAGTTGATTTTTAAGATTTTTTTTTTTGAGGCATGACAGTTGTATGGAGGGACTAAGGTCTCTAATGTCTAAAGAAGACACTAAAAACTACTCACAGTGTTTTTGACTTGTAGAATGTACGTTTTAGGGCTGTTACAAGAAATCATGTATCCTTTCTTTACAATCCCATATAAACACCAAGTCCTTTAAGACAGGAACTCATTTGACCTCCAATTAATTTGAACAAAAAGAAGTACTGTAGGTTTTCCAGTTCCACTATATGTAAATCTGAGTGAATGGTGATTTTCTCTTTAATTCATTCAATTATATTCCAAATCAGTAAAGGATTCAAATTTGTAATGATGAGAAAAGTATTTAATGTACAATTCCAATAAAAATTACTTTGAGAAAAAAATACGCTATTTTAGCAAAAATTAAAATTTCCTAGAATCTTCTTGCCATCACAAGATCAGATTAGCTGACACAATCCACATAAATTTGGATTTTCATATACAATCAATTTTAATAGCTTAGATACTACACTGTAATTGAAAAGATGGAAGAATACATCCAGACAGTCCAAAGGGTACATCAGTCATAGTAGGTCAAATCAATCAGCGAGCAGCACAACCAGAAGCCACACTGAAGGGACAGAGTACAGAATAGCGAAGAAATCTTGACTCCAATAAAAGCTGAGCTGACTTTTTTTGGAGATCCCTAGACTGCTTGCATATGATCAGGTGTTTCTTAAAAATTGAGGCATGAGTACATGCCAAGTTCAAAGTTCTTTACATAGTATTGAGGCCTGAGATTAATACTGGGTGTTAGCAAAATTCTTACATTACCTAAATACTCTGTGATTTCTAATCAAAACTTAAAAAAGATCTTCGTCTTTATTTTTTTTTTTCAAAATGAAAACATTTCCTTCATTGCTGCCCACTGCAAGCAATACTGAGGTTTCTGACATTGTGTCCTTGCAATTGCTAGATTCGGGGACAAATAAATACAATTTTTATCTGAGGGTTATTATTATACACAGAAAAAAATAAATATGCTTTGTTCTTGCTACTGCCGTGTGGACAAAGATGAATGCTTTTTTTTTTTTTCTTGCTAGCTTTGCTGCAGTTGCCAAGCAGAGGAATATTATCTTATCTTTTCTGTTTTGCTTTACAAAATCTTGCCCTGAGATGAAGCCAAGGCCAAGGGCAGACAAATATTTCATATGAAAAAGAAAGATAAGTAAATATTCACCGTAGGGATGTTTGCTCCTGCATGGAAATACTAGTGAGAATCATATGATGAAAACAAGTGTGTTTACATATTTTTGATTCTCTCTTTAACGCAGCATTCTCATTAGGAGCACTGGAGCCATTTTCCACTATCTGGAAACATCCTGTAAAGCATTCTTGCTTTGTACTGAGTTAGTGCAGCTGCCCTTTACTTACAAAGAATGCTTAAAAGACTGGGTATATTATGCTAGATACAAGAATTTCATTATATTATTGAGAAAAAAGGACAACAGTTAATATTTTGTTCAAAGGAATATTATATCTTTCCCACTGAGCGGTTCAGAAGTTCATATTTTAGAAGTCTGATGCTGCAGCCTTCATTTATACACATTTTTGTGAGCAAAATTGCTTTCAACTGGTCTTGAAGATAAAATTCTTATCAACTCTTTAATATTAATTGATCAAAGATAAATTTTCAAAACCTGTGTGTTATGTAGACAGGAAAGTTTAAATACAGAATTGCATTTGAGTTTTCTGGTTCACTGCATTTTGACCTGTGCTTTTGTTCTAGTTTGTGAGTGAAGAGAACATTACTAGGACTTAAAATGCAGTCTGATTTTATCTCAGGAATTTATTTATCACTGTTGGTCCAAACACTGCAATATCTCTGGGGACCTTCCAGTGAAAATCAGTCTATGTTATGTATAGGTATGTGTACACATACGTGCACATGTGTGGATGTTTGTTTGGTGTATGTGCATGTATACATCTGTGCATTTCTATGTGTTCCCCCTGTCACTGGGCCCTCTGGTGTTCAGCAGAATGGGGCCCAGAAGTGTCTAAACGTGACTTAAAATTTCATGTGATGACTTCACTTTGAGGTCATCAGGACGTCCATTATCGACCATAGATTTTACGTATACTGCCGCCACTAGAACATCACTACTTTGATTGATTAATTTGATTTTAGGTCTTTTATGTTTGGAAAAGACAGGTAGAACTTTCCAAATGCACCTGAGGGGTTGTTACTGTGGTTTTAGGTCACAATTATCAGCATTCAAGAGTCCAGACAGTGTGATAAGACTTAGAATTCCTACTAAATAATTTAGTAAAGATTATTTCTTCAAAAGGGAACTTATTTGAAATTATATTTATTTTGGCTGCAAAAGTAGGCAATTGAGAAAAGTTTATAGAATTTCTGTATAGCTCAATAACAGTAATGTTACATTAACACCTTATAACAAATAGCTTTTTATAATTTCCTTAATAGTGTTTCAGTAGGACGCAAGGAAAACCGAGCAGTTACAAGCCTTTATGTCAAGCATATTTTCAAATAGCCTTTTGCTCATTCGGTTATTGATTTTTTTACACCTAAATGCTAAGAGTTCTGCTTTAAAAACATTGACTGTTGCTTCTTTCAAAAAATAAATACATAAATAAACCAAGAACGCACGTGTATGGTATTTATAGCTACATTATGACACTCACTGCTGGCAGCTTACTTTTTATTTATGCAAAGTTCATGCACAAAAGACTTTACTAGTTCTAGAGAAAGGAACTAAAAATAAATGGAATTCAGCAGTAATCAACCACTACTGTATTTTGGTGGCACCATTCAACTGTTATTAAAGCCACATTTTCAAAAGGCCATAAAAATGGATGTACCTTTTTTCAAGAAAGAAAACACGATAAAAAGGATGAATATCAAAGGGATAAATTAAGTAGTGTAGACAAATGCTCAGCCACATTAAAATTCAGATATAACAGTTGTACTGTGACCTGACTTACTGTTCCAGGTGGCGTGCATCTTACTGAACTAAATCTCAATAAAGCTCTGTAAAAGCCCTGAAGTCTGCTCATTGTGGATAGGCGCAAGACAGTGTGAACACTGTGAAAACCTTCAACAGATGAAAATGATTTTTTTCTTAATTAGCTGTTTGAAAAAACACATCACACTGGCTTGAAAACTAGCAGTACAGAAAAAATTTCTGGTTTATCTCACATACATTTCACAGCAACTATGCTTACATTATCAGTGTTTTCATAATAAAGAAGAAAAAATGGCATTTTATCACCCAGAACGAGGGAAAAACAAAACGTCATATTTATTAATATTTTTTTTCCCAGGTGATTCTGTTTTATGGGAAAAGCTGTTTGAATTTATTTTTTATTTCTTCCAAAGATGCTGTGTCAGGTACATAGAAATTTATTAAAGCAGTTCTGGCAGATAAACTTATCCAAAAAAAAATCCAAAAGTGTGAAGCTCCTTTTCCCCTTCTTAGGGTCATTTATGCTATTTTGCTTATGTTTTGTATCATTTTGATTTAAACGCAGAATGTCATTTGACTCAATTAAAAAAAAATTGTAATGGTGATTAACAGTCTTTGTTAAATTCCACAGAAGCAGTGAAAAGAAAACCCATGGATTTTTTTCCTAAAAATTTAAGAATGGTCTTTGTAAGCAAGGAAAAGCTCCCTTATTCCTATTAACTTTTAGTGGAATATAATGCTCTCATTCTTTCTGTAGCTGCTTGTCACATATAGAATCAAACTATCATATGTATTCATTTCCTTTTGCAAAAATCAAGTTATTTTGAGAAAACAACAAGCTTTCTATTTGCTTAATATTGCATTAAATGCTTAACCTCCCTTAGTGCACTAGGAAGCACTAAGTTATGCAGTAAAGCCCCAAGCAAGGTACTATTAGTCAGTGGATAGTTGTTCTGTGCGGTATGGTATATTTATAAATAAATAAATAAACGACCAATTGAATAAATAACCAAATAAATAAATAAACAAACAAACAAACAAACTGCTGCTGGCAACCAAGTCTGCATTGATCACTAAGGATTTTATCCAGCTGTTGGTCACTAGCATCTTACAGCATCTTTTGATGGCTTCGAATATCAAGCCAACCTCATGAGGCTGGACTGTATATATGTCACCTGCGGAAAACTTAGATGTTCTGCACCTGCTCTATAGGATATGGGATGTTCTGGGGCATCTGAAATGACAAAAGATGCCTATGGGTGGCCAACAGAATCAAGTACCAAAGTCTGAGAAATGTTTAAAATTGAAAGTGTATCCTGAAAATATAAGTAGATTTTTTACGTCATTGTAAATAAACAGAATGCATAAAATATTTCCTGGTATTCATTTATAAATACTGAGTCTAGGGAGGAACAAAGTGATTTGCTAATTATCCGATAAGACGTACAACAGCGTTATATTAAGCATTCCTGACAAATTATGTAGATCTTCCAGTTTAGTCTTAAGCAAAGCCCATTGCAAGTAAAACATTTTTTTTTACTTATAGATAATAACCAGTCTAAATTAAATGAAAACCTATTCCAAATGGATAAAACATGAAAAGGATATCCAAGTAAGTACTCTGAGTTAATCAGATTTGGGATTAAATTACAGATTTAATCTGCATTTTGGGATAATGGTTACTTGCTGCATATCTTTTCCTCTCATTGAACTACCTCCAGCCCATTGAAGAAAATATGACATCTAGGTTAACACTAATGAAGAAATGGTTTTTAATCCCTGAATAGCAGCTAAATTCTTTCTGCTATATATTCTGCTATATATTTCTTTCAGCAATATAACAGATTGGATACTATCAACAAAAGAATTATTTCATTCAAAGAACTTGTATGTCTTCTATTTACAACTCAAAAAACCAAGTTTCACACTGCCTGAAGTAAACATAACAGAATAAGACTAGTAAAGAATCTGTTCTATCACTGACATTATGCTTTTCAGTAACTTGTAGGACTTGACCTTCACTCTATACACCTCCTATGCAGTTCCATAAGTATCAAAACCTCCAAGCATTAAATAATTTCTTATCCTAGAATCTATAGAAATATGTGAATCAGGTTAGCATATAAAACATATCTAGCATTTTAAAATTAACATGGATTCATTCTGAAAATATGAAGGACCATTTGAAAATATGTATTGTGTGTACTTAAACAGTCTTTGAGACAGAAGTATTGAAGTAATTTAAGCCAATCTGCTTTGTGAAGCCTTCTCAGGAGCTAGAAACTGGATTTTTAAATTTTCATTTGATGAAATTGAAGAACAATGTGGACTCCAAGAATTGCAGGATGCACTCCAGCTGCAAGCAGTCACTCAGTCTTTGGAACCAGAGTTCAAGTGTCTTGAAGTCAAAAAAAAATAAAACAAAATTAGTGTAGTGCAGATACCAAATGTGTAAATACAAATTTTAGGAAGATATAAAGACGCCCTAAAAAAGTTAGTGATACTGTGATATTAATGTCTGATATTCAGATTAGTCTGAAGCCAAGAATAATTACTGCATTCCCATCAAACCATTTTTTAACCTTTGTAGTTAACAAAAATGTCAGATCTGAGCTTTTAATTAAATGAGGACTGAGCCATACAGAAGCTTGGAATTTATGTTGGTTCGCTGAACAGAATTCATATAAAACTGTTAAAAACGCAGGATAATTTATTCTCAAACAGCTACAAGGACAAGTCCATCTCATCCATGTAACTAATACTTTATATATTATAAATATCTTTATTTTTAAAGATTCAAAGCAAAATACATTTAAAATCTTTAAAAGGGTTTAATATGCTCTAGATCTTACCTATGTGAGGTGTTTCTTCTCTTAATGACTTTGAAAGAAAATAGTGAAATGAAATTAGTATATGATAAATGGGATTCTAAGTAAATAGGAACTAGGTTTAAAATCCTATCTGATTTACTGAATTATTAAGAAACACTAAACATTAATTGTGCATTATTGATTCAAAGAGGAAGTGCAGTCATTGAAAATCTATAGACCAGCAGATATTCAGCTAAGTCTCTTGTTCACTGTCTTGAAAGGATAAGGAATGAATATAAGTAGCTGGAAAAGCAGTTTCTAACCTTTGAACTAATTCTATGAACAAATGCCAGAAATTAGGCCAGTCTTTACTGGGAAGTCCAAATAACTCTCTGCAAACATGTGGGAGTGGACAGCTGTGTGAAT
The DNA here is from genome assembly GCF_017976375.1 of Cuculus canorus. Classification (NCBI taxonomy): domain Eukaryota; kingdom Metazoa; phylum Chordata; class Aves; order Cuculiformes; family Cuculidae; genus Cuculus; species Cuculus canorus. Next base: position 33,395,236 of record NC_071404.1, on the reverse strand, counting down.
GTGCACTGGAGCAAGAACTCAAAGAAGAAAGGTTTATTTGCAGTGCTTGAGATCTTCTAAAATTCACGCATTCACTTTCAGACCTCCTGTTTTTGTTCTGGAAGCGTCTTTATGTTGTGAAAATGTGTAGTTGATAACTCACTGAAGGTCTTGTTATAGGCATGCCTCTTATGCCTGAGAATGAAATAAGTAAGAGAGTTTGGCAAAATGTAATCTCTCTAGAGAATTGCAAAAGCAGCAAAAGAAAAGTCTCTGACTTCAAGAGCCTGGGTACATGATCACTCACAAAACAAATATTCATGTGAACCAGGATATCTCAAAGAAATCTGATTATTGATAAGCAACTTACCTTTCCTTGTTATCAGTGCAGTCGTGAACTGGATAATATCCAAGGTGAGATGCTAGCTCTAGCCATATTACTTTAGCATTCTTTTTGCACATGATGTAGTGTAACTTTGAAATCATGCCAGCCATAAAATAAGCACCCCACTTCTCCGGCTTGGAAAATCTGAATCCCTCATCTTCTCGCCTACCCTGAGCTGGGATTTATGTAGGTTTTGGCAAGTACAAATAAGGCTTCTCATGTAAATACTTAAACTTATATATAAGCCAATCACATGCACACATATACACGCATTCGCCAAATATCATTGATTTTACTGGCTCATTGTGTAAAAATATATATAAAATTTGGCTTCATGTCCTCTGTGCATATTTTCATGCTGTCTGTATAAAAAATCCACTGTTTAAAAATATTTCTCCCTTCACAATATACTATACACGACCTTTATGCTTATTCATTTTCTCTTGAGATATAATAAATACATGATACAATTCCCATACTCACTGTTTTCTAAGCTGTGTAACTAGTAATAATCTTGTACACTTTGCTAAAAAACACTGTTTTAGGAAGTTGAGGGTTGGGTTTGTTTGGGTTTTTTTTTTAACTATTAAGCTATTGCCTAGTGAGAACTTAGTGCTGTAAGTACCAGAGTGAGCATTGGGTTTCGTTCATACTGATTTAAACATCTTTCCTTATATAGCTCAATGGGACTCAAATACAACATCTAATCTGTGCACTTAATCATTTCATGTTAGTAATTCCTACGGAACCATCCCCTTCAGTTTTACATCAGTATTTTCTAATGATTTCTTTTTAAAATCCATTTTACGGTTGCTGGGATATTCTGGAAGTAATGATCAAAAGGAAGGAAAACCAATGTAGAAAGCTCATCTGCTACAGCTATTCCAAACAGTATCTGCTCCAGATGCACAGGGTACTCGCCACAGGCACCATACTTTGAAAATGGGGGAAAAACGGTAAAACCCAATATACTCTAACTATTGAGAAAATCTAGAGTTCTTTAAAATCAGGTTGAATGTAACTGCTATCTTAAGTATATTACATACATTTGGGAGTTCTAAATTACATGAGTAAGCCTGAAAAGAGAAGCACATAAATATATGCACCTATAAGCCTATAAGCTGTATAAAAAGTTCTGAACAAGCATAGAGATCTGAAGATATAACTCATCAATTCAGAGCCAAAATTATGGATCCGATGAGGCAACTTGGAAAAAGAGAAGGTTGACTACTGAGCTGTAGGGGTTTTGTATCGTAGATCATAACAGCATGGAAAATGAAGGCTATCAACCACTTTTCCAACTACAGTGGTCTCCCTATGGGATGAGCATATGGAGAACACCCAAAACTTCTCAGTGCTACAGAATCAATTTTTTACATGCAGTGTATCCAGCTCTGATAAAGCTATGGCTGTTGTCAGGCCTGCTGGTAACTTCTGAGTCTTTGTCTTCAGCTGCCTTCTAGTGATTTGCTTTCTGAATATGAATTTGAAGAGTGGAAAAAACAAAAGCCTCATCAACAAACTTTTAGTTCGCAAAGGCAGAAACAGTGTTGAGTAATGGTAGCTTACTTCCCTTCAAGAATGTTTTGAGAATTGTATTCTTAAATAATTTCAGAAAAATAAATAGAACCTTAAATTTATTCCATAATTAGGAATTAGAACAAGAAAATGTTGCAAAAGCTGATAGAAATCCAAAGTAGAATCACAACTGATGAATCACAGAATAGTTTGGGTCAGAAGAGACCTCCAAATATCATCTAGTCCAACCTGCCTTCAGTGAGCAGGGACATCTTCAACTTGATTAGATTGCTCGGGAGCCCCATCCAATTAATCAGTGGTGATTTGATTCAGAGAGAAGTGTAATAGAATGAAACAGGAGATTCAATCTGTTATGCCAGAAACTCTGAATTGTACAGGTCATGGGTTCATTCCAAATGTGTTTCTTTTGTGAAGAAATACATTCTATTTTATTGGGGGCCATCAAAGGACATTGCTCTGCTGCTCTTGGCTCTGTCAACCAGTGTACTGGTGCCTGCTGTAAACCCCACAGGACAGGATAAAAAAAATGCTGAATTCCTCAGTTTCCTGGTCACAACACCAAGTACGTTAAGATCATGTCACCCACCAGTAAGTAATTGTATAAACAGTGCATAATGCATTGCTGAAAACATAAAGATAGTTATGACTCTGAAATTTTATTGAAAGTGTTTAGACAAAAGTATCATTACATTTTGCTTAAAACATGTATTTCTAAGCCACCATCTTACTTCTAAATCTTCCTTTACAGTAAAAAGAGATGTCCTTTAAAAATAATGAAATATTGTTTTCAGATATCAAAATTTCAGTAGATTTTTCAGGCTCCTAGAAGACATCTATCCACTCAGAAAAGCTGGGTCTGCACAAATGACTTTAATATTAATGGCAACTACTTGTTAGTTTTGGCAATGATCTTGTCATCACTTTTACTTTGAAGAAAGTAGCAATCAGAAGTTCTTTCTAGAAAGACACATGGAAGACCTATGATAATTACAAAAAAAATCCACTTTATATAAAGAATGGTTATATCCTTTTGATATTCTGAACACCTGCCTTTCTCTAGTTCTAACTAAAGACATTAATTTCATTCTTACAAGAAGTTCAATGTAAAATCCTGTATATTATTACTTTTAAGTTTTTATTTTGTAGATAAATGTGGAGCTAGCTGTTGTCTACATAGAAAGAATGAATAACAAACAAATTAAAAACAATGAATGAAGAAAGCAAGGTAGGGACAGAAGAAAGAGCACTGGGAGAATTCAAAGAACCTGAATTTTCTCATATAGAAATTATGAACATCTTTGATAACGTGATGAAACCTTGATAGAGTAATAATAAAGACAGATAAATGAAACTTAGGTTGTCTGTGTGAATATTTAGGATGAGTCATTTAGGTTTAGGTTGAGGTTTAGGATGACTGGTTCCTCAGAATGAACACCTCAGTTAGCGTATATGAAAGCATTCCACAAAAATTTTTCTTCTGTTTTTCTCAGTCTTTCTGTATTCAAATGTTTGAGTTTAGAAGCAGGTTCTGTGCAATAATCAGTTGTAACAACCATCATCAGAGTTACAACAAAATGCGCCTCTCCTTCAGTAACAGCTGTGGGAGGATATTGAGGGAATATCTTCCTTAGATTTATTCCATGTCCGCACTGGCACTAGTGTTTTATGCAGTCCCAACTAAACAAGCATTTGTACATCTGAAGATGGCTGGTTAACACACAGTTTGGGCATGGATTTTCTCTTTGAGGGAAATGACAGAGTGAGACATAATGAATAGCTGTATTAAGCTTAGAAGCATAGGAGAAGGTGAATGAAAAATGGGAAGGTAAGCAATAAAATGAGAAACTAGGACGACAGGGAATGGAAGGGACTGTATTCATATGTACTAAACATGTGCAAAGTCACTTACCATTAAAGGACAGTAAAAATTAGAAGGAATGTCATTGTCCATGTGACGCCATTTAGCTGGATAATCAGCACTTTTTGTACTTGTAATCCTGGACACTCCTTTTCAAACCTGCATTAATGAGATGATCACGCTGTTTTACTACTGCCTCGTGAACCTTGCCAAAGAGAACTCATTTTCTCAGATCATTTACTGCTGTATCAGTCCATTGTTTCATCCTGACCAGACTGTTATAAACCTGCTTCTGTCTCACCTGTTAGTTTAAATTTGTACAGATGTATAAATTAAAGTGCTTTGACTTTACAGTACTCACTTTTTTTTTTTTTTTGCTGAGAAATCTGCTTCTGATAGTCAGCAACAAAAACAGTGGTTTCAAAATATTAACACTTATCAATTTTAATGCAACTAAATTTTCTTTACCAATCACTTAGTGGTCATATAGAAACATATGTACTGGAGTGGTTTGTTTATGCTCTTTCATATCTTTTATTCCTATTATTCTAAGGACTTTTGTTTGTATGTGAAAACAAAACCTTTCTTTGTTCCCATCTTCTTTTTAAACAAACACAATGAGGTTCATTTTGAGCTTTTCATCAACAGAGTTTTATGCCAAGAGCAGCAGTCCTATATGACTTTTCTGGGGAGGCTTGTTTCATACATACAGGGTTTGCTGCCATTGAGCTGCAGACTTCTGGTCCTCCATCTCAAGTTTTAAAACACATTACAGTATGTTGCGCTGTTGCCGACCCTAGCTAAAGCTATGCCAGCATTTTCCATAATAAAAGCTCTTATTTCCAGAGGTTCCAGCTGTATATTTGGCTGTTAAAACATGCACTAGGCTAAAATTACATGTACAAGATCTCAATGTGGAATTAATACAAACTGCAAAAACATTCTACTTGATGATTTTTAGGCTATAACTTCTAAAAAAGTAGTAGCTCGTGAGACTCATTGTTGCCCTGTCAATAATAATAATAATAACAAAGAATTTAACTTTTTCAAAACAATTATTCAATTATGTGATGTGCTTGCAGAGAAGGCTTGCTTTATGCATACAAATTGGTTTTCATGTAAACAACAGAGGTGAACACGTTTATTATTTACCAAGAAGAATTAAAAAATGACACATTGTCATCCTGCCTACACAGTTCACTGCTGATGATCGCTTTATTGCTCATAGGAGTCCTACTTCTGCAAAAGCAGAGACGTGTACATCATAAACAATTTTTCTTTCTGGGCAGGGGACAGCACTCATAATGCACCCTGTCTTAAATTAGATATGGAAATCTTGTTGCTTTTACTTTATATTTGTGCTCTGGACAGTTCTTTTATTTCACTTAGAATACAGGTAAAAATAATAATAACTTCTGGCAGTTCTCCCTATTTGTCCCTAATTTTTATCTGTATATTTTCCATTAAGCTTTCCTAGGCCCATTCTCAGTGATCCCACATTATGCACCTTGCCTGTCTATATGTCAATCTGACTCAGGTGGTTGGACTCTTTTCATCTTTAATTTGCATAGATTTTTCTCTCTGACAAGGATATCTATGACTCATATTTATCTTGTTGATGGACATTTCCAAGAAGAAATGCAAATAAGTTTCAGAGAATTAATAGCATTCATTCTGCTAGTAGGCAAACAGGAATGTGCAAGGCATCCCTTTCAGTCTTCACTACAGACTGTGACTGTTCTGCAGTTGTGGGGTGGGTTTGGAAATGAAGGTTTAGAGGTGCCCTGGATCTCATAGGTTGCTGAACTCCCTTCTGATGGGTGAAGGAAACAATGAGAAAATGTCTGCTTATTCAGGGGCACAAAATCTTTGTCCCCATTATTGCTCAATGTAAAATAAATGATGGGGATCATTATCACATTATGAACATGAAAATATCTGGATCTAAAACAAAAATATATGAACACGTGAGTATTTTGTGTGGTGAGCCTGTTACACAGATCTAGAAGCAGCCTTCCCTCCAACATGAATTGTCGTTACATCTGAACATCTGTTACATAAATACTGCTTGTCAGGAGAAAAAGTACACTGATATGTGTGAAAAATCATGATTAAAGCAACCTACTGTAGCACAATAAAACAAGTTAAAAGTTTCCTTTAATTATAAGGCAAATCAGCAGTAAGCAAAATATTTCTATATACCAAATTATTTCTTGAACTAATATATATTGAAATGCTCAGATATGCATGGAAGCCAATACAAGCTGAAGTATAACACTTCAAAGTGTTCAGCAGAAGACAGCTCGAAGAAGCTTTTTTAAAGGCTTTGGGAGTGCCTCTTGTTCCTTCTGATAAAGTTTAAATGAAAACAAACAATAAAATATGGACCAAAACCTCTGGTTTACATAAACTTAGCTTATAGCTATACAAGAGTTTCAGATAAAGTAGCAAACTACATAAAACAACAAAGAACAGAAGACCACGTTCCCAAATCAAATAAGCACATTTTCTTATTTTGTGAACAATACCAAACCGAATGGAAAATTAATGTGGATGTTACTATAAAAAGAAATAAGTTAAAATTCTAAATATTTATGACAGCTGCTTATTTCATTTTCCACAAGCTGAAACCTATAAACGTTTTGCTTCATAGCACACAAAGTAGCGAAGTATGCTACGCAGACTAAAGTTCAAAGCACATAGACAGGAAAAAATAACAATTCCATACTGACGAGAGGAAACGAAGTCCACAGCTTAAGTGAAAACTATTTATTAGCTGTATAATATCAATAGCATGTAGAAGTACTTTAAAGTATGAAGAGCGTTTTCTGGCTTTAGAGCCCAATCCAAACACAATGAACACTATTATTCCCTTGTATTCTGTTTTTTTCAGCAGTGGATGAAGGTCCAGAACCCTTACAGTTGTGTGCTTTATTTTCATGTTCTTGGATGTTCAGTCTGTAGACGAAGTTCTGCTTGCTTTTCTTTCTTTTAAGGAAAATGGTTGAAAGGAAAGCAGAAAAAGATAAGCAAACAAACAGCCTTCAGGAACTTGAATCTATGGCTGTTAACCACATGAAAATCTGGACTGGTATATGCACGGTGTCAGAGGATGACCCCCCCATCAAAAGCATCATCCCTTCATTGTCCGTTTGTTACATGGGAAAAATCCTGAGGAAATGAGCAACAGGAGGGAAAAGGGGGCTTAAAAACTAGGACCACCAAAGGATAACATATTTATCTTTGCAGACTCATTTTTAAATTGCAATGTACTCTGTTACCCATGGATAAAGGAGATGTGAATATTCCACTCCTTGGTATTTTAATGTACCAAAAGAAATTGCATAGGAAGCCACCACTGGTCTAAATCCACCTTTTATCATCCTTTGGCAGAGGCCTCAGAGAGAGAGGGGGCATACACATTTTTTATAACGTAAAAATTTAATAGCATCTCATGTATCTATTGCTGTATAAGGGTTAAAGATCATCTTTCAGGAAAAACAGTATGAAAAATATCTGCAGGCCACTGATCCATTGCTAAAGACTAATCTGCATCCGTGAACATTGTCAGGAGTGTTGGTGAGGCAGGAATTAACATTGCAAAAAGAGGGATCAGTCTCTCCAGTCCCCCTACGGCAATGACAGTGTTATGTGTAGACTCTGGATACTGGCACATGGATAATTCTGTATACAATATAATCATGTTACTGTAATTTCTGCTTGCCATTTGAATCCCTTAGCTGCTGTCTGCAATATCCTTTAGTGGTAGCTAAAGCCAAACAAATGTCTCTTATCAAGTCTATGAGTAAAGCAGGACTTTTAAAAAAAAATAAAGACCTACCAGCAAGAAAACAACAGGAATGTTTTGTCTTCCATTCTTTTGGTCTGTAAGGAGGCATGCAAAATATCTTATAAAACATTAATACTATTTGTTTAACCTGTGTATCTGGGTGGGCAGGAGAAAGCGGAGATAATTGTGGGGTTTTTTAATAGCGACAGCATCTTTTAAAGGGACAGAACCAAATACTGATCCTATTAAAGTTAATTAAAGTCAAACTCATCAGTTTTAAAGGATAGAAGATCACACTGTCTTGCTAGTAAAGCCAGTTATATCTGTGACCAGCAATTTTTTATTATAATATACATTTATATATAAATACCCTCCCCAAATATTACATAGCCTGTTACTCTTATCTGTTGCTAAAGGTGATGTTTTCTTATGTAGCATTGACATCTAGATTAGCTCCGCTTTCCATGTTGTTAGTATACGTATAGAGTCAGATTCCTGTAGAAAAGCTGGAAATAAAAAGAAGCAATCACTAGAGTTTCTGGCTTTTTAAAGATCACCAATAAGCAATGGAGAGATCTCTATCAGTGATGGATGGACAACATCTTTGGGCTGTAAAACTGAATGTTACACTGTGCATAGATTTAGAGCATGTTATTTTCTTCTATAAAACTGGTGGTTTATTCAGCAAATAAAATTCTAACCGAACAATTTGGAAAAGCAGAAGGATCTTCAAGACTAACATTTGATCAAACAGTATAAATTCAATCTATGCATAAGGAGGAGTCTACAATTAACTTGAATGTTTTAATTTATTTTAATGTAAAATTCTGGACTTAAAAGTAATTTCTTTACGTTACTTTCTTTTTATATCAATACACGCATGCAGGAAAATCCAGTGACTGTTTTTGTCTTATCACCTTTTATCCCCTTTGTTTCCCCTCCCTGTTCCTTCTCTTTGACTGAACAGAAAAGCATGAGGTTAGTAAATCAGAATATAATTTAAAAAAGAAGCTTTTTAGATACAAATTCTAATTCTGTATTTTTATCTTAATCTAAAATAATATCCTGGAAAAAGGCCTAGGAAATATGTAAAAAAATTAAAAACATCTATGTTGAGGAAACTGTTGAATGTTTCGAACACCAACAGTTCTTGTACTTATCGAGTGAATTTTTGATAAGTCAGAGATCTTAGTATGGCTACAGTTTTCCCTCAGACAATGAAGCTCTATTCACTTCTCACTAATTAGGCAGATTCATCCTCAGAGTTCCCCAAAGACCACACTCAACGTAGTTCTATCGGTAAAGCTAACAGATATAGCGTCTATAATACACAGCATGAAAAACAGCGTGAGGAAAAGCTTGTATTTTCATCTTGAGCAGAGGGCCAATGAAAAGTACTGCATTAAATCATTTAGAAGAGGAAAGAAACTCAGCAGTCCAAAGTATCGCATGGCAAACAGCTTAGAATGAAAAATTATGTTGCTCTGAAGTTAGAGAGGTAAATAGCCTGGAACCAGACTCGCCACCTGAGGCCCAGCGCAGCAGTGTACTTTTTGTAGTGTGTTACTACAATATGAGCAAACAATAACTGCAGACACTCAGGCTTGTTTTGTGTACTTTATTTGGGTTTGTTGACTCAAGCCTGCACACTTGTCTTACAGTGCCTGGCTTTTTCTCACTCTCAGAAGAAATGCCTTGATTTAGCAGATGTTTCACCTTTCTCCCTCTTTCCCTACTGCCTATATTTGGAGAGCCTTTTCATAACTGTGTGCAAAAGATACTGGAGATTTTTTGCAGTGCTGGGAGTAGCAGGCTTCAGTCAGCAAAACACCTTACAGTGAACTTCTTAACTGGCAGGAGGAAGGAGTCCTTCCAGCATTAAACCAACATTTGTTTTAAAAGAAGAAAAACAAACAAACCATTGAAATACTTTCTCCTCTCATCCCTCCCTTATAGGTATATTTGGTGCTTTCATGTTCTCTAGTTTTCATGTCTTACAACAGAAAGCTTTTTGTTTCCTACTACATGCAAGATCAAGAACAATATCAGCACTGAGGATATTTATTTATTATCACTATTGTGATTTGTCTCAGCATTTACACATTGAATAGCTTATGTTCTAAATTAATGCCTATGGAAATAATTTGATTTTATTATGGATTAAAGTCCTGAGAAAGGATTCTCTTTCTCAGTCCTGAGAAAGAATTCTGAAATTAAGATATCAGTGTAAAGAAGACATGTCAGTGAAAGAATAGGTATTACTTAAACGCTTACTCTTTCATTAGCTGTGAGAAAACTTCTCTGCAGAACTTCCTGTGACAGTTATAATCCTATTCACAGGCCCCATCTGTAGGTTATTTTGGAATTTCTGCAATAACAAGTAAAAGGGAAATTGTCCTTACTCTTCTGACAAATATCTGTGTTACACAAAGAGGAAAAAAAGAAGCAGAAAAAATCCTCAACATGTTTAACTCTAAGTCCCTCACTCTTCATCACTCTGCTCATTTCAGATTTAACTGCATAAATGGATTCAACGCAAACCCTTTTCCAACACCAGAAAGAAAATCGGAAAAAATACACACTCCTTTGCGAGTCATTCTAGTCCCTTGGAAAAATAATCCCAAACCTTCCTTTCTGCCTACCTCTATAACTACTATTAATACAAATACGCTGTAGGTATAGCTTGAAAGAAGTATAATTTACAATTATTTAACTTTTATGTCTATCTCTATATTGCATTAGCATAGGTAAGAACAGCTTATAAAATGTCTTTACATCTTTATGTATGTACATACACAGACAGTCTAAATTTTGATAATGTTTCATAGAAACAAGGAGAAAAATAACCAGAAAACCTGGACTTAGTCATTAATATTGTAATTCTGAAAGTAAACATTCTAATAGTAAAAATCAATACTTTTAATATATGATATGGGAACACTTATAGTATACTAAATATATATACATATGCTATGCTTGCATTCTCTATTACATACTCAAGCACATGTACATACATTAAGAATACATGCATTATATTTAGAATAAAGATACTGACAATAATCAGTCAAATCCATTGTCATCCCAGTGTGTAATGTAAGAACATAAAAGCTGTATTTATTTGCTTGTCCCATTTAAAGGTATGTATCAAATACACTTAGTGTTCACCTGATGTAAAATATCATATTTGCTAGAAAAGATATTGTGTAGCATAAATCTGAATGACAAGGACTCAGTTTGCTATCCCAACTGTGCTGATCTAATATCTGTCTGCTGTCAGCTGGGCTGGTTCTACTTTCCTGTTTCCTTTGCTTGCTCCATCACTTCTCTTGTAATAGTACCAGCATTAATCTAATCTCATGGTTAGCTGGCCAGAGTTCATGTGATCAAACTGCCTCTTAGACAAGAAGAAAAAAAGTTGCAGGAAGAAAGATTAAACATCTGGACCACCTCGAAGACTTCAGAGGAGATGTAGCTTATTAAACGTGACATAAATGTTCGTGAAGTCGTTCTTTCCAATGAAAAGAAACTTGAGGTGTAAGTTATAGTGAAAAGGCAGTCTCTGACAGAAAGCTTGCCATATAAGCCTCCAGTAAACCATATAGGGAGGGAAGACAAAGATCTTCCTAATTTAATTTTAACAGCAGTACGCAAAATGTAGGATTTCATTCATTTTTTGCAAATATCTTTCATACATCAATATATCTCTATTCTTTTATGAGCTATAGCACCTCAGAGGGTGCTTTTGTGCCCTGCCGTGCTTGCTGATGTGTTTATAAAGAATATGCTATGTTCCATTCACTGGCCGGGTCAGGTCCCATCACCAGCAAAGCTCTTCATCTCACAGGAAGGCGTTGAGGTGTCCCACCTCTGCTCTGGAGGAGTTTGACATAGTGACTAATCCCAGTAATTTCTAACAGTTTGGGTAAAATTAGCTGTAATCCTGGTGCCTATCAGTGTTTTGATTCTGGTCTAAACCAAGCATTATCTGAACATTCACTGATACTATCTGTGAATGAATGTTCCAGTGCAAGACTCAAATGAATTTTTTAAACCCTTTATGGGCAATTCCCCATATGTGACAGCATTACCTGTATATTATATATGCATATATATTTATACATATAACTATATAGTATATAATATAAATTCATACACACATATACATATAAAAATGAATTTGAAACTCTAACCTTTATATCGGATAAGGAGTACTGAAAACTTACCTAAAGTATAAAAAAATATGCTGTACATATGATCCTAATCTTGCTTTAACTGTAGCTGCAAGATGGAATCTTTTATACTTTCCTGTGTTCAAAACCAGCAAATGTGGGGGCAAATCCAATATTTAGGGTCATATAGTTTTTATCTTTGGTATTTCTCCAGCTATAGAATTCTACTTTCTCTCTCCTGTGTAGAGCCCCCTAACTAAATTAATTTTCCAGAATGGCTTTTTGTCTTGAGGTGAAAATGTCATAGAATGGACAATCCAATACTTCCCTTGATAGAATGTTCCAATTTCAAATTACTTTTTACAAAGATTTCTCAGGAGGCAGTGAGAGAACCTTTGATTTTAATAAATGATACAACCTAACATAAAAATGAGGCAGTAAAAGTAACTTCAGTTGGCTTGTATATGAAGCGTCAGTGAAGTCAATTAAAAGACCAATGCCTTTTTGTTCATGTATGTCAAGAAAACTGTATCAATGACAATTGTAAGCCTGGGTTTATGTAATAGAGAATCTACTTTTGCAACCTAGTAAAATCAATGGATCACCATAAATCTCAGCTGAGGGTTTTTTTTCTATTTCTATGGATTCAAGTGAAAAAAATCAAATTACAAATAGCTGAATGAAAGCCTTAAGACACACTTCATATTGAAAAGGCTGCAGACATCAGAGATATATGGACAAAATATCATAGGAAAGGAAGAAAACAAGGAAATCCACCAGAAAATCTAACATATTTGTGAATGCTGAATGTTTTCTCACACTTAACAGAAGGAATATTTTGAAACAGGTAAAACTGTAGAAAACTTAGAGGTAATTCTGACAAGAAAAAGAAATGTGATCTTGGAAGGTCATACAATACAAAAAAACCCCCAAGATATTTTTACGTGCTATATAGAAGCACTGACAGTGAAATACATAGCTCCTTTACATCATGGAAAGGGACGCTTGCTTACACATTACAATAGGATGTACAGTTTTTGGAACCTCAACACAAGAAACTTGTCAAGAAACTGAAGGAAATGGTTAAAGGATTGGAAAGCTTGATTTACAAGTTATAGTATATCTCACCAAATACACAGTAAATATAGAGGTATGAATATATTATAACTACAACAGAGCATTCATAAATATTACAAGGCTGCTGCAGAGGAACAGAGGTTGACAGCTCCTTGAATGGGGTAAATTCTTTACTCATACCAGTCAGACTGATGTTGTTCTAGGATAAGATATTCCACAGTGAATGAAGGAGGCAGATCTTTATACACATAAAATAATTATTTTTAATTGCAACAGTATACAGAATAGATAAAAAAATTTGAAGAAAATTGGACATCAGAACAGAAAAAAAATCTACTGATGGTCTAAGATAATTTGAAAAAAAACCAGATATCACAACTCAAAAAAGCCACTCTACAAATTCACCAAAGATGGCCTCCACAGAATGAAGAGCAGTATATATGACCATTCTGGTTCTGAAGTTTGAGGGAAATATTAAATCCTGCTCTCAGATTCTCCTTCTCCCAGTTTTCTCTTCTTATACACATTCATAGTGATTTTGAGAAGATCGTGTTTCCAGGCTATTACGCTGAGTTGTTTTCTTTCTGTACACTCAACCTACAGTTTATCCCATTCTTTAAAAGTATACAGGATAGTAATTTATTTTTCTCTTTATAGCTAACCTAGCTGTCATAAGCAGCCTGATTTTATTCACAGACAATGCTCATAGTCAAAGTGCTTTTATTTTTTGTGAGACTAGTCAATGCATTTCATCTGAAGTACTAAGTGGAAACAAAAATGTGTATTAAAATATTAATGGCCTCACTATTGTGTACTTATTATTTCAATAAGAAAAAAATGAGGCATAAAAATCAAGCATAATGAGGCCATTACAGGAGAAACAAGGTAATCAATTTCTAATATATAACACTACTACAATGGTATTACGTATAATTTAAACCAAGTAATCTCCTTTTTTTAGATATGCAAAATGCAAATGAGACATTTTAGTTGTGCTCTGATGTCTTGCAGAAGTCACAGCAGTGATGCTAATGAGGAGATGATAAGGTTAATAAACGTTTTCTTTTATTATAGCACTGTCTTTTTTAAGCTATAAAATTTTGTTTTGATAACTTCCTTTGCAAACTTGAAAATACCACTTAAGATAAAACTAAAACTTTTCTTTCACAAACACAAACTGAAAATTATCCATACACACCTGTGACCTACATTTTTCCCTAAGCAGCCAAGCAATATCACAACCACATTGTGACTCTGTATATATGAAAACTCAAACAACTGGAATAACGAACAGGGGTTTTTTTTAACATTTCCCGATGCACTTACTAATGCTTGAGAGGTAAAACAATGTAAAAATGAATGTTTGAATGTAAATTCCCTCAAGTGTATTTATCCTCTGAGTTGCATTTGAGGTCATATTTTATCCCTAGAGAGTATAGAATTCTGCTGTTATCTAGAGTTAAGCTGGAATGATAATGTTTCCAAAATCAAAGCTTCAGCAAAAAATTAATGAATAGAACAATACATAAAATAAACTGATAGTACAAGCGGGAAAACTCAGGTAAGGAAGCCTTTGCATTCAGTCTTCTTTTCAGTGTTTCCTAAGGCAACAAAACTTTCAACACTAACATAGCCTAAAAATAAAATAAAATAAAATAAAATAAAATAAAATAAAATAAAATAAAATAAACAATCTCAATACATTTTAATGATAAATCCTGGGGTTTCGGAAAACTTTGGGGACATTTTTAAAAGCATTACACAAGCAAAACATTGGATAAAAATAATAGAAGGGTCATTTTTTTCCCTGAACACTTGTCAGTGAGAAAAGACAGTAACTATGCCCCGAAGAGACAACTGAACATATTTAGTCTAAATGAGGCTGTGGTGTGCCTTTTCCAGAAAATAGGCTATAAAGAAAATTCTACAGGAAAGTTTGATATTTCCATTCCAATTTTAAACAAAAGATCTCCAGAAGTTTTTAATTCACTTGAGAGCAATATTCAAGTACTTGAATATATACCTGAATTAAAATCTGAGGGTAATTTTTTCAAATACAAATCCATTTGTTTCAGCAGGAGTTCGTGTATCACCTTCAGCAGTGGCACTCACTAGGAAAACTTTGAAAAGCCTCAGCTCTAAACTTCTGGAGTTCAGACTTCATTCATCAAACTACCTAATCCAGTTTCAAATATCCACACTTTCTATGGGAAATTATATCATTTATATATATATATGAAACTTAGAGCACAATGACATCTACCATTTTCTCCAAATGAGGCTTACTGAAGATAAATTGGTAGCTTACGGACTTTGCTCTATAAACTCAAAATCTATTAAAATGGTAGCTACCCTAAAGACCAATGAAATAACATGTGTTTCAAAGTGTATCTGAAAACCGATTTTAATTGCAAATAAGCTTTTATCAGTTCATAGTTGGCAATAACCATCTGGAATGATATCATCTGCGATACTAACTAGTTTTAAAACAAACACTACTTTCTGCTTTGATTTGGACTCGATAATTAAATAAGCAATTAAATACTTAGTTCTGGTATTACAGCTTTCTTCTTGTTTCTTAGCAAGTGTTCAGGGTACAATTTAAACAAGCTTACATCCTCTTCAATAGTTTAGCTATACTTTATTTTTAAAAAACGGATTTCGAAATCGTTTTATAGTAAATTCTGGGAAACACGTTCTCTGCAAAATTAAAACTTGGGTTTCCAGGCTGAACAACAACAACAACAAAGGAAGAACTCTCTGTTTATACTTGTCTTTTTCCTTTGAAGTTCTTTCTACCTAATTTCAAGGCCATCCAAAGTACTGCTTTGTGCTATTTGCTGGAACTTCGTAGACAAAGTCATCAACCACAAGTCATTCAAGGCATCTGTAGACTGACGCAGATAACTTTATTCTATGCCTTTTTGACCACTGAGTTAGACTACGGAAAAGGTTTATTTTATTACTTCTTTCATAAACTGCTGTCTGAGTTCTTAACAGTATAAGAAAGCTATTGAAAGCATTTTAAGCCACACTAAGCGGCTTCAGTTTAATCTGACAGTCTTTGGGGAGTTAGATCAATACTTATCGTCAAACATGTATTAATTCTGATAATTGCAATAGCTTCCAGCATACTCTGGAACATGTATTTATATGACTTTTTGACCCCAGATTTGCCTATTCACAGGTAAAGATTTTTATGTTCTATACTACAAAGCAGTATTGTGTACCTACTTTTAATTTGTGTCTAATTTCCACACTAGTTTGAAAATCATTCAGAGATAGCGTTCAATGCTGATTCAATAAACTTGAGAAAAAAAAAGACAATAAAAAATCTGAGGTCTACATTTTCTTTCTTTTTTTTTTTCACTAAATCTAGCTAACCATAGTTCACACTGGCAGAGTGATTTTGTCCATAGCATTTCTTCACAAAGTAGAGAAAGTATGAGTTTGCATGAGAGCTATTATGGAAGCCTGTTTAATATTTTGCTGCCAGAAGAGCACATTTGCTCTGGATTGCCAGTGCAATCAATCAGATGAATGAGCTCCTTGAACTCAGTTTAGTGCAGTGTCTGTAATAGCCTCATTACTAAAGCACCATATAACTCAGCACTCATCCATTGGGGTGGTCTCAGGAACAAATAAGCGCAATACAAGTGAATACTGCTGGTTTAGGCACTGCGTATGAGATGTAAGACTTTCAGCAGTAATTGAGAGAAATTCTAATTGTCTTTCTTTTACTCTTTCTTCCACTCTCTGTCTCTTTTAGCAGAAAGTATCTGAAAGAACACTGCTTGACAAAAAAAGTCTGAACAGTTAGACACTTTAACTTTTATTCACCACAAAATGACCAAAAAAAAAAAAGGAGAAAAAAAGGAAAAAAGAAAGTGTCTATGTAATTTTAAAAGGGTCTGACTCCTAAAACATGCTTTGAGGTCACAAGTAAGGCAGCATAGAAACAATTACCATTGACTTACACTTAATATTCCCATGTAAAGAAGGATACAATCTGTTGACTTGCATATTTCTTAAGAAAATATACAATGATGCATATCAAACATCCAGCAATACTTCTCACTCTGGACCTGGTTAAAAAGAAGCAATGTCTGTTGAGAAAGTAAACGGTCCTCCAGTTAATCAAAACCAAACATGTCAGCAAGCTGTAGCCTACATATTACATGGAAATCTGTAAAATTCCAGTAAAGTGTAATTTTTATGCCTAATCCAATAATGAGACAGCATAGTCAAACAAGACCCTGGAAATAACCAAAAAAGGGAAAATATGTTCAAAGACAGCAGATGTATATATTTAAAGTAACAGCTACAAGGCTGGGTACATTCAAGCAATAATTATTTACCATAAGAAAACAGAACAAGGGATTTAGGAGTGGGATCTCAATCTAGGTTTAGAATGTAGTAGGATGTGGTTCAAGAATAAAAATTAGTTTCTTGTTCAAATGAAAATCACCAGAGATAAAGATTAGGACACTCAACTTAAGGAATAAATCTGAAAATAGATGAGCATTGAAGAAAATCGCTGGATAATTTTGAGTAAAAAGGACTATTTCATAGTTTTAAAACAAATATGTTTTTCTACAACTTGACCTAAAAATCCTTTTTTTTTTAAAAAAAGGCATTATTTTGATTAAATTGACCCAAAACTTCTCTTTTTTACATACCTTAAACATTTTTGACAGTCTCTTGATGATAGCACTATTTCTCTCTGAGACATTGAAAAATATCGCTGTCTATGTGGGTGAATTATCAGCAACATGTTCAACCTCATCTGGTATAAAATTCCTCAAGATTTCCATGGTTTCATTTTACTGAAAACACCACTTGCTATCCCCATTAACAACTGTTCAGTCAATCAGCCACAGAAGACTCAGCAACAGGTAGATAAACCATGCATGCCCTGGAGGTCCTGAAGTTTCTCTGGAAGATGTATGATGTAAAATCTATCCATTGAAAGGAAAATGAAATGTAAATATTATGAATCCTAAATATAAATTTGAACTAGTAACATTATGTAGTTTTATCTTTTCACAGATTGCCAACAGAAGAACTGTCTATATCTGTCTAGCCATGCTTCTCCCCATTGTACGTGCAAACACAGATAAATTCTTGTTACAGCTAAAGCAGTGATCACTGAAAGCATTACCATACTCTGAACGTAGCTATATCAGTCAGTGCATGATATCTTAAGTTACTCATTATTCTGACACCTCTGTTTGCTGTGACTAATTTTGTTTGACACTCTAGGCAAAAATCTTTCTTTTTATTGCAACCATTTTAATTTTCTTACAGTCACAGAAAAGCAGCTCTCCATTTCCTCCATTCGTTTTCATTTTTTTTTAGGACAGTAGTGTAATCTAAAACCTTGAAGTGCATTTTGGAGGATTCTCTTTCCCCAGGTGAACCAAACTTTTCATGTCTTATATCATCTTTCATTTCAGCTCATATTTTGTCACAAATGTCCCTTCAGAGTTTGAGGTGAATGAACAGTTTCATTTGGGCTAGAATATTTTTTCAAGAGAATTCAAATAACATTGACTAAAAGGAAAAATATATGTATATGCAAAATGAAGACTCTGAGGCTAAACATCTAGTTGAGCAATTTTAACTGCATTTATAATCAGGATTTTTATAACTCTCTCCCCTTTACATGGTTAAGTTCAAAAAATACTGTTTAGCTAAAAGTCTTAGAAGAAAGAGGTTTCTATTGTATTTATTCTGTTTGTTTTCATAGAAACTTACATACATTCTTGAGAGCTCAGGTTCTTCAACTTTATAAAGCAAGAGGAGGACCTGGAAGAGAATAAATCACTGCCTAAAACAGCCAGTGTCCTCTTTGGTAGAAGGTATCCTCACACTAGATGTGCATATATCAGTATAAATTACAGCTCCATCTCTGTAGAGTCTTGTTACATTGTTTTTTGTTTGCTAATATATCCACAGAATTGCCAAACAGATGTCTGAAAAATAAATAATACCTGCTCTTCAAAACATATAGCCTAAAATACAATATATATGGAGAGGACAAGCCATTTGGAGAAACTTTAAGGAAAGAATAATTTAGGTTATCTCATAATTTAGATTATGCTACTGCTTCATATTGAAGTGAGATTGTCAGAATTAATGACAACAGAGATGAAACACAACATTCAGGGATTGGTGTTCAATCCATGACCCCCAAAAAAATAAAACAAAAACACGGAAAACAGTGTATAAAAGAGAATCTAAGAAAAAAAATTAAAATATTTCTCAACAGAAATGTCACGGGTTGTTCTTACCATTTCCTATGACGTTTCAGGGTTTTTTTTTTAATTATAATTTTTTAATGTATAAAAAAGAAGGTTTCTAGCAAAGGCTGTGATGCTAAATGTAGAGTTCTAGTGCCTTCTATGAACACATAAACCCGAAATTTCACTACCTTGCAAAGCAATAAGGTGGAATAATTCACAATATATTCAAGAATTTAAACATCAATTCAGAGCTAATAAAATATTTTATAAAAGAGAGTGTTTTCTAATTAATTTTTTTCTTTTTTAGCAAAAGCAGTGCATTCTATTCATAACTACATAGTTTTGATCTACCTCTTTTCTTGTCTATTGTGCTTCAGCAGTTTAAGGGACTACCAGTAGAGATTTTTTTTGTTTATTTGTTTTTTTCTCTGTCCCCAGGCTGTTACTAAACCTTAAGATTTTATTGAACTGTTCTGCTAAAAACCTGGAACACTATCATTAAAATTGGCTCTGCTTGGAAATCTCAAAGCATATATTTCAAAGAATGTGAAATTTCCTGAGCTAAATTTGGCTTGGCTGTATCCAAGTGAGGTTATAAGCATGCAGACTATACAGTTCTTTAAAATGTGAGCTATAAATAAATGAATCCCCTTTTAGAGGTTTTTGTTGAAAAGACTTCTGCATGTATCACATATAGACCTATAGTTTCAAGTTCTACCTCTTTCCACAATTAAAATTAAGGCCAATTTTCCTTTTTAATTTCTTTCTCCATCTTCTCTATCATTCCAAATTAATTTATTTGTTGTTTGTGTGTTTATGTCATCTTTGTTGTCTTGTCTCAGAAAGAAATGGTGTGTTCTATATTTCTTTCAGTATTTTTATTTTTTAAATCATTCTAATGAGGCTTCTTTTTCACTTCAGGCTAGTATTCACAATATGCTAAACAGCATAGACCCATCTGGAAACAGATCGCCAAAGTCAACCATATGGTGTTCATTAATGTGAACTGACGGAAGGTGCCATGTTTTTACACTATACCAAGAAGTTACTTACATACGCATTCCCTTATGGAAAATCACTATGTCAATAACCTAATAAGTTAGGCTTATAGAAAAACTTTTAGTCCAAGTACTCACTGAGTGGTTTACAATCTGTACACCTCATATAAAGGCATACTTTCCTTAATTATAGCACTGTCTACCGTAACCAAGATCTATTTCCTAGGATGGCATGTGTGCATGTTCCATAAACTACTGGAAATAAAATGAAGCAATCAGATTTAAAATAAATTGCTACTTGATTTTAAAGGAACTAATAGATTAAATATGTATATGGGAGGTGTCCCTGCTCATGGTAGGGGAGTTAGAACTGGATGATCTTTAAGGTCCCTTCCAAGCCAAACCATTCTATGATTCTATGATATGCTTCACTGGACCAGGCCCTGTTGTGCTCAGCTTTAAAGAGAATAATTTGTTTTGCAAGCCATTTTGTGCTTACACAAGTTCCCATCACAGCTGAACTACATCACAGTTCCTAGCAGTGCCACTGAAAGTTCAGATTGGTCTTATTTTAAATTTGATCTTTCCTTCTTTAAGCATCTGTTTACTTTCATATTGTCTGTGTTCCTCCCAGTTATAGTAGCTGCTTTTTTTTCCCTCAGCCCCCTAATGTCTATTGCCCATCTTACATTAATTTAAAGGAATAAAGGTCTGTAACATTTTCCTCTTTTATAAAAATGTCTGTCTTTCTTCAGGGCAAGAAAATTAATGAATATTCAAGCAAAAATTGTTGTAATGTAAAATATTCTGAAATACAAAAAGTTCAGAGAATGAATGCTTAAAAATGTCATGCCATGAAAACTGCTGAAAAAACTGTTTACAAAAACATAGTGATTTCATATGTGAATGCAGAAATATGTATAAATTATATATAACAAAAACATATTTTTATATAAATACATAAATGGATACAAACCTTTTTCCTCATTTTTTAAAGAGAAACATGCTTCTCTTTTATTATATTGCATTAATCCTGTCCTTTATTTCTGTCCTGAAGGCATAATCTCTCATTTGTAACATTGAATTTGCAACTGTGCAAGTGCTAAAGGAACACTTGAGAAGGAACACTTCTTTAGGTGAGAAAACACAGAAAGATGAAAGGAACTCTCAAAGAATAATAGTCTCAGAGAACAAATTAAAAAGTTGAGAATTAGAAACAACAGCAGTACAGATACATTTCTAATTAGAGTACTCACTGGAGTCCTCAATCAGAAGACAACAGCTCATTTTCTTTTTTTGCTGCAGATTTTCTTTATTTCGTGTCTCTATTCAAGAATGCAAATTGACACTAAGAGTCTGTGTAAACCCTGTTATGACCAAGCCTGACAAGCCCTTCCATCAGACGAAGAACAATGATGAGAAAACAGACACTCTATTTAGTCCATTACGTTCCTGCTCACACAGATGGGCAGATCAGCCTGGAGAACAGACCCTGCCCAGCACTTACCTTGTGCCTCGGGACAGTGACCAGCTGTAGTTGCTCAGAGAGGAAAGCAATTGCAGCAGAAGAAAAATTTCCCACCTTGGAAGATGGAAGGCAGAAGTGGAAGATTGCTTGGGAGAGACTGCTTCACTGAGCCAACACAAAGAGACACAGCACAAGGGTAAATTCAAATATATGTCAAAAATTATATCTGTTAAACACATATATTAGGGATAGGAGAGAGGTAAATCTTAACTATTAAAGTGTTCAAAATAAGCAGATAACTCTATTATGTGGAGACCTAAATACAGGGTAAAGTACTTATGTTGCCTGCATTAGGAGCCTTTGCTGCCAGTATTGTAAACACAATGAGGCAAAGACTGATTTAGAGCACATACTACTCTATTAAAATTGTAACTGAAAAATGCTTCAGATGCATCTAACTCAGGACGAAACCTTTTGGCCTTGTGTGCTAGATGTAAAAATCACCTATAGGCAGATTTACTTCAGTCTAGTTGAAACCTAAACGCCTGTCATTTCTTTTGAGATCAGCATTGGTATCAGAAAGAAAAAAATTAAAACAAAACATCGGCTTGTCTGTAGGTTCAAATATATATATTTAAGGATATGAAGAAGCCTATTCTTATTCTGAACCTGTCTAATAACATTTAAGGAAAATAGCATTTTTAATCCTATTTAATCACCTTAATCATCTGATACTGAACTCAGTGAATTTATTTGTTTTCTTTTTTAAGCACAAATTTTAAAATTGCCAGAAGTATGGTTACAAGAGATGCATTAATGCTGGTTTTACTATTGTTTTCCTTTAATGTAGATCAGATTGATTCAATTCAGCTGAACTTCATAACTCTTCCATGTTTATCTTGTGTGCTAGAAAGACAATGCACTGTTCCAGCAAGCATCTTTTTAAACAAAGAAACTTGGGAACAGCACCAAAACGTGGAAAAATTGAAGGGGATACAGAATGATGTGTTTACCCTTGGTGAACAGCTTTTGAATTAGAAAAATCTGGATTAAGAGGGGAAAAATATATTGCTTCCTGCATCTGTGATTGATGTTTACAGAGTCATAAAACATTTTACTGAAAACCATGTGCCTAGAGGAATTTGAGAGATTTTCCAATTTTCTACACCAGATCTGCATGTATTGAGGACCAGCATGCTGTTTCAGTTTCTTTTGTTCAGCACATTGCACAAGCTTATCTCCAAGCACTTCACATGCCAGCCCAACAAATAAGTAGATATAAAAGGAAAGCATGACAGTGAATGGATATTGATGAGGTTAAAGGGAGAATTTTTCAAAGTAACTCTAAAGCTGACTGGTAGCACTTAGTTTCATGGGTTTCTACTACATAACTCTGATTTTACGGAGGGGAGCTATGTTTTTATTTTGAAATTATATTTCATATAAAGAAAAGTGTGGAAAAATGTATAGACTGATTCTCTTTGAAGCTATGGCTAAAGGTAATTTAATTTAATATGTATGCTGCTCCACCATTAAAATAAATAATACCATTACTAATAAGATCTGGCAGTAGCAATCAGGTTTGCACAGATTTTTGGGTTTGTTTGTAACTTTTTATTTAATAAAATATCAGGAAATAGCTTTGTGAGCTCAGTGTTTATTATTTTTGTGCATTCTACTTGAAGCAGAAATTTCGACTACTTGACAAATGATTGATATATTCTCTAGAAGTCTCAAGGTAAATCTATAGCCTTCACTAAATGCTAAATTATACCTCTCCCCAATTCTAATCTTCCCACAGTGTATTCCCCAAAGTAAAAAACAAGTTGAAGTAAATGAATAAAAATAGTAAGCTTCAATATATCGCATTGGGTCAGCTATTTGTGTTTCATTTCTTCATATATTGGCCTGCAAGTCCTTTTTATGTATGGTCCAGTAGTTCTATAACACTTCATATTTCTGCTGCCCTAAAAACTGACTGATTTTCCTTTCCTATTTCTTTACACCTGCAGTCCACCACTGTCATCAGTTGTACAGAAAATATACTCAGCAGAGTAAAAGGTATACATACCTAAAGGTCTTTCAAAGGCCAAGGAAGGCCTTCTTCATGGCAAATATTCAACATTTGTCATGTATGCTTTCTTTATCAATGTAGTGATTTATTGTTTCCCAATAGAAATGGAAGATTACCCTTTTTTTTTTTTTTTTTTTTAGTGGAACATCACTATGTCTTTCTTCAGGACCTTTTCTAAACTAGGAACATCTAGCTCTTTCAGATGTGTATACAATACACAAGGCTTTCTGCCTTGTTCTGCTCTGGATCCCTTCTTGTTTCTTTTTCTGTTTGTTCTCTTGTTTGTTAATGTCTTCCAGACAAAACTGAACACAGTAACTAAGGCCAAAGTCTCACCAGTGCCAAGCAGAAAGCAAGTTTTAGACAGTAACATACAGTAGTTAATAACGTAGGAGGGAGGGAGGAAAGCATAAAATCCCAGACTGCTCAGAAAAGGAGGACAGTTAAAGCAACAGTTCTGACTAAATAGCACTTGACTGTGTTTCCAGAAATGAAGAATTTTGTCATTTTTTTCCTCTTTTTTGAAAAAGTATTAAATGTTTGAAATGCAAACAGAATTTTATATTGTTGGAGATGACAGGCCTGGGTTTTACAACAGCTAGCGTTGAAATTTCATTTACGATGTCTGTTACAGAATCCTTATATTAGACGTAGAGGCAGGTGGACTTAATTTCCTTATATAATATTGGACATAGTAAAGAAAATTTTCAAGGAAAAAAACAACAAAACCCTAGATTCAGCATAGCCCCCAAACTGAGGACTAAACAATAAAATGTCTTCCCAGAATGTGAAATCTGCATAGAATTGTAAAACAGAAAAATAAAAAAATTAATCTAAAAAAAAGCTAATTGACAGTATGCAAATAGAACATTTGTGTAGGTGGAGTCTTCATTTGTATAGACACAAATCTTCCTCAGTGCATGAAAGAAAGAAGTAAGCAATTACTCCTTGCAGCTGGACCATTTTTGATATCTCTAGGAGCAACTATAAAATTAATAGACCAAATCTAGTCATGAACAGAAAGGGAGAGTTGCTTGAGTTTCAGTGCCACAGTACTCTTTCAACCCCCTAAATCTTAGCTACTGTATCCTTAGGAAGGAAATGCCTCATTATGTATAAGTCAGTATGCATACAGTTTGGGAAGGGAAAAAAGAAAGGAAAGAAAGAACAGCAGCAACAAAATCTGGGTATGAAGATAGGTATGCATGCTTTCTTTTTTATTAATATATTGTGAAATCATGTGTAAGTTTTGAGATGCTCCAAACCTGCAATTGCCTCAGGCAAGAAATGGCTTATAAAGGAAATAACTTGTCAAATTATTTTTTATTAAAGTATAGAGTAATCTTCTAGTGGAAGTGGTAACTGTCTCATCATTTGAGATGTTTTGAGGAAGATTTAATAAAATTTTTAGAGATAGGGCTACAAAAACAATCTTTACTACATGTTATGGGCTACCAAACAATTTTTTCTTACATATAGATTCCGAGATTTAATGCTGCTGATACAGTTTTAAAGGCCACATGTATTAATTTTCTGTGGCACATGTAGGGAAGGTTTTTATGTTCAGGTAAGATTATTTCAAAACATGAAAAGTGTAGTAATGCTTTTTCAGCTTCTTTTATTGCAGATTCCATGGATTGTATACTGTAATCTCATGGATCAGACACAAATATTTGAAACTATTTTTCAGACATAAACACGCATGTGTAATGCTAAATGTTAGATAACATATTTAATGCTAGTCCATGAACTGCAGGTTTTATATAAACATAAATTATTTACAGTATATGTTACCTTCATTACGTTACACATTTTTCTAGTTTGCTATAGACAGTATCTGCATCCAAAGGTTAAACCCCCCACAACTATGTTAAACACGGGTTCTGCATTATTAAATAGGACATGCTAAGGGACTGCCCATCAGAAAAAACAGTTATCTGCTGCAGGAGTGAGAGAACATCTGCTCTGAATTGCTTCATCAACACAAATCTTGTTGACTTCTTACAAAAGCATGTTTGGATCCCCAATGCAGAAACACTCCAATTGTGTCTCTTCGTTTCCATACTGTACACAGAACCTACTTACTCAGATCAAGATGAATCTCTGATTGGTTTAAAAATATACAAAATATTGAAATAAAAGAAGGTTGAAAACTAAGACTGTACTTTATTCTCCTGCATCCTCTCTTCTATGCTAATCATATGCAAGACCTTAGGGCTGACTACTTTTCAAGCTAGCATGAATAACAGATGTTTCCATTTGCGGTTTTAACCCACCATCATAGCCTTTTTGAAAGTTTAAGACCTCTATATTTGTCATGAGTTGGGGGGGTTGGGTTGTTTTAAGAACGTTTCTTTTTGGTGTTGTGTGGCTGGAATACAACCTTCCAAGAAAAATAGAATTTCTCTCTCTGTGGACAGCTGACACAAAGCTATTAAGTTATTCCTTAAACTCTCAAAACAGATTATTATTAGGGAAACAGGGACTTTGTGTTATATAGCAGCATTATTTAATATATCATAATTATAATATTTTATATATAGATTATATAATACATACTTTAACAGCATCTTATTTAAAACACTTAACTGGCACAGAAATAGTAGTACTGGACAGTCTATAGTTCTTGAACAGCCCTGAAGCTTTTCTAAAAACTGGTACTTTTATAGATGACCTAAATATTATTACATGAGCACATAGGAGTGGTAGATGTATAGAACTAATGACTGTATGAACACCTACAAAAAAATAAGCAGTAAGTCTAGCAAAATAGTAATGACTAGAGCAATGAAATAAGGCTTTGCTAAATAAATCAAGAACTAGGGCTATTAGCACGTATTTGCTGGTAAATTTAGAAATCTCTAAGTTCATACTGTAACTACAATATATACAAAACATCTACATTGTTTTGGCATGAATTCTTGAAACATCTGTTTTGTCTATACTGCAGGACACTCTGGAAATCTGGCTAAGACATAGGAAGGACCATCACCCTAGGAGAAAGTCTTTTCTCCAGGCTGTAAAAGGATCTGCAGACTTTAAGTTATATTGTTCACAAAATGTATGTAGAAATTGCTTTGGAAGGATTGAACTGAAAAGACTTAAAAGAATTGGTCAAAATACTGAACTAGGCACAAGCCTCCTAGTTTGTAGCTCAGTCCAGTCAGTTCTCCAGCCACGTTAAATCTGTGTTGCTTTACATGCCTACTCCCTAGATAAGCCAAGAAATAATACCAAAGAAAAAAATATTTTTCACTATTTTTCTAAGCGAGAGCATGATATAGCTCAGAACTAAGAACATTTCCTTTCCATCTGCTTGTTTAATACAGTCAGATATTGTCTCTTAACTTTTAAATACTTATTAAATGCCAATATTGCTGTAAGGAAAATAGTCCACTTCTTTCGTGTTGTTTAAACTTCTGTTTTGGATAAAAAGTCCTATGTTTTCATAGACTTAAAGAAGAATACAGGTTATTTAGGAAGGGGCTTGTCATTTGAACCCTAGTCCAAAATCCTGCTCAGAGCAGCAGTAACCTCAAAGTCAGACCAGATTGCACAAAGCCCTATCCAGTCAAGTTCTGAAAATCTCCAGGAGCAGAGATTGTACTACATCTCTGGGAAACGTGTCTCAGTGTTTAATCACTTTATATGCAATTTCCTTGTGCATATGTTCACTTTGTGAATATCGTCTCTTCTTTTGTGGTACATCTCAAAGAATATTTTAGGACTGCTCCACAACTTTCTGCTTAACTGTCTTACATAGCAGAAGACATAAATCAGGTTTCTGCTACAGCAAGTTTTCTCAGCTACAAGGTTAGCCACTCTTAATCCCTACTGAGGGGACTGTGACCTAGTGAAATAATTAAGCACAAAACCTGTTTTTTGATGTACCTGGTAGCTTCCGTGCCCTAATTTATATATATTGACTGAATTACAGCTTCTGAGGACTTTCTAAGAGACTGGTGTCTCCTTCTCTCCATCAGTTACTATGGATAGATAGCAGATTACAGATTTGGCAATTTATTAATGCTTACACTGACCCTATAGGTTTTCAAAGAGCTCGGGGGTTAGCTGCAGTTGTGTTTTTGTTGAACTTGACCAGAACATTTTACCAAGCAGCTGTACAGCATGGCCATTCTGCTTTCAAGGCTGAAAAAGAAACACTACGATTTTTTGCCTTTACTTATTAAAGAAAAAAAAAAAAAGCAAAAACCAGCAAGAACAAAAAGATCTATTTTCCCCTTTATTTATTAAATAGATTTAAAACATGTTTGGTGCTGTTCTACTTATTTCAATAGTCTCAGTGAGGATTGATTTGTACCTATGCCTCAGAGGAAAAATCATTCCTGACACTGTCTTTTGTATGTATCATTTTTCTAACATAAACTACGTGAAATAAACTTCAAGAGCCAATAAAAAGGGAATAGCTATTGGAAGGCAGGGAGGAGAAAAAGGGAAAAAGTTTCACAGTCTCATTTCTTTCAAAAGTAAGTAATTTTTCTTCTTCTGTGTAATAAGCTTCTTAGATAAATATCCATTCACTTTCAACAGATTTAAAAATTTAAAGCACCACAGAGTCTGCTACATATACCACCAAATCACATATCGTCAAATCAGTCATCAAACCTAAGTTATCGCACTTTGAGGTAGAAGCTGACATCAGGTGAATAAATACCATTCTCCAAATAACCAGAACTGATACTATAGAATAGTTATCAAATAGTAAGTAATTAATGTCTTAGGGGGATAAATAGATCCCCCTAAGACAAAGAGGATCTGGCCATTGAGCAAGAATTTATCTTCTAGTTTTCTTTTCATCAAGATGAATGAGGTGGAATAAAATATGGATTTACTGACTCCGAGGACTGGAAATAGTAAAACTTGTTTGGGTTTTTTTTTTTTTTTTTTCAGTAAATTAAACAGAAATCACTCAGAAGATAGAGTATGTGTGTAGTCCATTTCTTTTGGTGACTTTTCAAACCATAAATGAATGCTTTGGAATAAAATACCTCTGATTAGCCAAGAGAAATAGTTATTTAAATAAAAATGTCATACTGATTTTCATTTAAAAATGTTCTGTTTTCCAGTCTGCTATTTATACCAGTATGAACTAACCCAAATGGAAGGGTTCTAGAGAGAGAGTGCCTTAAGGCAAAAGACCCTTAAGGCAAAAGACCCTAAAGGCAAAAGTAATAGCATATAACAATCCTCTAAGTGAACAGCATTAAGGGAAGAAACTGAATGCAAAAGAAAACAGGAAAGGGTTGTTAATAGTTTCACAAATATTTTTTGTCTTTTGGGAAGGAGTGTATGTCTCGTTTTATTTTTCTGAGAGTTTACTTTCTCTATTTCCTGATGTTTCAAGGAATGGGAATGTAAATGGAGAGGTGTCAGAGAAAGGAACATTTCTGAAGACTGTGATATTGTACTGCTTGCCAAGGAAAATGCTGCATTCAATATAATGCAGCAATGCGAGAGATGAGATGCTGGGAAATGATGAGTGTGAGGAAAAAATCCTTCTGATGTGACCCTTTGGACAGATTACTGTAAAATGAGTCTATGTCCCTTTTATTGACATATTTCAAGAAAACTGCTGTATGGTGGGAAATATAATTCCAGTATAGATGCAATTAAGGTTTATGAATGCATGCTACCACTAAATCACAGAATATATTCTGACTGAAAGGAAATTAATTTCCTCTCTCTTTTAAGCTCACCTTTCCTACTCTACATGTATAAAAACTCAAACTGAAGCAAGGAGATTTGGAACATATATGCATTGATAATGAAGACCTAAATAATAAAATTGATTATACGTTTGCTCATTATTAGAAACAGTGTTTTCCAGGACGTTTCCCGATTAGTATGTGCAAGTATAATCCCGTAAAAATTATTCAAGGTTATTTATATGAGAAAGGCCAGTGTAGACATAATTAGCTTTATTTTATTCCTGCAAACAAATAAAAAAATATCCATTGGAGAAAAAAAAAAAAAAGCTTCTTATTCAGTACATACCCTGTTGCTCTGCTTTAGCTTGGGGTATTTTTTTGCTATCACAATAAGCTACAGTTCTTAATATATGACATGAAAGTAACTTCCATTAGAAGAATCTAAAAAAACCAGCAAAAGAGCATCTGGTGGCATATTCTATTATCTAGTAGGCATATATATATATGTTTTTCTTCAATATAATCAGAGGGATCATTGAGACCCTGCTGAATCAGGTGATCACAAATGGTATGTATGATCTCTGAACAGTTTGATGCTGTTATGACATTTAAGTCTAATTTCTTTAATTTGCATTATGATGGAGAGAATACCAAGGAACCATGGTAACTTTGAAGTAATTTAAATTCCTTACGAGATTTTGTTTTAGCTGCAGCTAACTAAATGAAGAAAGACTTATTTAGCAAGCTGCTGATAGTATCTAGGGTTTCGTATTTGCCATTACAATGAATTCTATAGTTAAGCAAAAACTATGAAAGGCTACTTTTTGTTGTTTTGTTTTACAATGATAAACATGAATGTTGGTGCAGATTTTATAGATAGGACATATTCAATTAGATCATAATTGTTAATAGATTGCTTAATGAATAAATAAAACTTTTAAATTTTTTGGTCTTCAGTGCTTAGATACATTCATGCAAATAGAGATCATCAGTGACAGCAGAACTACTCTGTATGTGACTATGAATCGTTTTGTATAATTTAACGCACTGTCTTTTGTAATTCTTCACCTCACTCCTTACTGCAGCAAATAGATGGAGCTGTCAGATTACAGTGTTTAAATGACTAAAGTTATCATGTAGCCATATATCTTTATAGGCCTTTTTTTTTTTTTTCCATGAGAGTCACCAAACGACTTATTTACTAAGCTTCTTAACATTCCAGTGTGGCTTTATCACCCTGAAAACTGAAATGCAGGCAAAATTAATTTTCTTCAACAGTTTGCTTCACGGGGCAAGAAAATGATTCCTTCTGTTTGACTGCTTGAGACTTGCTTCTTGGATACAGGAAAATGATGTTGGTATAAACTCCTGTCGTAGTTATAACCTCATCTGGCTGGCATCCAGAGGCTACAAATGTCAAGGTGTTACTCAAAGTGATGAACTTATTAAGCACAAACCAGGAATTATATTAGCTCTAATATTGCCAAAAAATGCAAACTATTATGAACGTTTTTGTGGACTTGCATTCCTTGGCCAAAAACAAATATATCTCTT
Organism: Cuculus canorus; assembly: GCF_017976375.1. Taxonomy (NCBI): domain Eukaryota; kingdom Metazoa; phylum Chordata; class Aves; order Cuculiformes; family Cuculidae; genus Cuculus; species Cuculus canorus. Next base: position 33,364,431 of record NC_071404.1, on the reverse strand, counting down.
ACTGCAATCCATAAACCAGTGTAAATAATGGCCATTGGCACTCAAAGATGTCAGTATATTAACCCCATTAAGTAGTTATATATTTTATAACAGCATGATGAAATGTAACTGAAAGATTCCCCTATGTTATTTGTAGAGCATGAAGTAATTTTTTTCTTCAGTATTCTCCCTTGTAGATCTGTAGAAAATGTTTTACATAAGCAATGTAGTAGTAAAAGAAAATATACTTTTCAAATATTTAAATGTAAAATAAATTTACAATTATACAAACTTATAGTTACTGAATACGCCAATTGCATACAATTCAAAATAAAATATGAAAAACACAGTTTTACCTTTAGTCCATAAATGAATCATGATTTCTTGCTTGAAAGGAAAACACAGTTTGCAAGCATTTGTGTCACAAAAACACACAGAAAAATAATTCACATCGGTTGTCAGGTGCTCTTTATGGTACTGGGTAATGCAAGAGTCACACAACTACTGTATATCAGTCTTTAATGTCAAAGTTAAATTGCATATATATATATTACAATATCTTTTATATTGAATATGCAATTTACTAAATGGCATTTAGGGTTATATATACATATCTACAAGTATGTCAGTTTATATTATTTAGACCAAAATTTTCTTATTTAGTATTTTTAAGTCTTTCAAAAAATTTATTATCCGTGTGTGGTTTCCTTAATCCGTCAAACTTTCAATGTAATTATGCAACACATTGAAGCTAAAATCAATGATATTTATACAAATTATAGTTACTATGAATTACAGATGTAACTAATCTAAATTCAGATTTTACTACAAAGATCTGTTACAAACACACACACACAAACATACACACAGATTTACACTCCTCCCCCCACCTCGGACGGGGTAAGTAACTACATTGGGCAACTATAGGCCAATTCCACCCTTTCCATAGGAAAGGGGAAAAGAAAGAGAGACTTGTGGATTGGAAACTAAAACTAAATCAGCTTTAATGAAACAATAATGATAACAAGGAAAACAATGATATTAAGAAGAAAATAGTAAAATATATACAAGTATGCAAAACCATTTCACACTGGAATGAGCAGCAGGCAGGAACTGGATTCAGGAACACGTGCACAGGTGCAGTGATAGACAGACAGACAGACAAGGTCATCGCTGAACATCAACCATCAAAGAAGAGGGGTTGACCCTTGTGATTTCTAAGTTTTTATACTGAATATGATGTGTATGGCACGGAATATTTCAGGCCAGGTTGAGTCAATTGCTGTCTGCTGTTCCCAACACGAGACCAACTTTACCACCAGTTCTTGGGACAGCCTTAATTTACATTGGAAGAGGTGTGAGCAATGGCTTGTCTATGTACCAATGCCCTATTACCTTGGTAGCAACTGTTATCAGGCTTATTTTTCTAGAGGCAGCCACTGTCTGAAACACTGTATTGGTAAGCTTCAGCAAGTAAAGTTTTGAAAGAGGATTAGCTGAAAAGTCAGAGAATACATTTTGCTTTAGTCCAAGCCAGAACACCAACACTGGATGTTCGTAATATTTATGCACGGTCAGAGGGAGAAATAGAAGGTTTCAGGTTTAGGTTTGTTTTCTTTTTAAAAGCGACAAGTCAAAATTCTTAAACACGCAGAGGACTATAATCCATTCTGAAAACATACATGGCAGTCAAGACTGGCCTCCACAGAACTGCATGTCTCTTTTTGTAAAAAACAAACTTTTTAAACCTGATCCTTACTGTACTTATCATTGCATTTAAGTACAGTGCTAGTTGGTGCATAGAACCCATTCCAGTGAACTGAATATCTTGCTTGTAATAAACCAGTCCAATTCTGTCTATAAGGCTCTGTAGTCCACTTGTAATTTTACATCCATCAGGCTAGTTCAACTCAGTTCATCAGATGAGAGCTGAGAATCTATTTGCAAATGCACATCCAGGCTTACTGCCTTAGAGACCGCCCAGCAGATATCTAAATAACTGAACCAAAGAAGTGAAGAGAAACACAAAGTTAGTTTTACATTCTGAATAAAAATATCACCTCTGTGGCTTGAAAGCTGAGTGTTATCCAGCCAACAAAAACTATGTGCTCATTCACTGTCTTTACTATTAGACTATCACTGCCATCATACCTTTGAAAAGCACTACATGGATATTTCATTTTCTCTGTTTCAGAAATCCGTGATGGTCTTCTAAAGTAAGAAGGTAGATACGGAAGGATGGGGAAGGGAAAGCTTCAGACTTGAATAAGGAATGCCTCAGCTATGCCATGACAGAGTGCCCAAAATTCTTTTTAATAGAATTTAATTATGTGATATCTAAAATATGGTTTGAGTATAATTAACAAACATCCTATTGCCATATAATAGCAAATTTCTCTTTTAAAGGCAAAAATCTGGTAATATGTGTTTAATTATACAACAGACTTTTAAACTGTCTAGATTTTTTTAAAATTACTTTTCTACTTTGGTTTTCATATACATATATATGCATAAATAGACAAATTTCTCACAATGACTGAGAATCAAGAGAGCTACCTAGTACATACTGAATGAAAAGAAAGAAAATATTTGATAGAAGATAAGACAAGAGAACAAATTAATTTACATTATAAGCCTTTGTAATTTATATTGTAAGTTTTTTCTTACCCAAATCTACGCAGAACTTTTGCAAGCTGATGGACAAGACAGGAGATACAATCTTTTTGCACTGTGTCCCAGTAGTTCAAACTGCTTGGGTTATACCTGATAACTGATATAAGTGGTGTAAGTAGTGGCAGAACAATGTCCCCAGCAAGGTTTTCATAATACATAACATACTCATCAGGGAGTGGTTCTCAACATATATCATCTACAATAGCCCAGAATATAAGCAGATATTATTTCAGAAAACAATATTTTAATGATAATAGATTTCATTGATGATGAGGATGTAGAATATACTTCCCGATGTTCCCACATGTACATGATTATCCTCCTCTATGCATCCAAGTCTTTGGTACTTTAAAGATCTTTAGGCATTTCGTACTCCACTGTTCTTACCATTTCCCAACACAGCCCTGAAAGGGTACATTCTAATAACTTGTAAAAAAAGTACTGTCCACTTTAGATTAGGAAAATGCAAGTTTATAGGTTACTCATTTGAGAGTGCCACTATATTTAACAGAGCATTAACATTGTATTAAAAGAATCTTATAAAAATTAATGTACACTTTCTATAATACAGGAGAAATGAAAGGTGCAATTTGTCGTATTTTACTTCACTTATTAGTCCACAGTAAGAAAAAATAAAATAAAAGGTATGATGTACTTTTGTTGTGTTTGTTTTGTAGTGTGTGCTTTTATGTCCACAAGAGAAAAGGTATGGTTTCACAATTAAGAAAGACCATTGCTTCAGTTAAATGTCCATCCTAATTCAGAGATGAATTTGCGAGAAGTGTTTTGCAAAAAAAAAAAAAACAGCTGCATGTAATAATGAGAAAATGCATTGTAATTGGTATAATTCTGTGTCATGCACAGAATTGATTAAAGATGTTGAATCCATCAAGGGAAAATGTACTTGGGGTAAGGAAAAGAGGTACTTTTAATGCATCAAGTAGAAGTTAAAGAATTTTAACAATAACTATTGGTCCGTGAAAAAAAGAGCTAGTAAAATTGATGACTGATGCAAACAGAAGTATTCAGTTCTATGCTAAATTTAAAAAGAAGTGGAATGATAAGTCTTTGGGACAATTTTTTTCTATTTACTTGAAAAAGATGGAAAAGAATGGGAATATTATTAAAAGAGCTAAATATTGCATCCATTAATCTGTAACAATCTCAAGAACATGACTCAAGTTTTATGACCTACAGACAGTGAATTTAAAATAAATCCTGGGAAATCCGGGATTGGGCTGACTATGAGTCTGCTTAATTAAATTAATGCAGAAGTATTTATATATAATATATTTTGACTGATATAAGATTTCTATTTAAAAATTAATTAAAATAGCTCTTTTTATTATGAGATTCAGAATCAGATTCATGGAATAGGTGAGGTTAGAAGGGACTTCTGTAGGTGATTGTGTCCAACCACCCTACTTAAGCAGAGTTGCCTGCAACAAGTTGCCCAGGATCATGTCTAGATGGGGTTTTTTTTGTCTCCAAGAATGGAGATTCCAAGAAGGGATCACTCTTAAAAGAACTGAAAACATTGAATGTCAGAATTCAAAGGTCATTAATGATGAGAAATCAACATAGAATTGATGTTCCTCATAAAGCTCTCACAGGGACTGATAGCAATATAATGCATAATTCTCATTAATGATATGGAAGTGAATATAAAATCAGTGTTTGTAAAATTATTAAAACTTGGTGAAATGTTAAGAAATGATTAATGAGGTTAACTGCATAGTAATATGGCTCATTTGAAAGACTGACCTATTCAAATAAAATTCATTTAATGTAAAGCAAACATGGAGATGCTGAAGCAAGGAACACAAGTCATTACCAATTTTAATGGAAACTCAAAACATATTATTAAAATTGGGTATGGAAAAGAGAAAGAACCTATTTTTGAAAGAGTATCTGTCTAACTTACAAGATCTAGTAGGAAATAGCTTTTCTGATGTACATTTCCTAAATATATTGGCCAAGATACGCATATTTTTTCTTTCAACCTAGTCTAGACTGAACAGTCTTTTTCAATTAGAATTGTTTTCCCTCTCTATCAAATTGTGGATTATTCTTTTGACGTGCTTTATATCAGTTCGTAAGTTTATTTACTTTGTGTCAATGAAATGGAAAAGAAATTTGTTTTCGTCTTGGAAACATGAATACCTCTTTTTTCTCAAAAAAGTATGCTTGAAATAAACCCCTTAGTGCAAATGGCTGCCATGCCTTTGGATTGGCATTACCCAATATATAAAAGAAAAAAAAATTAAACCTATTTTTACTTATTATTTGTTGATACAATTTATTAACATAAATCCAGCAGGCTCAGATGTCCTGCAATCATGTCTGGCTTTCTTTTTGGAAGATGGGTTTCTGTTTGACAGAGGTTATCCAATCAAATATAAGAGCAGCTTAGTGAGATGTAATGACCTAAGATATACAGACAGTCAGGCTATATAATTTAACGGCTCCTTCTGGCTTCAGATTCTATAAAAGTCTATTAATCTTTCATACCCAAGGCTAGTGCATGCAGCCATTAGACCAAGTTTTATTTTCAAGACCACCACAGGGAAAACAAAATTTATTTGAAATGACCTTTCAATTCTCAAGTTCATTTTGTCCACTATTACATGTTTTTTAACCTCCAGATATGTCTTAGTCCAGAGAAAGGAATTCAGGAGGCAGAAGAAGGCAAATAAAACAAGCACCTAAGACTGGTTTACAGTCCAGCTTTTAATATCACAGCGAGACAAATCTTCCACACTCAGGTAAGTATCGGGCAGAAGGGAATTACCAGTGGGTAAAATGAGTTAAATGTAAGCAATGTGCCATCCATAATGTTCCACACAAGTAAATTCTGTTCAAACACACTTTGTTCCATGTGCTCTGAAATGTGACAAATAATATATCAGCATCTTTTTGGTTTAAATGAACCAGAACTACTTTATTAGAAGTTTCTGCCAGCCAAATACATTTATGTCAGTAATCTCAAATTCTAATTAGCTGGACATGCTACCAGTAGCTTCCATACTTTGAAGAAAGACTGTAGGAAATCCATAAGTCTCTTGCCATATATTAGGATGATGAGGCAGTATGAAGGCTCAGCACATTATTTCTAAAACTCTCTTTTGAGAAGAGGATTTATATTAAATATTACATTATGAGCAGAGCTGACAGACTAGTTAGTTAGAGTAGCTAACTGAGGGTCGGGGTTTTAATTTTCTCTACTCTTCCCTTGCGGCTGTGTTGTAAATGATTTTGTGAAATATCATACCAGTCAGTAATTCAGTAACTAAGAAAGTATGATATTTCTAACTGCAGGAGCACATTCCACATTACATGATACTCACCCTGCTTTATACATTGAGTATTTACTTTAGAGCAGATCTGCTTCATAAAGCAACAAAATAAAGTTTCCTTATGATGGAGAAAGCTTATATTGCAAAATAAATTATTCTTTCTGTCAGGTCAAAGGGATGGAACTGTCACTTTGCACTAGTTGTAAAAGTGAGGGACACAACCCAGAGGGAAGGAATGCATCATAATAAGCCCCAAAACATGTCTTTCTGCAAGAAGCTCACAGTAGCGGGCACAGAGGTGCCCACAGTGAGCTGGTACATCTGGTTAACAGAAACAGCTGTTACAATAAAGTCCTGCCATTACACTGCTCTCTGTCTTATTAGTGAGGAAGTTGGGAAGAAACACTTCATGGTTTCTTGGGTTTCTTTATCTAACTTCCAGTATTCAGTCTGAAAAAGCTAAACTGTAAAAGTCAGTGTTAGGGAGGAGATTATTTCTTCTTCTGCTTCTCTAAATCAATCTCATGTTATCAAGCCACTGTTCCTTCCAACCATGCACCATTCCATCTACTTAACAACTGAGGTGATTCAGCTGCAAATCTCTATCTGTTAGGTACCTGCAGGGGGGAAATAGGCAATAAACTATCTTTGTGATGTCTTTTCCTCATTTCACATTCCCAAAGACAGCTTTCCAGGTGGAAACAGAGAACTTTGTGAAGTTTTTTAAGTCAAAGCTGAGCAACTTCTCTTTGGTCCTTCATGCCCTAAATAAGAAACATGATCCTGGTTTTTCTGACAACGCTGAAGGAATACTAGTTTTGCTGTCAAGCAGGCAAGAAAGGTCATCAAGCAAGCAACTTTCACTTTGACATATATTATCTTTTTCCTTCCTGTTTTCAGCTATCAGTAAAGTGAAACACACAAGAAGTGATCAGGCCAACACATCTTAACTACATTAAATAAAATCTGTTTTATTTATATGCATGTCATTTATTACTTTTTCCTAATTTCTGATACAGCCTGTAGTAAGAGAAATTATATGCACCATAAAGGAAATCACAAATATCTTGAAATCTTGAAAGAATATTGCCCAGAAAAAAATGTTTCGTAGATTTCATATTCGGTGGGCGAAGAAATTGTACTTACAGGGGTAAGGCAGCAGAGACTTTTTACTTTCAAATTCCCTGTGTTAAAGTGAGAAATGTCCATAAGTAGCATAGTTGGCTTAGCCCTGTTACCAGATTTGATTTAACAAATAAGGACAAAAGAATCATCGACAACACAAAAACAGTCCTACAACATGATGCCAGAAGAATATGACTTAGTTTGTTTTATGATGTCTCTGCAAAGTCTTTGTTTACCTTGCTAATTGTCTTTCTTCTCTGTATGCTACTTGTATTATTATATTTCTTTCTATAGGAAGTTCAAAGACTTCTTTCACTTTATACTTTAAACATTACCTTTGCCCACATCTCTCTTTTATCTCTTCCTGGTTTTTATAGTCTTTCTGAATTTCCTTCATCCCTTCTCTTTCTGTTCTCATATAAGACTTGTTTCTGTCATTATAACCGTTGCAGCTGGAACAACCATCCTTTACAATGACACTCTTGCAAGAAACTGTGTTTTTCTTAACTCAGATACTGGACTGACTGTGAAATTGTTTTCAGAAAAGGAATTTATTTCCATTTGTAACACATAAGGCATATACAGGTCTATGCCAGGTATATGAAAGGATGAATGGTTCACATTATGGACTGTGAAATAGGTCATGTCAATTCCTGGAAACTGTTGTTTTTGAAAACAGTGCCACCAGAGGTGACACCCTGATGATTCACCTTAGAGGATGTGCACCCATGCAGATGCATTGATCAGTCCTGCCTGAACTGCCACCAGTATATGCTCAAATGTGTTATGTTGTAATGTATTCTACTTGCTAGCTTCCTTCATTTTATGTTCTCTGACTGAAAGTCCTCGGAGTCTTTTTTATAAGCAAGCTATCTAATATAAAGCACTGTATTCATTCTCTGCCTAAAGAATCTGAATTTTTGAAAGCTGAACATATAAATCTCTCATTTATCTTCAAGATATCAATAATAGGGAGTCAGTCGAGGGGATGAAGCTGACCGAATGCTGAAGTACTTACCCTGTGATCACAGGTTGCAAGACTGGGTCTTCTTTGGCCTAGAGAAGGGATGATTTCCTGGGGGAAGAACAATCCTCAGTACCTACAGGACAGCTATTGAGAAGACTGAGACAGACTATTCCCACTGGTGCACAGTGTCAGGACTATTAGTTTCCTCTTTCATTTCATCAAAGCTATGGTTTCCTTTTTTTCAATGTTTATGAAGTAATAGAGAAATTTGAAAAAGCTTTATTCAGAATAAACATAGAAACAGAGAATCATAGAAAAAGGATTTATGTGTAGAGGAAGCATTGGTGAGTATAGAAGGGAAGGAGAGGTATGGCTTTTTGCAAAAGGGAAAATAGTCGTGAAAACTTCAACATTACTATAAGGTTTCCCTCAGAGTTGAAAGCCTGGATGCTCCTGAGGCTTACTGATCTCAATCTGTTTGTTTGTCACTCTTAATTGTCAGCTTATTAAAAAAAATTTTTCTTTCCATGCTCTAATTTGCTACTGAATCCTCCATATCTTTTTTTTTTTTTTTTTTTTTTTTAAAATCCAATTTTCTGGTTGTGCTATACATATTTAGCCTTTGCTATCAGTACCATGTTAAGTCTTGTGCCCTCCTTTATGGAACTCAGTATGTACTGAAAATTGGATCTGTATCTAGTGCACCTGGCTTTCTTGAAATAGATGTCTTTGAAGGATTTATTTTTTTTTGTATGTTTTGTAGGTTGCTTGTTTGTGGGTTTGGCCCTTTTATTTGATTCACTGAAGCAACTGATGAATCATGCCAGAAATGAAAAAAAAATCTCAACTCTACAGAATATAATAAGATGTTAAGCAATATACAGGAATGCTAATCCTGATGTTTTCAAACATTCTTGTTTACTCCTGGATCAGATTTCCAGCATTCAGCTAAGACTGAAATAGAAATGACAAATAAAACAAGCTTCCTATACAGTCATAAGCCTTCATGGGTTTCAAAGTCCCTCAGGACATTTGAAAAATGAAGATGACATTGAAGCTAATAGCAGTATGATAACGTACACCACTGAGATCTTTTCCAGGAGATATGTAGAGGAATGCTGCTGGCTATCCCTTTCTTCTCTTTAACCTCTGATTTGCTTGTACTTCTTACTTTCCTATGCATAAACAAAATATAGCCTTATCTTATCTTAAAAAGAACAGGCACAAACTTAACTGACTTTTTTTTTTTTAACAGCTCTAATTTTAGTGTATATGTTGTAGCACTGAATAATTTTTCTCTCCTCTAGATCCATCTTAACTATTTCCAAGCTAGTTTGACTCCTTGTACTCCACCACGTGGTTCTTGGTCAAGTCTGTAGTAATTTCTGGTAATCCAAAACCCACAAGCATACTTCTCACTAAGTCAGGTGCCTTTGACAATGATCCTCTTTGTGAAATGTTATTATTCACTTACTGATGCTGCCACCTCTTAATTCTTTTTGAACATCTGCTCGTTCTTTTGAGATGTCTACTGAACTATGTTTTTATTTATCATTCAAAGCTTTGCAGCAGTTGAGTTGGTTTCTCACTGGTTTTCTTCTTCTGACATAAATGTTAAATCTCATGTCCCTTTTCTGCAGATGACAAAATGAATGTACTCCTAATTAATACAAATTTTTTCATTTTCTACTTTTATAGATAACACCTTCCATCAATACCCACAACCCAAATGATATCCTAAGTGTAATCTGAAAATCCATCTTCTGTTTGAGTCAGCACAGGCAAACATTTTGCATTTCTATGATATTTGTGTTCCATTGCCATTCAAGTGGTGAAATGTGTCATCTAGACATTTATAAGCTCACATCTCAATTTGTGTCACGTTTTTTACAACTTTGAAAAACACAGTTCTCTTCCATTCATGCATTTTGAAAGGTCTCAGAGGACTTGTCTGTGTGGTCTTTTGCAGACTGGCATGACTGAGCTGTGACAAATGTGGGCTGATCAAAAATGTACATGAACAGCAGCCCAGCAGGGTGTACTAGCCTAAGCCTGATGGCGTGTGGCTGATCCAGGGAGTTCGTCACCTCTACCTACCAAATACCTCATCATCGTAATCAGACTGGCACAGAGATGTTACATTGGACACAGCACTGCAAGGAGGAAAGATTTGGGAAGATTTTTGGCATCAACAGCATAAGGCAGAAATCAACCTGTGCTCTAAGTGTTAATACAATCATAGAATCATAGAATAGCCCAGGGTACTTGAAAAATCATCAGGTCCAGCCTTTCATGGTAAAACAACTCATTCAATTGCATCTTGAAAACTTCCAGTGACAGGGACTTTACCATGTCCCTGGGAAGATTGTTCCAGTAATGACTGTTCTCACTGTAAAAAACTGCTTTCTTGTGTCAAGCACATCTTGTACCTGTTGTCCCTTGTCTTCTCTGTGTGGCTCCTTGTGAAGAGAGCCTCCATCCTCTTTTCAGTTCCCTTTTAAGTTCTTCCCTGAGAATGAAAGTTCAGTCAAGTTAAAGTATGCTATCCAGGCTTTGGATCAGTGCAACAATTACAGGAATTCACCTCTACTTTGACCCAGAGATGAGTGATTGTGATGAAGTTTTTCACCAGCAGATTCTCAGACTATCGAGAATCTTCTTTATGTGAGTATACACATCATGCTAAGAAAAAAAAGAATTCCAGGTTTTGTAGATATATTAATACTGTTGCATAAGATCTATATTAGTGTGGTAATAGACAGAATCTGATATGCTGCTTCTGAAATTCACTTAGGGCAGAAAATGCTGACACTGATGTTAAAAAAAATACCTTTCAGCGTAGTCTAATTAATAAACAGCAAGCATTTACTTATGTGCACTTACACGCATCTCTCTTTGCAATGCCAGAAAAAAAAATTAATTGCTGTATAGTACTGAGTTCAACTCCAATTGACATTAATTAGGAGCTTGAATCATGTGTGTGAAAGGAAGAAATTGTTAAATTAGAGTTCTCTCTTAATCCTTTCTTGTTAAGCTCTCCTTCAACTTTAAAAGATACTCCTCTGTCACAACGACAGTTAGTACATGACAACTGGTCTTGCTCTGCATCCTTGAAGAAGGCTATGAAGATATCAGCCCTTTTGAATCTGTCATTCTTTGTGATTCTTCCTCCTGCCTAATGTGTTATTCATCTTCACAATTATCTTTCATTCTCCTAAATTAGACTTTTCCACATGATGTTTTCTTTAAATATGAACTATAATCATTGTCTGGAAATAATGCTTTTGGGAGATTCTTTTTTCTCCAACTTGTTCTTTCTACATTTTGTGACATGGTGAAAATATGCTTTTGCTTCTGTCTGAAAAAACAAAGTATACAAACTTAGGAAAGATTAAAGCCAAAGCAGAGTATTAATTGCCAAAGATGAACAGCTATAAAACTGCAGTGTTGCCATATTTAGGTAAAGGATATTTGCTGCTAAACCCAAAAGCTTTACAGCAGAGCACGCAGCCAAAACCCCAGGACAATTTATCCATGTCTACTTCATTATTCTGTATTTCAAGTTCATGTCTCTATGTGATCCTGGTTTCAGTTCAGGAAAAGCAAAGCATTACTAAAACTTAACTCACATCAAGTTTATGCCTGTAATGCAACTTGTGCATTTCTAGTTTTAACAATTGTACGAATTTATGAATTATGCAACTGTGATTACTTAGCTAAATGGCATTTATTTTTATAGTTTCATGACATTACAGAACAATGGCAAGTTTATTTCTAATATGCCAATTTTAATACTAAATACTCAATGAGTTCTATTATTTATATTTTGAGTTTCATTGCACTGATTTGCTTTCTTCCAGCTTTATCATGACATAATTTAGCATAATTTTATTGTAGAGAACTAATGTGGGTTATTGCCACAGAAGGTGAAGCACATGTGCTTTAGATTTTAAAATGGTGAGAAATATTATACGTATAGATGAACTTGATTGTGAATATATAAGAAAGCAACTGAGCTTTAGTTTCCATCTGTAGCCTAAGGGGATACATCTCCACCACATAAAGAAGGTATGCTTGAGTTGGCTGAGTGATGTTGCACCAGACCTTACATAAACAACACATCAGGGCATTGTTATAGCATCCTGCCTACTTTGGCTGAAGTACTTCTCATTCCACTGCATAATAAAACCAGCTGATTTGTATATCCCATTCCAAATGTAGTTTTCACACCTGCAACAGGCAGTATTCCTTGTATACATATTGTTCACGACAATTGAGGTTAGACACGTCTATACCCACAGACAGCCTTCCTTTGTCCTGGAGTACCATAGTCCCACAAACCCTTCCAGGTTTAAAATATTTAAAGCTAATACGATGTTCAGCAAAGGAAAAGCAAAATCAAAGTAGGTCTTAAGGTGTCAAATTTGAACTGTTCTCTTGCAGAAAGCTGGAGAAAAATGGTGCTTCATTTGCAGTTATCTCAAGAAGCAGACAGATAGTAGACCAATTTCACTCCTCTCTAATTCCCCAAGTAGTAGGACTGACTAGCTGCATGAGGCAAATAAACCACAGCTCAAAAGTGCATAATGGGGTTCATTACTGCTACAGTCCCAAATCCTCTGGAAGCTTGACATTTCAAGCAGAATATCTCTCAGTCCACCAAAATTAGATCTCCATTACTCACAATGAATCACAAACTTGGCTTCCCTCATAAGCTACCTTTTTTCATCTCATCGTTTTGGTGCACAGTTGTATATTAATTTATTGCCAATTTCCAAATTAATAACATATTTTTAGTGCAAAACAAGCCGGGGCTGGTTTTCTTTCCCTTTTGTGGAAAAACCAGCAAACAAACAGGCCAAAACCAAACCAAACCCAAAAAAACCAGACCTTTTCTCTCCCTTCCCCCCTCAAAAAACCCCACTCAAAACCTCCAGAGGTTTTAAAAGCTTTTTCTTGCTTTTAAAAAGTGCTGTAGATTTTGAAGTGTATTCACTAGTGTTGGGTTTTACTCCTACAGGATATGTTAGAAAGAGAACTAGAAACTTCCTAGAAATTATACTTTCAGGAGAAATCCTGAACACATGCTTGGAAATCAGGCTTAAAAAAATATCTTGAAAGGGTCTCAGCCTTGCATGGCGACCTGGGGGAATAGGTGAATTTTTTTAAGTATTTTTTTGGTAGCAATGAGAGTGATGACAATCACTCCAGAAGTTTAGCAAAAATACAACAATTTACTTTTAAACCCAGTCCAAATAACAATCGTAGCAACAAGAGCTTGGCAAAAGGTTGGTTTTAACAAACTGCAGAAGTTCGTAACTCTGTGTAGAACAAAACCTAATTTGTAGTAATATATAGACAATATCACATCACCCAAAGTGCCAAGAAACATGAAGTAGATCAAAGGAGAGGATAAGGATGGAGAGAAAGAGAGAGGGAAAATAGAAAGAAAAGGTGGACCGAATGAAAAGGTAGTCACTGCCAAATGAATACAGTGAAGGTCTTGCCCTGAAGTCTTCCATCAGCAATCATGGTCCAAGGGGCAGCAGGTATATGCGGGCTTTCAGTGTGTAATTTCTAGATGAGAACCCACCCCCTCATTATCATACAAGGTGCACAGAGAAGGGATCTTGTCATGCCTGTACAGTGTTATTGCTGAAAAGTTCTAGAAGCAGCACGTTTGGAAGTCCCTTCTGAAAGGTTCTGGCATTGAATCTGTAGCTTTCCAGGGGTGGCTAACAGCTCAAAAGACCCCAGTCCAAGGCAACTTCTCCATGAACTTCCTGAGTGCACCTGCAATACAGGATACTCAATCATTCACCTGCTCAATCAGAGTGCTTCAGTTGTTTTCAGTCACTCACCAGCCACAACGCTCTCCCTTCTTCAGCCACACGTTGCTGTTATTAGGCAGCAGAGTTTTAAGCAGCTCAAAGCTTCAAGCGCATAGGTTTCACAATAAGATGAATGTTTAAGACATACAAAATAAATCATCTAAGACAATTTAAAAAATCAACCTGTACATATCATAGGCTATTTGAAAAAAATTGTTTAAATGCAAATACAAAATGCTATTTTAAATCTATTCTGACTCTTCAGATGTAAGTTCTTTGTTCAAATCCTGAAGAACAAAACCAACAATGAATCTGCTAACAGTATAAATCAGTTCCCTGACATTTTAATTTGTATGCATCAGTTTTGCTGAGACTATAATTTCAGTGCTCTACACCTAAGAAGGCTTTCGGTTAGATGGACATGTTACAGAGTTGTGAGTAATATATACCTGTAAAACAGCAGTATATTTGTCTTATATTTGTATATTACATTTAATCTCTTAAAAGCATCTGATTGCAGGAGAGTTAGGACCTATCATTTTCTAACTGTTAGATTGTTTCATGTAGATTTTTCTCCCCTTTTTGTTGTCTTCTTTGTTACATTTAAATGTTACCTTTTCAAGCACCTCCTCCTTTATGTTCTAGTCATTCCCTCCTCACCATAGAGTCTTCTGTTTTTAGAGATGGCTTCATTTCTAGGTTTCTACTCTGACCAGACTCCAAATTCAGATCATCACATGGCTTGGGGGGCTGAGAGGAGGATCGGTTGTTGAGCTACATCTGTATGACCTAAAATGTAGCCTACGTTTGGATGAGTCAAAGCTTTCATTAAAAAATATTAGCCATTTTATTCAGTTTCTTAAATAATCTGCTTACCTCTCACACATACTGTGAATGATAATTTTCAAAGGTCTAGTTTTTTACGCTCTGTTAAAAAAGCACGAGAGAAACAACCTCTGCCATATTTAAAGAAATTATACAACCGATAAAACTACTGTAACTAGTCCAGGCTTTGTGTAATTACATTTTCAGAAATATGTTGATATATATGTAAATATTCAAGAATTCATATTAATCCATACAGTTTTACTGGACCTTTTATTACAGACATTGAAAAAAACTTCACAAGTGCAGGCAGTTATCTTCAGCACACTTGGTACAATTGTTAGCCTCATTTCCCAGGTAAGGAGAGGGAACAACAATAAAGTTGCCAAAGCTAGGAAAAGTTTGTAAATAAGCTTGGAATTAAACTATGCAGTTTTACTTCTTCTAGCTGAAGAATGTCACAGTTTCCACCAAACTCAGCACTTAGCAGGGCTACTCCACAGGTCAGACATGCTACATGCTACAATTAATTCTGACCCCATAAGCAAGCAAGTGATGGCAAAGGGGCAGAGAGACATCAGTCACCTCCCTTCCCCCCGACATTAAGTTAGCAGATACCTGTAGCTAATGAGAGATTGCCACAGGCTAGGAATAGCTCTGTTTCCTTCATAGCCATAATAATTCCCACTCTTTCTAGAAAGAGCCTATCAGTACAGGGATGTATGAATTCACTGCTCCCACAAGCATGACATTTGTCTCATGGGTGTTTCAGGGAACTACAAAGAAGCTCATATACTACTCAGGGTGACCAATGGGCTGACTACAGCATCACAGTTAAAATCCAGGAGAATGAGGATTTCAGCAGGCTGCTCAGCATTATTGTAGAAATTTCAAAACATGAGGAAAAAAACAAAGGAGTTTTGTCGCATAAAATTATTAGTAATGATTTTTTTCATATTTCATTCCCAACATTATTCAAGTATTATTTTAAAATATGCTAAAAAAGAAAATTATTAAAGTCTTAAAAGCTCAATAACACTTCTACCACCATCCTTGAAATACCAAGACCAGTCAGATAAGCATGTTTCTGCCTCTACAGGTGAAAAATTCTGCTGCAAAGCTGGCCTAAAAGGTTAATTTCTCCCATGTCTTAGCCTTTGGCTTTTACATGGGATTTAACAGCAACAACAACAAAAAAAAGAGAATAAAATTGCTTTCCAGTACTTCCCCTCCTATGTGAACAGGTTTTGCAAGCAATTTAAAGATATGTTATTAACAAGAGAACAAGGGATCCCTGAGAAAGTACTTTTTTGTAAATTGCAGTCCACATATAATAACAAATCACTGAGCATCATTCTGCCAACCTCTTCTAATAGTTAAGGGCTACTAGTTCTGATAGCAACATACAGAAAAATTTTTGCAACAACACTGTAAATATCTGAGAAATCTGCGAAACAGTCAATTGGCTGACAACAAGGGTGCATCTGTCATCACATAATTTATGCAACCTTTTTGCATTAATGCTATCTGAGTGTATATACAAATCATAACCGTTATATTTATCTAATCCAAGATAACCAGTCATTTCAGAAGTAGCACATCCATTTCATAGGGGTGGAGAACCAACATAAGCATAAATGTCTTTTCTTACCTTCATATGTCATTACAGTTTTGGACAGTTAATTTCTGGCCTTACATAGGCAGAAATACTCTTTTTACCACGTCTGAAAGTATAAACCCTGCTGTCCTCTAAAAGTGAAACCCAGAGCACTGTCCAAGCACTGAAAAGTAGATGTCCCTACTAGCAAGGAGTTAACCCACGGCTAGAAGAGAGTAGTATAGTCAGCAACAAACCAAAGCTCCCAACAGCTTAGTTCTATTCATCATCAGCATTGTTTCAGAATCATGCAACAACTAAATATTTGGTAACAGCCTTGAAAAATATAGACTATGCTGTACCAAAATGCATGGGAGAGCATGGCCTTGTTGGTCAAAGTTTCTCTGATTTTACAACATTCTTGATGAAGGAATATAAAAATCAACATTTAAGCATATTATGATCACAGCTATGAAACAACAAGTATAATTTTGAAGGCTAGTTCTCTGGTAAACTTGAAAACTTTGAAGGCATCAAGCTGGCATGAAAATTCCCATATTTAAGGTTCTTCAGATCTATATTTATGGTTTAGGCTTGTTAAAAAAAAGATGTTATTTTTTAAAAATATATGCACTTGTTATCAGCAAAATCTGTCAAAATCAAAGTCTGATTAAAAACTGAAGTGGGGGGCAGCTAATGAGAGGTTCATAAAGAAGGATTTTGTGGCTGCTTGTCATATATCTTTTTTTCCCCTTTAGCTGGAAAACCTGTTTTGTGCAGGACTTCAAACAACAAGATCAATATTCACATTCATTGAAATATCTAACTAGTAAGTGATATGTATTATTCGTAAACCTTTTATGTGAGGTCAATAGGTTAATTACACAAGTAAAAATTTTAAATTGTCTAGAGAACTGTATAAACAAACAAAGTATTCCACAGTCATTTGTATTTGAAGTTGATTAGGATGAAGTGAGACTGTGCACATTTTTTTAACAGCTTCTGAGAGTGTTTGGGTCAGAAGCAGGGAGAAGAGAAACAAACATTCCTTACAAATATTTTGTCTTAAAAGCATTTCACTAAAAGTAAAACGGTGTGTGTGGTCAGGTGGAAAAAACATACTCATGTCTACTGACAGATATGTCCTTAGACATCCAGTAGTTAACAAATGCAGCCCTTCATAGAAGTAGTTTTGACAAAAATGTCACTTAAAAAGTCTATCTGAGAATCTAGATTAAACTTCTGCAGAAGATATTAATTTGTGCTAAAAAAGGTTAGAAACTTATTAAGTCATACACATATTAACTGTAGCATGAGACATTAATTAAAAAAAATATAAAACCAGCACTTAAGTTGCAGTATAATGTAGACTGTATTTTTTTAATGGTGGCAGCAGTGAAGCATAAAATGTGCTACCACTGACAGTAAATGTGGTCTCAGTTTGCCCTAAGAATAACCTAAACTAAACTCAGGTCATCTGTGTCCAGGATTGCGATACTAAAATAAAACTTGAAACTGAATTAATTTTCTGTATATGATGTCTGCAATGAAGCAAGTGCTCATTCAACAAATTCCACACTAGTTTATTTCTTCAAAAAGATCATGTATGGAAACATAGTTGAGGCAAAGAACTTATAAACTTCTGTGTTAACAGACACCAAAATGAAATTATCCAGTCCAAAGATAATCTGCACAGAGAAATTCAAGGAAATCTTTAAATTTAACTTCTTTCCAGTTAATTCCTTTACCACCATGCGTACTGAAAACGTCTCAGTGGGGATGACATTTTCAGTAGTAAGAAACATAGAAAAACTTTGCTCTGGAAAATCAGATTTGTTATTGTAAGAGCTTTAATTCTGATAATTTTCCTATCTTTTTTTTTTTTTTAAGTTATGGGATGATACTGAAAATCATAGTTTTATTTTTTCTCCAGCATTTGTAACAGCTCCTGTGTCACAAGCATAAACAACAGTCATCATTAAACTTACTGTAACTTGCAATTTTTATTCTAATATATATGATGACTGTTATTTCAGAGGCTATGTTTTGGTAAAAATGAACTCCATTTGAATTGTTGCTTCACCTATCTTAGCAATTATTACCTTACCAGAATGAGAAAAAGTGAAATTTCATTTCCAAAAAAGTCTGAACAGTGGTAATGTGGTGTCCCTCATGTATAGTTTATTTCTTGTTTTATTCATCAAAGATAGACCAACAATATTTCACAACTAAACCATGTTCTGAGGAACATTCAATCAATTGTGGCATATAACAAGCATAACTTTATTTTACCTGTATGAATTTATCATAGTGTACTTTCATTTTCTGAATTAGATACATTTTCAGCAACCTGATACCTGTTATGACTGATAGCTGTGCAATTTTGAAGATTTAGTGTTTATGAAAGTAAAAACTAGATATTCTATTGGACTCTTTTGTAGCATTACAAAGAGCAAAGAAAGTTCTTCATTGTTCTTCTGACGATGTGAGCACACAGAGATTAAATACCACATTTTTTACACATGCACAAAAGACTTCCCTGTAGTAGGCTGAGCACTATAAATCTGAACATACCAAATTGTTGTGCTGAAGGTGGTCACTTTTCAAAACAAATTACACTCAAGAATTCGTGAATTTTTACTTTCCTAATTTAAACTTTGTTGCATTTATTACTCAAAAAAGGCATTCTTAATTACTACGATATATGTAGATTAGTACCAGGCTCATATGCATGTTCCCCAGCTTCTCATAGACATTTATTTTTATATGGCTACTAATTGCACAGCTGTCACTCTTTTATGGTCTGAGACATATTCTTTATGTTACTTATATCAAGTAAATATCTTGCATTGTTCAAAGGGAAACAATGAAATCTTTTGTGCTCTCACCACATCTTCAAAGCTCTGTGTTTGCATATGGAAGTTATCCAAAGTAGGACTGTGGCAATTATGGCCAATTCCAGTAGTGTGCTAAAACATCTAACCAAAACTTAAATAAAAATGCAGCACATCAGCCTGAAATTGTACACCTTACCAAACATGTCACAAGTGCATATATGACGTCTGACAAAAAAGAAGAGACTAATCCTATATTTCAGGAACAAAGAGAGAGAGGGGAGGGACAGAGATGATTACACAACATATTCTAACCTCACACAGTGAAATGAGGCTCAACTTGATTTCTTGACTCAGCATGAGCGGATGCATGTTCAAATACAGATGTTTTCTTTTCCTTGGTTAGAAAATCTTAGTCTACACCATCCCACAACACTTCTTCTGTGAAGCGCTTTGTATTTACTAATATCACTGTGTTTGAGCACCCACCCTATTTGCCAGACCTGGGTCCCTGCAATTTCTGCCTCTTTCCAAAGGTCAAATCAGTTCTCAAAGAAGGCCATTTTTTTTTGGTAGAAGATGTGAAAACAAAACCTCAACAGACTTTGAGAAAATGATCTGTGAAGTTACTTTAAATGTTTGCAGCACCATATGCAGCTGTGTGTCAGCTCAGAGGAGAACACTTTTGAAGGTGGTTTGTGGTTGATTTTCTTAATTTGTCAAATAAAGAGTTACAGGCACAGTGCCATTTTTTTTGTGTCGTACTTTGTATACCTCTTTTCCCCATTCACTTCTTACATATCCTGTTCTCACACTGCATCTCTCCCTCTGTTACACAGCGTTGCAAGTACTTGGAGTTCTGCTTCTTTGCAGGTAAAAAATTCCCCCACCTTTAGCAACTCCACACCTTTCTCCTATAAAAGTCCTATTTTGATCCAGAAGTCATGACTCTACTGAAGCCCTCAGGTGCATTTAACAAATGTTTTTAAAAATATTTTACAGCTGTAAAATTGGCCTGACTGCAAACGCAAGAATAGATGGTTAAAATTGAAACCAGGAAGATTGTTCGTACCTTCTACTTACTTAGCAGTGAAAGCCCTTTCCATGAGAAACATGAATCTCTTGGCCTGAATATCTCTTGGAAGGTTTTCCTGATTAGCAGGACAGGAATATTTCAGTTTAGTTCTCCTCTTGAATCTCAGAAATGGACAGTTCTATCTGATCAAAGTTTCTTAAAACTGTAATAGATATTAAAAAATGCTTTGCTTTGAAAAATTGAAATCAACAACAACAACAATAAAAGTTACTTCATATACTATAGTTCACAATTCAGTTTTGCAAAAGGATTTTTTTTTCCTTCTATGGTCTTTGCATGAGATACAGAAAGATGACATTTAATCATTGCTTTTTCTTGGCTTTGTTATCAAAAAGAATTTATTCCAAAATATTACTAGGGAATAATTAATGCTACCTGTGTAATCTGAACATATATATTGATACTTAAAATCCTGCATTGTTATCATAATATTGTTACTGACCTATTAAAAAAATCTTGAAAAACATATAACAGTTTCTATTTTGATAAAATAACAGTGAATCAGTAATTTAATTTGATTTCTGTTTTCTTTGTCATAGATTTTAGTATGTTAAGCCTCTTGTAAGAAAATTGAAAAAAACCCTACAATTGCAATACTCACTTTTACTGATATGGTGACAAAGAAACAGCATTTCAGTCTGCCTTATTTGGAACTAGTCAAACGTAAAATTTTGCCTAGTATCGTAACTTGTCCTTTAATAAGTAAGCTTCTGTTCTTTAAACAGATCTGAATAAATATCTTCATTTGCAGTCTATACTTCTTTTTCTTTTCTTGAAAACTGAGTTATTTTGCTTTTCAAAATCCATTTGATTTATTTTCTGTACAAAATAGTCCAAAGACATTATCATTACCAATATTTTAATTTCATGCAAATGATAGAAAATTGGGTAGTACTAATGATTCTTATTATAAAAGAGCAAGTGTGACACCACTGCTCAGCTTAAAAAAAAGTCCATTTAATTTCTTTCTTCTTCTCATAGGTAAACAAATGATGTAGCCTACAGCAGACTTCCCTGTCACAGCCATCACCAACCCTATCACAGCTGATAGTCATTCCTATCTGATACTGACTTTGGTCCTCCATCACTAAGTAGCTGATGCCATGTGAGCGGTACCTGGCAAGATTCACCATGGAAGTATCTTCTCTGATTTATTTCTATTCACATTCTTCCTTTGCCATGAATATTTCTCCTGCCTGTACAACAAAAGTATACCCAGTATATTTCCCCTAACTCTTTGTTTGCTCAGTTATGAGCAAATTTTCTGATTCCAGCTGGAACATTCATTAAGTTTGTTCCATATAGGACATCAACAACGATTTTGCCATCTTGCTTTTGCGATTCCTATTCCACACAGGTTTAGACAATATACTGCCCCCTTCATGCTTTTTATGTCAATTTTTATATGCTCCCATTTGACACCAGCAGCTACTTTTATTTCACTGAAATCTTCCAGCACTTAGCCTCACATATATATATATACGCATATACATCTATATTATGTCTATTTATGATCTTTTAGTATGTTTAACATACATAATTGTTCAAGAAATAATTTGTCCAAGAAAAACATTTAGTGAACTGATTCAAAATTGTTCACTTACTGTTTTTTCTAAGTAGACAATGTTTTTCTTTGTAGCTGGCCATCTAAAACACCTGACAATTTCTCTTCAAGTGAATGATGCCACACTTACTTTTGATTTATTCAAATGCAGAAATAAAGTTAATTTCATTTCATGATAAAAGTGTAAAATTAAGCTTTATCTTTTTCAAAGCATATATTTGTGGGTGGAGACAGTAAAAGATAAATGATTCAAGTGGATCTTTACTGATATCTGTTGCTTATGTTTTGTTTTAATTACTTCTAACTACTTAACATGAAACTGAATATTACTGATAACATTTGTACTGTTTATCTCAGCCTCACTAACACATCTAGAACCAGAAAAAAAAAATCATGAAGAATACACCCCAAGAGTTATTTTATATAGGAGTTTCAACTAGTTTATGGCAAAGTGATTGATGTTTCTAACTTACTTTCTTCCTCTTCCACTTGTTACCTCACCCTATTTCAAGATTTAGCCATTAAAGGCACTCATAAGTCACCAAGACGTAACAGTTGAAACATGCTCCCAACACAGTCCCAGCTACACACAGAGGAAATATCGAAGAAGGGTTCTCTTTATGCAAAGGTACTACTGTATTAAAATGTTAATTTTCAATTCTTAAGGTGACGGTGTGAAAAAGAAAATACCGAAAAGAGAATCTCCATCCTTTACCTGACACAGGGGGAACAATGCTAACAAAGGATTAGGATAAGGCTGAGGGGCTTAATGCCTTCTTTGCCTCACTCTTTAACAGTAAGGTAAGATGTTCAGTGGATACTCAACCTCACAGCCAGTACACAGGAAGGAAGAGCAGAACAAAGCTCCAATAATCCAAGAGGAAATGGTTAGAGACCTGCTAGGCAAATTAGACATTCCTAAATCTATGGGGCCAGATGGGATTACCCAAGGGTATTAAGAGAGCTGGCAGAGGTGCTTGCCAAATCTCTTTCCATCATCTACCAGAAATCCTGGCTGACTGGGTAAACTCCGTTGGATTGGAGGCTGGCAGAAGTTACACCCATTTACAAGTAATGATGGAGAGAGCGTCTGGGAAACTACATGTCTGTCAGTCTGACCTGGGTGCAGGGGAAGGTCATGGAGCGGGTCATCTTGAGTGATATCACACAGCACACACAGGGCAACTGAGTGATCTGTCCCAGTCAGTATAGGTTTATGGAAGGCAGGTCCTGCCAAACTAACGTGCCTTCTATGACAAGGTGACCCACTTGAAGGATGA
Source organism: Cuculus canorus (assembly GCF_017976375.1). Classification (NCBI taxonomy): domain Eukaryota; kingdom Metazoa; phylum Chordata; class Aves; order Cuculiformes; family Cuculidae; genus Cuculus; species Cuculus canorus. Next base: position 33,341,364 of record NC_071404.1, on the reverse strand, counting down.
GGGAAAGGTTCTGGATGTAGAGTACCTGGATTTTAGGAAAGCCTTTGACACAGTTTCTCACAGTATCCTACTCAAGACACTGGCTACCACTGGCCTGGACACGCGCAGCCTCTGCTGGGTGAAAAACTGTCTGGATGGCCGGGGCCAAAGAGTGGTGGTAAATGGGGTTAAACACGGTTGGAGGCCGGCGACAAGTGCTGTTCCCAGGGCTCAGTGCTGGGTCCAGTTCTATTCAATAGGTTTATCATCGACCTGGATGAGGGGATAGAGTGCACCTTTAGAAAGTTTGCAGATGACATTAAGCTGGGAGGAAGTGTTGATCTGTTGGAGTGTAAGGAGGCTCTATAGAGGGATCTGAACAGGCTGGATTGATAGGCTGAGGCCAACGGGATGAGGTTTAACAAGGCTGAGTGCAGAGTCCTGCATTTGAGACACAAGTCCTGCACTCCCTGTGTAGCGCTACAGGCTTGGGGAAGACTGGCTGGAAAGCTGCCTGGCAGAGAAGGACTTGGAGGTGTTGGCTGACAGAGACTGAACACGAACCAGTAGTGTGCCCAGGTGGCCAAGAAAGCCAATAGCATCTCGGCTTGTACCAGAAACAGTGTGGCCAGTAGAACCATGGAAGTCATTCATCTGGAGAGGCCCCACCTAGAATACTGTGTTCAGTTTTGGGTCCCATACTATAAGAAAAACATTGAGGTCCTGGAGTGTGTCCAGAGAAGAGCAAGAAAGATGGTGAAGGGGCTGGAGAAAAGTTTTATGAGGAGCAGCTGAGAGTAGTGGGGTTGTTTAGCCTTGAGAAGAGGAGGCTGACGGAAGACCTTGTTGCTCTCTACAGCTACCTAAAAGGAGATTGCAGAAAGGTGAGTGTTGGTCTCTTTTCCCAAGTGATATGTGATAGGATGGAAGGGAATGGCCTCAAGCTGCATCAGGGGAAGTTTAGATTGAAGATTAGGAAAAATTTTTTCACAGAAAGGGCTATGGAGCACTGGCAGAGGCTGCCCAGGGACATGGTTGAGTCACCATCCCTGGAGGTGTTTAAAAGGCGGGTAGATGAGGTGCTTGGGGACATGATTTAGTAGCAGACAGGTACTGTTGGAATTGATGATCTCAAAGGTCTTTTCCAACCTAATGATTCTATGATTCTATGTGCTGGTGAGTAGTGAGTGGCAGATTTCCCAAGACATTTGATAATAACTACTTAAAATCTAGGGGAAGAATGCTGACACAAGTCTTTGATTTAAACATTTATTACCCTGTAAAAATGTTAGAGGTAATAAATCTCTCTTTTCCTTTAATTCTTTTTTTGTTGTTGTTCTTAAGGTTTAAAATATGAATCTTTCCCAATTTAAAGGTACAGGAAAGCTAAAGTTTTGAAAATACTGAAATTCACAGTTCAGGTAGCCAAATTAGCTTTTGCTCTACTAAGAAATCTAGTTCTTTCTTTTCGGGAAAGATGGAAATGCACACCACGAGGCATTACTTTTATATTTTGTTTCACTAAACGTTGCTCTGATACAACTGATTAAGAACCTAGTGGTGCATGGGAACACTCACAGTGATTGCTTTTTGCAGTCTTCTGTCTAGTAAGCAGTAAGTCACCTCTGTCTAGGTCATCCTTCTTCACTGAGACCAACTTGAAAAGATACACAAATGGAATTCTCGAGAAAATTGAAACAGTTCGGTTCTAATACCCATTGTTCCAGAAACGTGCCATTTCTCCTTTCAGAAATTATTGTTAAGTGTGCTGTGGTTTTTTTCCTCACTGTTGTCAGGTATAATCTCAGAGACACTTCTTGAAAAATACCTTTTCCAAAGGCAAACTCTAATATATGATAAAGAATTTAATTTTTAAAGAAAGCTTTGAAAGAGAATACCCTGGACAAGAGCTAAAAAGAATGACTACTATATTTGCAATATTTTTTTTTTTTCAAAACTTTGCCAATTATTTAGGTAATATCATGTCTTGCAATAGAAATCAATAGTTGGATCACTCAAACATTGGCAAGGGTCTCAAAACTGGGTATCAGGATTAGAACTCCATCATGCATTAAATTGTTTTTCCAGAAAACCCGCAACTTGGGATAGCAGCATAGCAGCTTCTTTGCCTCAGTGGCAAATCTCTGAAGGGTTGGTTTTGCAGTGTCCACACTAAGAGTGGAAAGTTCATGTGCATCCTCTCTATGCATGCTCACATTTGCAGAGTAATACTGAAGGCTGGAGAGGAACAATTCAACATAACAACAGAAAGATTAGTACAGCTTTAGTAATCTGAAGTATTTTCATAACACTCGACATACAGTTTCCATTCTGGCGTCAAGTGCAGTGTAACAGACCAGTAAACTTTGGTGTAGATGAGTTGCTTATTTTAACACTCTTTCTTCTCCAATGTTGATATATTCTTGTTTTTCAGGTTTTTAATGTGCGTATAAAGTAAAAAATATTTCCTGTACTTGTAGAAGCTCAAATACACATAAGAAAAGAAAATTAGATTAAAAAATCCTGATTAAGAACACAATCCAAATATTTTTTATCATCCTCATTATGCAGCTAGCAACAAGAAACTTGTTTTAAGGTGTTTTCTAAACAAGCCTCATTTCTGAAAAATCTTCAAGCCACCTGAATTAACATAAATGCTATTGACCAGAAGAATTCTAATGCATGAAGGTTTAAAAGGTATTTCTGAGATAACTTTACAATACAAAACTGAAACAGGGGAGAATTCTACAAACATAGTCATCAATAAAGGAAGCATATAAAAGGAAATAGCAATTCTGCATTGTTACAGTAGAGTAAGATAATTATTTTTCCTTGTCCAAACATGGAAAATAAATTAGGAAGTCTTGTTTATTTTTCCAAAAGAAGAGTGTTATTATGCCAGCAAAAGCTGTGAACTTAAAGACAAGAAAACAGAGCACTGTTAAGTAACTTAGTCCTGGGCAGAAGAAGAGGAATAAGGGGCACAATTAGATGTTGTATCTGACATTCCAGCTGAATGAGCAGAATGTGAGATAGAGAAGTGCTTCCAAAGATGGAATGTTTGCACTGTGCTTAAGAGCTCATAAAAAGGGACCATTTTTTGGAAGATAATAGCATAAACTGGAGAACTTGCAACATATGTGAAAAGGATTATTACCCACATGTACACAGTTCATGAGAAATGACCAACACTAGAAGAAGCATGTTAGTAATCTTTTCACCTCCTAAAGTACAACTGAAAACAAAACTTACTGGTTTATACCTGTAAGCACTCCATGGGCACCCTGTTTATAAAACAGGCAGACCAAAAGGCATCTTCTGAAGATTTTACTATAAACTGGCACTACACACTTTGAGTCAAAGGAACCAAAAGGCACCTCTGTTCTGTTCCTCACTGGTTTGATACACCCAGCAAAAACCCAAAACTGAATTTAACACAGCAGATTTTTTTAGTCACTCTCAAAAGTGTAGGTGAATTGTGAAGAACTGTGGAATCAGTCAAGGAAATCTGTTTGTTTTTCACAAACCATAAACTTGTTTACTTAATTTTCAATTTTTGCTTACGTGACTGTTTTCTAGTATCTCTGCTTTGGCTACAGCAGTGTTCGGTGTAGTGCAGCCCTGAAAGGAGAACAGGATACTAAATTCAGACTTGAAAATCTTATTGCAAATAATGGAGAACCATGCAATGTGTCATTTCCATCAAAGATAATATTGGACACGGACTGAGATATAAACTTATCAAAGCACTCATCCATCCAATAGTTGTGATGATTAAGAAAACTACAGTCAATATTATGGTCATTTATTAAGGCACAGAAACTCAGATATTATGACTCGGATATCCAAAAGCAGGAACTGGGCAGGAATTTAGGGCTCTAGGAGCAAGCACATTATTACCTTAGAAGTTAATAGATATAAAAATCTGTAGGATTGATTAATTTATCTTCATGCATATCAATGAGTACTTAATGCATTTTGTTGGTGATGTAGAGGAACGTGTTTTTCAGATCTGCAAAAACAGCTTAAAATGGACAATATATTTTTGCTATCAAAAGTGTGCATATGTCAGACCAACATAGGATTTAAGCAATACAGTGATACTTAATCCAGAATACTTATTTCAGAATGAACAGAAGTGAAAGTATGGTAATTTTAGAATAAATCTGGTACATATATGGGGTTATAAATCAGTGAAGTGCCTCTTGCAAAATGGATTTTCATTCCGTGAAACTGGGTGGATTAATGTAATGGTTCAAGTCATAGGTTCAGAAAGAACTTAACTGGTCTGTATGCAATAATATTAAAATATATTAAGAACAACGATACTGCTGGAGACTATACTTAGTTTCCAGATTATTAGAATTGTATATTCTCCAGATTCTTTAGGAGATAACATCCTCCTAATTCAAGATTTCTAACATGTTCTGCAATAAGGACGCCTCCTTGCATACAGCTGTAGTGCTGCAGCCCAGTTTCATAGAACTGATATCAACTCTTCTACTGTCAGGAAAAGAAAAGAAAATCATAGCTTCCAGTGCACAAATTCTTTTGAATAGGAAGTAAGATCATAGAGCTAAAACAGTCACCATGATGACTAAATATATGGACTGATATTTTAAGTAATTGTTTGTTTAATAAGTGCACCAAACACCATGTACAGACATCAACTTTATATTCACTCTCTAAAAAGATCTAAGCTTTCTATTTGTATCATTGATTTCCTTATTGCCATCTATACTCATTAGTTCTCCTGCCAGCAGTATTCCTTGAGTCCCTCCCTAGTGTTTTCTTCCTCACTGTGTTTACTGACAGCAATTATTCTAGTTGTCACCTCAGTTTTCATATCACTAAGCTGAGTGTTAGATATGTCCTCTATCTTTCCTCCCACTTCAGTCAATCTTTTCCTGTATGTGTTCCAGACTGAATTGATTTTTGCTGAGTGTAGGGAACAAGAATTACAGACATATTTTAATTCAGAAATTTAAATTCCAATTTCTATAAGTAGTGGTCTGGAAATTAAATTGTCTTTATATTTTTCACTTCTTTTTTGATGTGCACAACAATGCAGATCTTCAGAAAACTCTACCTACTTTTCAGTGAGACATGATACCATGCCCTATTTACATATACAAACCAAAATATGGTTATGGGCAGGGATAAATGCTGAAAGCAAGTCCAAAGGGAAACAAAAATGCAAAAGTGAAACTTTTTAAAACACAATAAATATTTGATTCTTTTTCCTACCAATTAAAACCATGGTTCTATGCAATTCAAGCTTTTTTTAGTAATCTGTATTGTAAAACTTAAGATTCAATTAACACTGAATAAGTGGTATTGTAGATAACTGATGAGCAACAGCTGGGAGAAAATCTTTATTTCTATTTTTCATCACTTTTGAAGTAAAAGAATCACAATTTATTCAAATAATGAAACACTATCAAGAATAGAGTTCCTAAGTTTCACTTACAGTCTAGTTCTCTAAGATTGGACTTTGTAGGTGACATACTGAGCATCCTCCTGTCCTACAGACACTAGGAAATGTTTGCCAGTTTTAGCACACTTCTGGTATTCTCCTCTTACTCTTACACTTTTGCACAATGTGTAGTTCTGACCTTGTAGTTGAACGTACGGAGTCAGTGAAATTGTGATTCGGCTGTCACTAAGGAGGTGAAGAAAGTAAAATGTACAGGTGAAGAAATGTACATGTGGAGAAAGTAAAATGGTACCAAAGTAGGTTTTTTTGCATTGGAGTATGTTCTTGTCAGTGGCTTATAGCCACAAAGATCATTATATTGCAACTTCCAATAGTTCTTGTATTATTCTAACATCTGGGACTGAGGTGACCTCAAATACATTCCCTTTAAGTAGAATAATTTTTGACTATTTCTAGATTACACTAGGAAACTGATATTAAGCTAGTTTTAAGAGTTCACTCTTCCACTAAGAAACATAAGGATGGATTCAATATCTGTGTGGATTAGATAAAAATGACATCCAGAAACTAGCTGTGTTTTACATTGATTTGAGTAGACACAGTATAAGAATTTTCTGTTTGAATACTTCAGCAAACTTTTTGGGCTCAAATATTTACACCTCATCAGTCTTTGTAAGAACAAAAAAGAAATGGAAGACATATTTCCTCAGCAGGGAAATAATTTCATTGTAGTTGAAGTGGGTTTACCTGATCCTCAGAGAGTAGATTTACCTTTTTTAATCCTCAAAAAATATACATTTATCTCAGTTTTAGTTTTCTGAAAGAGTAAAGTTTTAAAAAACACAACTATTGGAGATTAGTTACACCATTCTTTAAACTGTACATAGCATACAAGCCCTTTGATATGAAAAATAGATTAATCCTTATAAAAATGTGTTCTGTCTAAAAATTAGTTATGAATCTTTAGGGTTATATTCAGCCTAAAGAAGGTATTGCTGATTAGTATTTCAGTAAATATAAAAAAAAGTGAAGGTACAGTACAGAAATCTATGTGAATTAGTGGAAGATTTATGTTTAAGTTCCAGTAGTTTGAACTTGTAAGTAAAATGCTTCCCAATATTACCCTCAAAGATCATTTTATGGTTAACATATATGTACATAAAAAGTCCAAATAAAACCCAAAGGATTGTAGGCTCTTTCCTGAAAACTTAGGCTTATCACTTTTTTAAGGAACTTGCTCAACAACAGTGGAAAACAATTTCATACCTCATTTGCCCAAATAAGTTACTGATAAATGCAACCAAAGAACTGATGGATGTATGAATTCGGTAAAAAAATATTTTCACACTGTGAACTGTATAATTTTAACAGGAGTGCTTGTAATGCTGATCCTTCCATTTTCTTTTACTGTAAAAATAACATAACTATTCCTTTTAATATCACTGACAAACAGCAGAACAAAAGGAAATATCTTCTAAACTTTTAGAAATACTCTATCTACAAATGTAATCATTTACTTTCATAAAAAGGGTATAATTACGTTAAACTTAGTAGAATATTTCAGATTCAATAACCAAATTCCTCTTTCTTTAACCTGATAAAATCTTTATCATGAATTTTCCTCTTATAAGAGCAAAGGGAAACACACAAATTTGATTCTGAGGGGAAAAAAACTGACTTTACAAAATTATAATTTTTTGGTCATGAGTAGTCCTTTTCATCGCATAGTGAGTAATGGCAACTATGAAAAGGCTTCAGTAATTCACCTAAGCTTTTGTCTGTCAGAATTGTCAAAGTTATTAATAAGTAGCAATACTCTATGTATTGTTTTATACTTTTGTTATTGTTAGGGCTCTTTAGTCAAAATCTGACTGCTTTGAATGTTCACCACATTAGAAATTTGGATTATCGTGTTTTAAAAATACAGTACTATTGCAATATTTTTTTTTTTTCTTTCTGGTAAATAAAATGTGGAAAATTCTTTCCTAAAAATAAAATTAAAAAAATAATTTAAAAAGTGCAAGATGACATTTTAAGATGTGATTTAAGTTTTATTTGAAGTAGTTGCTTGTCATTGCACGTGGTATCAGTACTCATTGCTTTAAGATTATATCAATTAATACAATATTGATGTAGCAACCATTGTCTAAGGGCAGCAAAAACATCTTCATCTTTTAGTGGTCCTGTTTTCTTCTGCAGTAAAATACTATCATTTGAATGCAGCATTTTAATATGATAAACAGAATGAGACATCATCTGAAAGAGCTCTTGAGGAAGAAAAGACATTCAGCAGATAATCAATATGCGTAATTTGCACAGAGACACAATCATCTGAAGAATCAAGAAAAACAAGAAAACTGCAGGCTAAGAGCAGCAGAACTTGGATTCCAAGAAACAGAAGAGTTGAAGTGTGTTGTTGATGATAAAAAATAATTCCTTTTATTCTGTTTTCATCTTTCTTCAGTGCTTGATGGAGCATTTTGTCGGCTAATAGGTAGTATCAATAACATACATTGGTCTTTGATCTCATACTTGTTTTAAAAATAATAAAAGCTTGTATAGTTTAGTGGAGACAATATTCAGGAGAAGCATAGCTACTTTTTAAGTGCTTACTGAAAAGGGCCTTTCCATTCCAGTTAGACGACTGCTCAACAGTTCCTGTGATGGTCAGATCCTGCAGTCATTGAGTTTTCTGACCCGTATTTGAGAGCTGCACTAGCATACCCTTCCAGTTTTGGGCTTCCTGCATAGAAAACAAAATAAGCAGATGCAGAGTGACATGTGCTCAGGTAGCTGGTCAGTGGCTGTAAATTTTTCAAAATATACAAAGGAAATTAGGAACTTGATTTCAGAGTGCTCACAGGAGTGCTATCTCCCTGTGATTTTTTTAAAAATAGTAGTCTAGAAACATTCTTCATTACCTTCTGGTCTCTGGAGCTCTGCTATTAAATGTGGGGCATCACTTTTTCTATTCTGCTGATACTGATAACAAGGGTTCACATCACAACAGGTTTGCTACTTCGGCACCAAAGGGGCCTGTGGTCAGCTGCAGGGCATTCTCATATGACAGTAGTGTTGATCAGACTTTAAGAAAAAAGGAATAAAAGCTGTCCTGTCTTAAAGCAGGACAGCATGCCTCCATCTCAGTTATGATGACAGAGTTTTAGTGTGCAGACTGGGAAAAGCTGAGTATCTCCCACAAACAGGCTTTAAAGAGTTTCATAAATTATTTATAAATTGCTCAAATGTGCTGCTCCATTAGCTGGGACTGTTGCTTAATACAGAAACAAGTGGTCCTTCATCATACCCATTTCTGGCAGCAGACGAAGATTAGCATTTAGCATTAAACAGTAAGCTGAGGACAGAAGGGTACTTCAGTCACAAAAATTTCTCTTCCAGGCTGGAACAGTGCTTGTGTGCTGCACTTAAGAGGTAGGAAGGTTTCCATCAAGTACAGAGACACAAACATGCACAGAGCAGCAGTTTATGGAACTAAATGATGCATGCTGGTGTACAGATGTAATACAGTGGGTCTGCAGGCGCTCTCAGTTTCAGACCTGGTACTATTTGATTCCACTCCAGTGCACTCTGGAAGGCTATTCTTACTGTAAAAGATGTGTTAACTTCATATCTACCTTGTAAGACCCTATGCAGGTTGAATTTGTATAAGGTAAGCTGTATTACTGATATTAAGAATAGATTTATTAATAGCATTAACTTGAAACAAGACAAAACTTTTATACAAAAACACATGAAAGGTTAAGAAGATAAAGGAGATTCTTTCTGTATGTACCCAACTCCAGCTTGTACTTCTTCACTTTACATGAAGAGGGCTTCATATTATTTAAGTGACAATAGGTGATAGATCATTTGTCAATCATTTTACAGTTTCATTCTCTTACTTGACATCCTGTATTGTCAGAACACCTTGATCCAGCGGAAATACGTGGGTGACATCTAATCCATTATTTTAACATTTGTGAGGAATGCGGATCATTTGATGTTATTGCATGAACAACTTTTACTTGACTAACATACTGTATGTGATGCAGATAAATTTTAACAGACAGAATGCTTGTTAAAATTTAATTTGGCTAGGTATTTACTTTAACTGAAGATGGGCTATTGACTTAAAGAGAACTGTGAGGTTAAAGTGCAGTTGGCACAAGTAAAAGATGCATGATGTAATGACACATGATGGTTTTTGTCATTTTACAAGTCTGTGGATATAAAAGGTAAAAATCCACTGTGTAGCAGAATAAAATTCTCTACCTCTCCAGGTAAAATTTTGAACATTATCACTATTATAACAAAAAAAAAAAAAAAGTAAAATGTGATTTTTTAAATGCTGCAGTAGGTTTTCAAAACCAAACCTGACTGTTGTCAGAAGTGATTTAGTCATATGGATTCCCCAATTATGACATATTTTCTTTAGAAAGACTTATGCTGTGAGGTCTCAAACAGGTGAATAGGTTAATGGTCAGAGCATGTCCTACAGCTGAGATATTCAAGATTCCAACTCTAGATTTGATCTTAATTCATCTTGTGAATTTTGAGAAGTGACTTATAGGAAGATCTTTCATAGTAACATAGGGAATAAATACTGCCTAAACTCAAAGGAATTTCACTAGCTATTATTTTAGGCCTTATGTTGGATTTGTCCTTTTCTTGTTGTGTATCCAGCCCTCTCACATATATGACAAATTAATAAAATATTTAAGAAAGACTTTGAGCATCAACTCTAATACTTCAATATGTGTAACATTATTATTATTATCTGTTGTTGCTCTCCCAAACTCTGTGCATTTCCTGCTAAAAATTTGACAAAATTTTTCCTTGAGTTCACAGAATCACAGAATCACAGAATCACAAGGTTGGAAAGGACCCATTGGATCATCGAGTCCAACCATTCCTAACACTCCCTAAACCATGTCCCTAAGCACTTCATCCACCCGTTCCTTAAACACCTCCAGGGAAGGCGACTCAACCACCTCTCTGGGCAGCCTGTTCCAGTACCCAATGACTCTTACTGTGAAGAATTTTTTTCTGATATCCAACCTGAACCTCCCCTGACTGAGCTTCAGGCCATTCCCTCTTGTCCTGTCCTCTGTCACTTGGGAGAAGAGGCCAGCTCCCTCCTCTCCACAACCTCCTTTCAGGTAGTTGTAGAGAGCAATAAGGTCTCCCCTCAGCCTCCTCTTCTCCAGGCTAAACAACCCCAGCTCTCTCAGCCGCTCCTCATAAGACTTGTTCTCCAAGTTTTACTCATTCGTGAAGTGTCCTCCAAGCTTCCTGTCAGTTGCAGACCAATTTTCCTTCTGGTTTATCAGTGTTAGACAAGACTCCCCTGGTTTTAAGATGTATTGAGTTTGTAATAGACTTGGCTCTAAATGACCCAAGATCATCAATCACTAACTGCCTTATGTGATCTTATCTCGAACTGTGGACTGCCTGGTATGTGGTCAGAGTTTATTCATTTCATGTGACAATTCCAAGTATCTGATTTAAAATCAAACTGTTTTTTTTCTTCCAACTGTATAAAGTTCTCTGTTGTTCCCTTTTGAGATCAGTTGAAGGTGTAATACTGAATCAGCTTTTCCACCAATTCAGATCACAAAGATATGAAATGTACAAGATGTTGATTATGAACTTCAAGTGTAGAGATTTGAAACAGTAGAGTTCACTTTCTTTATCGATGGCTTTAAAAATAGATGAGAAGTTAAGGTATTGATCTCTGGAATTCATTTGAAATTTGAGTCTTAACAGTCAGATATGCATATTTCAATCTTCATCTGGGCTTCATGATTGTACTTGTCCCATTATTTTTCTGTTCCCATAACACGGCATCTGAATAAATCAGTTCAACATGATAATCCCAGTTTTAGCATTTTGCCAAAACAATACAGACATCTTACACTTCACTATTTTTTTTTTGCTGAGATTAAATATCTACTGCTAAGATATTATCAGAATTCATAATCCTATTTTGATGAACACAACATCTTAGTGCTTCTCTTTCCAACAGTTCATTTCAGAGACCTTTTCTGAGCTTTAAAATAGTAATACAGGGACTTCTCTCAGCTTCGTGTTTTGGCTTTTTTTTTTTAACTATAAATATATATACCTTTGGAGTTAGTAATTATGAGCTAAATGATGTTTTGTTAAAAAATATGTAAGTATTAAAGCCTGCAACTAAAAAAGGTGTTTGGAAAGAACTAGACCACATCTAACTTAGCACATTAATGCCTGTATCACAGTTGAAAAATAGTTGGTTGTTTCTAGCCCTTAAATATCAATCACCTAATTCATAATTATTTTCCTCAAAAGCAGCCAATATCATGCCCAAGTTATTGTGTGGGCTGCAACTGTATCATCAATCAAGTTTATATAAATTCAGAAAACACATTCATTCATTAATGAATAAAAGAGAATGCTGAAATACTGTTACCTATCTAGGGCACTTTCAGATCTTTCTTATGCATGTCCTAAGTTAATAAACCATTATTACTCTGTGACATCTTTCTAGAAAAAGGAAAAGGATATACAGATATACACGTACTTATATTCACCCAAAACACAGCCGAGATTGTCTGGAAGGCTTGGCATTCCTGAATCAATGAGAAAAAAAGCAGATACTGCAATTTTTCCACTTGTACCATTTGTTTCAGGAAGAAATGAAACAATCTTAAAACAGCAATATACATTCAGAAAAACATGATGTGTTCCTTATTGCAAAGCAAGACAAAGTGGTATAAGGTTTAGCAGAAGTATAAGAAAGTGACTATTGCTTTTCATAAGATACCCACATGAATTCTCTTTCTGATACCAAGGATGATCAGCATGCCTCATAGGAGCTCTGCTTGTGATATATGCAATGCAGGAAGATTATCATTGTTTGGTGGTAATTCAATGACTGCTGCTCGTAAGACAAACTGTTGACTATGGTTGGACTCAATGTTCTTAACCTAAACAATTCTATGATTCTGTGATTCTGAGTAAAGGACTCTGTGAAAAAACAATCATTTAGATGTAAAAAACCCCAAATGAATATTCAAACAAACTGGAGGTTTGTTGATAGTTCTCTGAGAGGGGTATGTTTGTACAACTAAATTTTTATTATATAATACTTGTATACAAAAAAACATCACTCCTTATAATACTCAGAATACTTTTTCTAAAAACTTATCCGTGGGGAAAAAATTAAGGAAAAAATTGGCATGTAACATTCTATAGATATTGAATACACATTTCACACTGCTGCTTATTAGAAGTAACTGGGAAATCAGTTTGAAGACTCCCACAGAAATGCCCAAATCCTAAAGCATTGCAGTACTTTCTGCTCTCTGTCTCCCAACAGAATATAGTAGTTTTGTCCCTCAGACCCATTCTCCCACACCTCTTTGTATTCCTGCTACTCTAGAAAACTAAGCATAAGTACCCCACTATATATTAGCAAGGAACAGGTTATCTATAGGACAGAAGTCTCTCCGCAATATCTGTATATTCAACACAGTGAAATAAAGTAGCTACCTTGTCTATGTACAGTCAGAGTGCATTAAGGTTTTCAGTAGAAGTTCTACAGCAATATTTGTGGAACTATCTACAGGAACCTAGATCTCTGACCAAAGCAAAATACTGAGTTATTGTAATGATTAATGCAATTTTATTTTCTTTTCCCATTAAAAGGAAGAATACCACTTATTTTCTTAAATAAAGCTCACTTAGGAAAAAAAATATTAGAACCACAATTATAGATTAAATAAAAAGACATGGCAGATTGTTAATTAGCAACATTATTACCAGATGATTTTCAAACTGGAATATTGTATTTCAGCTGGAAAATATCTATTGTAAAAAAATTATTTGTCAAGTTCCAGGTTAATCTACAAAACATTAACATAACAGAAAACAGGTTTTGGTTTGGGTTTTAACAGTTTATTTCTACTTGTTTTTCTTGCTTCTTTTTTAACATATGGAGTCTAAAGACATCAACAGATGTTCCTTTAGCAAATAACTATATTCACTGAATTTGTTACAGTTCTCCCTCTCCAGCTCAGCTCTCAGCTTTTTTGTTGCGTCTCTCTACAATGTCTCCAAACACAGAAGGTGTCTGCATAATCTAAGAGTTCTGAGGTAATTTAGAAAATCAGACAATATATGTTTTGTGGGTTTATGCTTATTATTTTCCAAAATAAATTGTGAAGGAAAACACATTCTCATTATCCTGACCTTTGAACTGAATGATTATTACTTATTTGTCTATCATAAGAATTAATTTTTTTCTCTCTTCTGAAAGTATTCATTATACATGCTGGCATTATTTTCTGTATTTTAAAAATTTCACATTTAAGACATATTTAACTATATATACTTAAGGAATGATGTTCTGCTTCTTTAAGCATAACAAGATGATATTCTATAACAGTTTCAAAACAGCATTATAGGTGGAGTTGAAAAATTTTTTTGGTCATGATAGTCAAAAATAAACCAGTAATGACAGAACATTGCTGCCTAGAAAGAGCAGATTCTGTGAGGATGGAAATTGTCTCTGGATTTATTGTATTATTTATAATCAGACTGGAAGTAGAACAGACTTGGCATTCTGTTCAAAACGATGAAGTATAGCTTATCGAGCACACCAGTCAGATTGAGGTCTCCTTTATTGCTTGATGTGGGTTATTTCTTTTGCTGTCGTTGTTTGTAAATGCTAAAGTTATGTATACATTGTTATTACAGATTTATCAAATATCTGCAATTATAGGTCTGCCCGTTTATAAAATAAGTAGTTAATTACTAGCTTCACTGCCAGAATACTCATTCAATCACTCAGTGTAGTAAACCACCAGTTAAGTTTGATTATGCAGAATAATTATACGGCATGAGCACCGAAATTTGAAATGCATGATGTAAAATGTAATGATCATTTCTAACATGGGACTAAATTGAATGAAAAAGGTTTTACTGATCTGGAACAGATTTTAGTGTTGTATGATCTGAGTTGGCCTGATCTTTTTTTCCATCCAGCAAAGCCTGAAAAAGTTAACTGTCTGTTCACCTCTTTGCTAAAAATCAGCCAACAAGTTATTTTTTACACACCAGCTGTTTCTTCTTTTTATGTCAATACACAGCTACACAAAGCAGAAGCAGATACAAGCATAGTTGGAAGCTGAATTATCTAAATCGTATTTTAGCACTACAGAATAGTAATATTGATATTTGATGACAATATACAATCCAACACAAAATTTGATAAAGCAATCCCTGTGCCTTATTAAATTGAATTAGGCATAGTTTAGATGAAAAAAAACATTCACCACACAACAGTATTAAGGTTCTGAAATGGAAAGGAGCTAGGGAAGCTCACTCTGCCTTTGGCACTCTGTCATCTCTTGTCACTTTGTCACTTTGTCTGGAACTGTTATAAATAAAAGGAAAAAAAATCCCTAAGTTTGAGACCATTAATTACAAACACTTTCAGGGTTATTTTAATCTGAAGCTGATAATTTAAACTGAGAGGAAAGGATCAAACTTTTTTGACAAAAACTGTGAGGAAGTTCATTTGATTCTAATCATCTGTTGCATTCAAATTCATTTTGTGTACCTTTTATTTCTTTTTAATTAAACTGTAGTAACTAACAAGGTAATTCATCTCCTTTTCCTCAGTATGTGATACAGAATTGAGGCACAAACTTGCAAATGTATAAACAGCTGTATATCCTTAGTCTTGAGAATGCTTTACATAAATTAAAGTCCATGAAAGTGCTTGTAGATTGAGGCCATTTTAAAGATTTTCAATACCCTTTTTTTTTTCATAGACACAGTCGGTAGTACACATACAGTTAAGGTTGCTTGAGGTTTGTCATTACAAAACATTATTTTTGCTTACTTATTACTTTATAAAACTGATTTTTTTTTTATTAATTGTTTTTATCTTAGAGTACTTATCAGTATTGGCTTTGCCACAAACAGTTCTACCTTTTCTGATGATATGACAGGTGATGTATACACTTCTTTGTAGCTGAGAAGAGGAAAAAACCCTGTAAATTCATAATACGACATACAATAGGCTTGTTGAAAACCTCTAGCACTCCCCTGTTTCAGGACAAATCTGAAGAGCTCAGCTAAAGTGAAGCACCCTACGAGGGAGAGAAATGTAATGTGATAATTACGAAGTGGGAAGAGGAAGACATTGAGTGAAAAATCAGAAAGCAAATGTAGCTGGAGAAGAGATGAGGCTGAGGAGCGAGAGACAAAAGAGTAGACAAAAGCTAAGACAAAAGGGTCAGCCTTTGAGAATTTTTTATTAGGAACTCTTCTCCCTGAAACCTGAAATGGAACATAAGCTTTCCAAGATTTTTATTAAGCTTTTAATTATTTCCTTTCAGCAGATACCTGTGAAATCCAACACTAACAATTATACCCGATCCATACCTTCCCAGTTTTGGCCCACAGAAACAAGGACTTAGACCTGTCTAAGAAAATGTAATTATTTAAGGTGGTGAAACTTAATAGCATGGATGTAGATATTTCATTCCCATTGATTGAGTATTCTCGTATGCTTTTCTCTAAAATTTAGGAAATTGCAACTGGAAACCTGTGGCTGAAGACCATAAAGTATCCAAAAAAAATACTCAATATGTGATGTCCAGTGCCCCTTACTTGGTCCCAGTTCCCCCCATCTGCATGTACACATGTATTTTTTCTAAGTTTACTTTCCAAATATCCAAATATGGATACAGACTAAATTACTTCTTAGTGTTGTGAAAGCATTATTGATGTTTCTTAAGACCATGTGTACTATGGTAACTAGTGGTAGAAAGCAAACACTTTTGATTTCAAAAAAAGGCTTGAAATTTTCAACTAAATGTTTAAATTCATATTGAAAACAGCCGTGTAATCGTACTCCACTCTGAACATTGAAACAGACAACGTTTGGGATTGGAGACCATAGCATAATTATGCAGTAATTGTACTGATCTATTTATTTAACTGTATTATTTTTCATGTTTGTCTTTTATGAATATATATCTAACACTTTTATAAAAAAATGTTTGGAGAACTCAATAAAAACTTAATTTCTCTGTAGCAATTTCAGAATTGCAGACTGACATATTGATGTGAATGACAGAATATATTTTTTGATCCAAGCTAACACAGTGAGTGCTTAACAGATGCCTGAAATAAATATCCCAAATGGAAACATACAGTAGTTTTACTGACAAGCCACCAGTTTGCCAAATGAGATCAGTTTGACTTTATGGAGGCAGTCTACCACAATGCCACAGACAAGTGCAACCTTGGGCATGTTTCCTTACATGTATTTCTTTCAACCAAACAGGACTTAAAGTTGAGAATATTGTGAAATGGTGATATTTTAATTACCTCAAGTGATGCCATCCTACATTTGAAACAGGAACTGCAGTACATACTATGTTGTTTTTTTGCCTCAACACATTTTCCTCTCCTTCAGTCACTTGCAGTTGGTCTGTGCAAGAGCATTTACAAATAATACCCATCCTGAATGTTAGCACAGGTACCTAGAAATAGGGATGTGTGTGTTGTTCTGTCCCTTTATACTCATTCTCTCCATGTCTACTTACTTAACTATACAAAAGGAAAATACCATGAATAAAAAGTATAAAGTGCAGCTACCCTAAGGTACATGCAGACCAGGACAGCTGGTTAAGAGGGAAAAAAAAAGCGACTCCCAAAGAAACTGACTACAGGGCTGCTCACTGCTGCACTATTTGTTTGTTTTACTTCCAAATGACAGACAGACAGGATTTTTTTTTAAATAAAATATATATATTTTTTTTTTCACATCAAAACTAAAGGAGCTTTAGACCACTTTTTATCAAATTTACTTACATTCAGAGTTTTCTCAGGACAGAAGTGCAGTACATGGGTGGAGCACCATGAACACTAACCGTAGGCTAGCAGAGAACCAACAAGAAGCAAAACAGTTGAGCCCAGGTATTTTCTTCTTTGCCAGCTGCAAATGACTTCATTCTCCTTGGAACAGAAGAAGTTTTAAACCAGCAGTTCATATTTTGCTTTTGTTAACCCAAGCGAAGGCAATGTCAGTCATCTTCAAACTTATGACAGCTAACTTTAATGAATGTTGTAACTGAGATGCCAAGAAATTAAATGAGGTGTTTAGAGATTGAAGTCACTTGTTCTAAACAGAGCAAGTTTATATTCTAATCAACAGATCTTTCTGGTAGTAACATCTTTCCATTAGGGACACAAAGTAAGTATGCTTTATTGTCCATTCCACATTATTATTTTCCCTAATGATTTATCAATCATTAAACCATTCACTTAAACATTTTTTCAGCTACTTTGTTAGTTAAAAATATTAGATTGTTGCTGAGATTTTCTATCTTTCCCTCCTGTGACATTAAAATAAATATAAAGATACTCCTTGGCTTGTAGAAATTCTTAAGACTTTTCATAAAACAGCTTTTATTTTATAAGTACTTATACACCTATACCTATCAAGCTATCAGAGTTTACACTTTATGGTGAACAAAACAATATGTTCCCTGATATACGAGCAATCTGATGGTGTAACAGTCAAAAAAGCCCAACACTAGAATTAAATATGAAAACAGTAACATTGATTCAAAGGAAATATCTCCTACTCTATACTTAAGTAAGACCTTATATTTTGTCTCAGACATTATCAGAGACTATTGGAGAACTGTTTGGAAATCTGTGCTATTATTTCTTTTTAATCTTAAAGTTTTAACAATTTCCAAGTATGTGGTTAAAAGGTCTTTTAAACTTCTAGGCAACAGGTGACTTTAGTATAAGGTTACTAAAATTTATCTGGTTAACAAATAGCACAAATTTTAGAGTTGATCTATTTCTTCATACTTACAAAGTATTTGTAAACTTATCTGAATCTTTGAAGACATGTTTTCTTCCCTTTAAGATTCATATCACATTTATTAACTGTGAATAGCTTACTCACAGTTTCTGTTAGTAGAAAATGCCAAATGTGAAAATCAGAAAGATATAACACATACTGTAAAAAAGTTTAGAGACAACAAACTAAAATTCTTCATGAGCTAACTAGTTTTGTTTTATTTATCATGAGTAAAAATAACAATTTAAAAAAAATTCAATAATAGAAATTGGAACTAATCCCAAAGATCACATTGTTCATCACTCAAGAGGATATAAAAAAAGCAATAGTCTTGACATATGGAAATAAACAACTATTAATAATCTAAAACAAGTCTTATGTTTAATTTCTCCTTTGGTATGATAAAAAAGTAATACTTCTCTTCAGAAATACCTAAACTAAAAAATTAAAAGAAGAAGCTGGAAGTATCTAAAAGATCAAATGGTTTAAATCACAGTAGAATGTTCCTGACATTCAAATAATTAGAGAAAATGGTTACATTTAATTCTTTAACAACAATTTGGAATTAACTTCACCTGAGTTGCTGTATTTACACTTATTACACCAAGATTTAAGTGCTGAACTAAAAAATCCTTAGTCTTTTGCGTAGTGCTGTAATGCCTCTGTTTTTCAGCTGTGTTTGGTGCAGAAGTGATTTTGATTAACCATGATACTTAGTATATGAAAGAAGAACAGGAAGGAGACAGTGTTTATACAGCATTTATAACCCATTCTTACTGTAAACAGGAAAAACAAAATGCTTTTTTCTTTTATTGTTCTGGCACCTTTTACATGTTGATCTTAAAAAGATCTTCATCTCATTTCCCCTTATTTAATACCTTGCATCATACCTCTAATTATTTTAATACCTGTAATTGGAAATTCTGAGAGCATCTTTAAATTGACTTTTGTTTTGTTTTGATTTTTTCCCAGTCAGTCTGTTTCCTAAGGCAACACTTCTGTTTCAGGGGGCTTTTATGTGTATAATTCAAACCTACTTCACAGTACTTTAAAAATAATTCTTTACAAATATTAAAAATATTATTCAGACTTTGGAAGTTATTATAGATGTCATTGAGCTTTTTTGTCAACTTCTTTTATTCTTTGACTGTCTTTTTCAGTTCTGTAAGAAGTCGGTGAAATTACTAGTTTATGTTAATTTTGCAATTAATATGTGCCCTATGCTCACAGATTATTTTTCTTAATGTTATTTTAACTACTTGCAGTATCAGATTTACTTCACTAAATGGCACATGAGCCATTAGTAATAAAAAAGTTTGCGATTTTAAAAATAAAATTTGGAAAATATTAAAGAAATATTTAAGATCAGTAAACATTTCTTTGAGTGTTTTGTTTGTTCAATGTCAAGCATTTCAAGGGGAGAAATTACACAGGGATTAAAGGGAACATGAAGTGGATCCAAATTAATGTATTCTATAGGAAGTGTAAAGCAGTGTTTGCTAGAACTGTAAGACCTTAGTAGATTTATAAATTATAATAATTGTAATTTTGTAAAGTACTATTTGAGTATGCTTAGCATATGTGCTAATAGCAGGCATCTTTTCGCAACAAAAAAAATACATCCTTTTTAATTAGTAATTCTTCCTTAAGAGAAGTCTTCTGATTCTTTTCTGTTATAGCTTGTTTTGATGCTATGCATTCATGTTTGAGGGTATTTATGTACGAAAAGATGTAAAGATGATCTTTCCTCTGAATAGTTATCTTAGATAAAGGATCTTTCCATTTATTTTTTGAAAAGGTATTATTGCTGGTTGAGTGACCATAAGCATCTAGATATACACTCTACTTTTACAGTATATTTCTAAATTTCAGTTATAGACCTCTTACCTATTTTATGTACAGAGATATCAGCTCATATCACAGCAATTTATTATTTTATATCTCTTTTAGAAAATAGCATAGAGGAAAAGAGTACAGGAAGATTGAGACTATGAAGCTACCTTTAGAAGTTTGTGCTTTACAGGAGTTCTTAGTATTCACTTTTAATAGTTTTATATCGCTCTCCAAAGTAATTGGAATTCTCTGAACACCTCCATTATTAACTACTAAACATTTTGATAAATAAATAAGCATAGAAAGCTATATAATTCACAACTACATCATAATCTTTTTAATATTTGTGTACAGGTTTGTATTCATACTGGTAGCAATTTTAATATCTATTATTATTAAGGTATTAAGGACTATGCCTGTGGTCTTACTGTTTTCTTTACCCTCAAAGCTAATTTGATAACTGAAGGTTTATGGTTTGATGGATTTGGTTTGTTTTTTTGTTTTTTTTCCTCTGTTTGACCTATCTCTTCATCTTTCCTTACAATTATTTTGCAACAGATAGTAAATGTCAGGCAGACAGAAATCTGGCTTCAAGGAAACAGAGCTTTCATTCCTTGCAAGCATCTCCCAATAACATCTTAAGGAGAGCTTCCAGATACTATCTCTGTTTTCCACTTGTCTATGCAGGAAACAGTCCCTTGGCTAATTTGCTCAGAATTTCAAGGGATCACAAACAAATAACCACTTCACTTGTTCATCCGTGACTCATCAAGTCTAAGTGAGGATATGTTGCAGTGAGGATATGCATGCACAGAAAATCTGGTGTAGCTAAAATATGTCTGAACCTCAGCGCTTTTAGGCCCATGGTGCTCTATGAATTCTGAACAAAAGCAATTTTTTTTACATGCATTTTAACATGTATTGTGGCAGCAAAAAGCCTAAGAAAAAAACATCAATAATTAGACATAATGTATATCTGAGAAAAATTCTGAAACTGAAGTAAAAAAAAATAAATTCAAAATATCTGTTTAACAGCTAGTTGTTCAAAACATATGTATAACCACAGGACACAAAAGAAAATCTGAAACAGGAAGACAAATAGTCTGTAAACAACATTGGTTTTAAGGCAACCTCTCCTTAATCCTTCAGGTCACTGTTTGTCTGGAAGACTGATGACCAGTTGAGACACTTTAATGAAAAAAACAAAACAAACAAACCAACAAACCACCTTAAAAATATCCAAAGGCACTGCAAAAGATAAATAAGTAAATAAAACATTATTTTTTCTGAGGTTGGTCAAAATGCCAAATTTGGATCAGCAAACACATTCTTGCCTCAACTAAATGGAATGTTTACTGAGCCCTCTAGCAGGAAGGCTCTGGAAACTCAGTTATTAATGAGATGTGGTAAATCTTATGTGCCTGAAAACTCTCCATATTTAATTTACTGGTGCCTTCCTAATCCATCTTTCTATATGAGCAAGCTAATAAATCCAATGATCTTAATGGTGTTCCTTCCCCATCTCTGCTTTCTGTGAATCTGTGTTCTTCACGCTGATGATCACTAAACGGATTACTTTTGAGCCAGGACCATATAAATAGGCACAGCTATAAACATTCATAAGAGACAGGTCTATTTTTTTCGGGATGAATATTTAATTCCTAATCAGTCAGTGAGTAGGAATGTTCACTAAAATTTAAACATGAACAGAAGTTAAACCTTCACAAGGTTTATTTGTTTGTTTATTCTTGCTGGTCACCCTAAAATCAATTTGTAAGGTGATCATATTTCTATACTAAAGCAAAGCAATAATAATACTATATTAATATAGAATATATAAGGAACATTACACTTTTTACACGTCACACACATGAATCATATTTTTAGTGTATGTACCTCACTAACAATAGTTGATCAATATTACTCTACATTGTCTTTAATTGGTTATAAAACATATTTTTTTCTGAAATACCTTTTCTCCCTATCATCCTGTCCTTCCCTTTGAAATTCTGTTACAGTCAAAATTTGCTACTTCAGCTACATTTATTCCTCTGTTTAACTATGTCATGGTTACCTTGGGAAAGAATATGGCATTCATGGGTAGACTAAAAAATATCAAAATAAAGTTATGATGATTTGCATCAAGGGGCACTGTTTTTGAGACTTTTGAAAACACATGGCTTTCCAGAAGTGTTCCAGCTGATTACCGTCTCTTTAGTAGAACTGTAGTCTATGATGTATGCATTGAAATCCAAATGGTGCGAGAACAGACAGCGCACATGACTTTTCCAACATCCTTTACCACATTTGGGATAAGGTGGAATGCTTGGGTGGGCTTTCCTTTGTGTACAAAATGAACAGAGCCACAGGTTGAGTATTTTCAGTCAGGATTCTTATTTTTATAAAGAAATAATTTTGTCAACTTTTAATTATTAGAAGCTCATTCAAGATTTCCTGTTTTGTGAAGGCATTCGAAAATATTTGGGGAAGGATTGTGGTATGCCTAAATAACTAAAGATTTATTTTTTTTTTTTTGTCCCCAAAAGGAGTGTTTTGTGGGTAAAAAATGAAGTGCTTACATATATTCTGTATTGAAAATCTGCCATATAAAATGTTTTTCTCAGTAAAGTGGACATTTAAAAACTGATAAGTGTTTTGAAAGTGTACATTATTTTTCTAAATAACTTCCACACCACATGAAGTAGATGATTCTCCTTAACTTAGAATCATAGAATCACCAGGTTGGAAAGGACCCGTTGAATCATTGATTCCAACCATTCCTAACACTCCCTTAAACTATGTCCCTAAGCACTTCATCAACCCATTCCTTAAACACCCCCAGGGAAGGTGACTCGACCACCTCCCTGGGCAGCCTGTTGCAGAGCCCGATGACTCTTTCTGTGAAGAATTTTTTTCTGATATCCAGCCTGAACCTCCCCTGGCAGAGCTTCAGGCCATTCCTCCTTGTCCTGTCCTCAGTCACTTGGGAGAAGAGGCCAGCTCCCTCCTCTCCACAACCTACTTTCAGGAGGTTTACTTTACTGTAAGAAAAGCTTCTTTTATAGGCTTATATATCTGTGACCATTTTATATCAACAGTGATGATTAAAAATGAAGTCACTTACAGGCAATGAACAAGGCATGGCAAATTGCTGGTAATGGCACAACATCTTTAGCGAGAAGAAATAAAAAAGAAAGAAAAATGTGAAACAATTAATAGAGGTGATTCCATTGTTATACAGTTAATGTCACTGCAGTAAAAGTAATTTAAAATTGTATTCTCAGAGTTAGCTTTCAATTCTTAAACAATAGAATCCAATTTTGACAAACCCAGAAGTGAAACAGTATTATTGTAATGGAATATTGGTTTCTATGAGGTATATATGATACAGAATCTATGAAATCCCGTCAAAGCTGTCTTAAAGGCTCACAAGTATAAAATAGTAGAATCACAAAATATCTAATACTTACTGTTCATGATGGATAGGTGCCTAACTGCAAAACTAAAAAAAAAAAAGTTTGATATTTTGTATAGCTCAAGGATATAAGAAAAGGATATTAAATTTTCTTTCATGTGATAATTACTTTTTCCAATGATGGTTCCACATAAAGGAATCTTAACAAAAGTGATCTTCCATTTGATGTAACATTACCACGAGCAGAGAAACAAACAGTTAAAATAGGCTGGTAGTTAAAAACTCTAAAATCAGAGTTTTAAAGGGTTGTTAAAAACTCTAAAATCAGAGTTTTAAAGGGTTGTGGAAACCATTGTCCACTTTAAAATATACATTCTTTATAATTGTTGTTTAATATCACACAAAATGTCATTGTATTGAATCAGACACTATTGCTCCTCAATGATGATTTTATACTACATTATGGCACTTTTAAAATAAATTTGCGAGGCTGTGAGTTTATATGGCATCATGGGACACAATCAGATCATGCACTGACTTCCCTAAATCCTTGCAATGGTGGTAGTCTTGAGTTACTATATGACTTTCCTTTATGTGTTGTGGAATTCGAAGAGTTTAATGGGTATTGAATAGAAGCATGAAAGTATCTGATTGAGCATTGTACAAGGAGAACCATTGAAACATACATATAAATGAAGTTTTGTTTCTAATGCATAATGAGCTGCCCCTCAGACAACTGACAATTCAAAACTCATTGTTCTTTTCAACGACTGTACAGATATTTTAAGAACATTTTAAATCAATAGCCAGTTTTCAAGTGAACTGCACTAAATCCTTTCCTCCTAGTCAGCCTGTGTCATTCATCAAAAATAGTTTAACCTGTAGAAAGTACTTTGCACCTGCTGCTAGACAGAGTGTGTCTTGCGAATAAAACCTTCTAATAATACACTGTAATAGTCAGCTTCTGTATATTAAGGTAGTCCTGTTGGGGTCAGTGAATTTTTACTGATTTAAGGCTTCCAAGGTTCTGGCTTTGTGGCTTCTTCAGTAATTACTGAGATGTTCAATCTGCAAAAAAAGAGATTATGTTCTGCTTTTCAAGAGTTTGTTTGAATCCCTTGTCTTCTTGTCTTTTCAGAGTATTCTTGACACGTGAACTGCAGACAAACTCAGTAACTCAAAATTTGGTGGTGATTCTATCCTATATCATAATGGTTATATCAATCAATGAATCAGTACAAATTCACTAACAAATGTCTCTCAATTCGCATCATATTTTGTTGAACTAATATGTTGCACACACTTAGTAACAGCCAGAGGCAACTGCCTTTGTAAATAAGATTTACACAGAGAAGTTATTAGACTGACAAATATCAGGAAATATGTCTGGAAAACCAGGCATACAAGTCTTTGTGAGGTAGAAGGTATGTTTAGAAAATTAAGCACTGGAGATTTAATTAACAAGAATGTGGCATTTTTTATCCTGTCCACTTTCTCATTCTTCATTTTTCTTCTATTTCTTCTTTGATGACAAATTCAAATGAAAAATAGTTTGGTTCTACCTATCTTTAGCTTACCTACAATAGTCACTGTCTACTTAGTCTTTCAGCTGAATACTAATGAGTATTTTCTGCCATTTTAAGGGTTTCAGGTATTCTCTCACTATTTAGCACTCTGAAAAGGAGATGTAAAACCAAAAAAAAACACACAAAAATCAGTCCAGCATTAATTATATGACAGAACTGAAGTGGCTGAACTTTCTGTAGTCTTGTATGCAAAGAGACTGATCTTTGTTTTCAGTTTTCACTGTGCCGCAGAAGATGACTTGTCCTTGCAAGAGATTTTCCCAGGAACTAAACTTAATCTGATAATTACAGATAAAATCAAAATTGTAAATTAAATAAGAAATAACATGCTAAAATGTATCTTTGTTGCTGTGCTGAAAACACATCCATTATCGTTAACACATGAAATTATTTTACTCTGTTTAAAATTTAATTTATTCTCCTGTTAGGACTACAGCTATTATATCAGGGCATATGGAAGCAAGGACAGCAATGAAAAGGAATTCCATATAGAAACACATTAACATATAAACTTCAAGAACAATTAACACATTATGCTATTACACTTTTATTTTTAGGATAAGAAATCTTTCTGCTTAAGAAGACATAAACTCCTCTGATCCTAAAAGACTAATAAACCGTTGTTTAAAGTACACTGAGGAGTCTCAATCTGGCATCTGAAAAGAAGAGAAATTGCTTTGATTTTTTCTCCCTTTTCATCTTTTATTTTAGGTGATAAGTTTCATTTGCATTAAAAACCCTCCTATTTCTCAGGGAAATGATGGTAACAAAATGTCCAGCCATATTTTTAAAAGTAACACTGTTTCTATTTTACCTATCAGTGATAATAACTGTATTTAGAATAGCAGACAGGCAGAGCATTAAACTAGCTTAAAGATAAATTAAGAAGATGTCAAAGAGACTATAGGGAGATAAGCTTTCTGAAGCTATACACTAATAAACCCCTGAAAAGAAAGGAAAGCAGGGAAGAAAAAAAAAATCATTATTACAGAATTCATTTTAACAGAGTAGGAAATAATGAGATTGGAATTTAGTAAGTGCTAATAAATTGCTATGGCTGCATTTTGCCCACAAGAATAAGAAATTTTAAAACCTCACTAGTCCCCTAGCAGACCCGTCTGGATAAGAAATAAAGAACTGACAGTGAAATCTGTTGAACTGAGTTCTTCACAGTACATCTTTGGGAAGAGTCAGTTCAAAGTGAGTATTCATTTTGACATACAAAAGAATGGCAAATTTCTAAAACAATTAATCTTCTTTGGATCTGGAAATGCTATAGCAAATCTCAACTTCCATTGACTTCCACTCCCCTATACAAGTCTGAACTTTGAAATCACAATATACAGAAGAAGAATTAGAAAGCATTTTTAAAGATAAACTAATAAATTACAATTTATTTCCTTTTCAGTTTGAGAGTCAAAAGTAATGAAAATAAATTTCTATACTCCTCTATTATCAAAGTTTTTCTGTTGTTTCTTCAACAGTATAATTTTCTTTTCAGAGTTATATGTTAAAATAATTACAATCAAAAAATCCGAGTTTTAATTTGTTCATCTTCATCAACTTACCTCCAGAAAGGTAACTGAAGTAACTATATGAAGTTCTCAAGACTTTGACACAGATCCAGACAGAAGCCCATACCTGAGCACTACAAAACATTTTTCGTTCAATGGATGGAGGAGTAATTGAGCATTAACATTTCCTGTCTTATTTAATCAGTGTGTTTAAAGACCCCTAAACTCATATTACATAGGCAAGAAATGTCCTCTGCTAAAATATTTTGTAAGTTCTTATTTTAAATCCCAGTTCACAGAACATAGACTAGAGAATATTTTTAGTTCAAATTTTCAGACAGAAAATTTATTAGCCCTTCTGTAAAGCAGTAAAACTGATTGCTGCAGAGGTATCAGTACATTCATATGCTCTTCATTATACTAATAAAATAATAGAATTAGGCATGTGTGTTTGTTTTCCGTTATATAATTACGTTTTTTAGTGTAATATCAAAATCTTGACATTAAAGTGAAAAACAGTGCTTCCTAAAAATATACTACATTCTTTGGCGTCATACTTACTACTGTATGTGGATGCAGCCAGTGTGTGTAGGATATTACAAGCAATAGAACATTTTTTATGTCGGTGAAGTTCATTTTTTGTCTGAAGTTACACAGCTTGTGACTTCACTTGATGCATCATTGTGAGCTAATAGGATCTAGAAGTCACTGGTATTTTAGTGGAACTACACCCCCAATTTACTAATAAATCTTATCACTCTTACTCCAGACCATCCTTGGCAAAACAGTTATTAAAGCTTCCTAAAACCTATGCAATAATATTCAAAAAAATTAAGAAATTTTCATTTTGAATACTCTACAGGAGAAAAATATACGTTGCTTGCAGATTTACAACAAGTTTTGGCAGGAATTTAGTGGAGTTATGCAACAAGAGCAAAATATTTCAGTACATATCATAAGTTTATAAGTCCATAAGACCATATCAACTACTTTATCTTTGTTTACTAGCTCTTACGATTCACATGACAGATAACAGAAAAGAGATTGCAGAGTTATTAACCTTTTGAAGACAGAGTTATTAAAAATGTTGGATAAGGCAGACAAAAAGTATATTCAGCACACCTGAGAGCTTGTATGCAGTCATTATACTATAAGGTCATTCAGCCGCATAAGGTAAAAGTCTTCTCCCTGTGTCTCACTGTCCATTTACCCTCCTTGCATTTATGTAATGGCTATGGTATTCAGTTCCCACTCCTACAAGCTTTTGTTCTGCAGAACTACAGGCTTCCAGCCTCATATAAACACTGGCCATTTAGTGACCTCAGACAAGTTCTTTCTCCCACTGCTTTCGTAATTGTGTTCAATACTTTGAAATTAGTTCGTTAGACTACGAACAAGGTACAAATTTAGGTACAAATTTAGATTAGTAGAATCATAGAATCATAGATTCACTAGGTTGGAAAAGACTTTTGAGATCATCAACTCCAACTGTACCTGTCTACTACTAAATCATGTCCCCAAGCACCTCATTTACCTGTCTTTTAAACCCCTGCAGGGATGCTGACTGAAATACTTCCCTGAGCAGTCTGTTCCAGTGCTTGATAACCCTTTCTCTGAACATGCTCCAGAACCTCAATGTCTTTCTTTTCTTTTTTTTTTGTGTCAGGGTCCCCAAAACTGAACACCATACCTAACCATTAAAAAAAATAATAAACAGATGAATATTAATTTGCTTCTTGGCTGATTTAATTTTATTATGATTTATACTTATAGTGCTTTCATTAACTCCATAGCAATCAAAGACAACATAAATATTAAAAAAGACTACCTCTCATAGGAAGTACTCCTATATGTTGTGCACAGACATATGCAGGCAGAGCAGAGCACCTCCTCAGATAAATATGTAGGTGCTTTACAATGAAATTTTTCTGAAGATCTGTTGAGGCATCAGTAGAAGTCACAGAAAAAGGTAAAGACTTCTCACTAAAACATTAACCTGTTCAGGGACAAATAAGCATACTTCTATAACAAAGCCATGAGCAGGAATCAGAGGTGTGGGCAGGGATACTGTTGCACTTGCAGTTGAGTTGGATTGTGAGACTATTTTGCCAGGCTCTCAGAATCCTTGCTCTCTTCCTATAACAAAAAGAAAATCTATTACTTTGCCAAGATATTTGTACCTATGCAGTCACCACCTGTGCCAGTTCTGTCAAACTGATTTATCAGGCTATTGTGAATATTTTAACTGTGTGAATGTTCTGGTTTGCTTTTAAAATATTATCATTTTGATAGAACTGGATCAGGAAACAATGACATGGAAATTTATTTCAAAGTGGGGTCACATCTGGATGAAGGAGAGCAACAATCTGAGGCTAAACAGTGGTCATAACTTTTTAACACATTTTGGCTGTAACCGCTCCAGAAGAATATGGCTGATCAAATATTAACACGCAGCTCTGCCAGGACAGTTCATCAGTATTATTAATCCTGTGAAGCAAAGTTCTATTTATCCACCTATGAATCAAAATCTTTACCCTTCACCATCAAGTAGCAAATTTATGCGTGAGTTCTGGAGTAGATTTAATTGCCTTTATAACCCAGTAAGCCACAAACCCATGTAGTTGTCCAAAGTGCAAAACCATAAACCACTACGGAACACAATAGCTTTTGAATTTCATGCAAAACTGCAAAACAAGTAACACTCTCATGCAAATCTCGAATTCAGCTACTATTTTACAGAAATCAGGATTTAAATAAAAAGGTATGTTCACTGCAGTATGGATCTATTAGAAGGAAGTTTGCATTTGCATTATTATACCCTATATGAGTATATTTACACAGTTCTCCTTCCAGTTCCATCACAATCCACAAAGAGGAAAGACTGATCAAAATCATGCTCCCTAGCAAGATGTGTCCATAACTGACTTTTTAGACCCAAGACCAACTCCTTTTCCTTCAAAGCAACAGCATAAAATTAATGATCAATGTGTAAATGTAGATGTGGAAAGGTACATAGATGAAGAGGTTATATTTCTTAAAAAATGAGATATGTTTAGACTTTGTGAATTGGCTCTAACAAGTTCATGAATTAATTTGTCTCCTTTTGTTGTACTTGTACTTATTTGAAATTTTCTACTAATTTTTAACAATAGGTATTTAATTCTATTTTCATGTAGCACCTCACAGACTATGGGGCAGAGAGAGGTCTAAAGAGCTAAAGGAATATGATTTTTTTATAAGAAACTTTTAAAGAAACCTGTGAATTTCAGAGTAATTCAGATTTTATCATGAACATGCAATGATAATATATTACTTTTTTACACATAAGAGGAGTTTCTAGATGAACTTAGCATATATGAAATCAAAGCAGTCCTCTGTTTTGAATGACAGCTTTCAACTAATGTAAATCACACAGAAGAAAAGTAATTGCAAGAAGTTTCTGAGTTAGAATAGGAACCTAAGGTACTTTTAGTTTCCAGTACAGCTGAACACCTGTAGCCATTAACCTTAGATTAAGTTGTAGATGTTCAGATATTCAGTAACTCCACTGTGTAAGTTCAATTACCTGCATTGAGGTATGCTGGATAAGATGCTGCAGTAAAAACGTTATTTTCCATCTTTCTTTTTCTGCATCAATAACATGTTAGTAAAATATATTTATTGCAGAAGAACATAATAATATATCTCTTGATATTGCTATAATAATAAAATGTGCAATATACAAATGCTATCTAGGGAATATATGCTTATCAATAATAATATACAGTCATTGTATAGTGTAATTAATTTTTATTCCTTTATAATCAGTTATGGTTTTCTGTCCTTTTTCAACAAAAAAAAAATTATTAAGTTATTGTCAAAATTTTAAAATAGCTGAAACTCCTTAGCAAGGTAATCAATGTTCATGGCTTTTATTAGCATGATCAAAGACTACATTTATTTCTTCTGACATATATTTTGTATAAAGAAAGGCTGTCCACCAACCATGTTGAAAACCTGTGATATTGTGGAAGTGACTGAGCATGTAAATTTTCAAGACTAGCTATCATTATAGCTGTCAAGTCTGCAGTATGGGTATGGAACTCAACACAGAGAACAGACATGATAGTTGGATGTCAGTAAGGAAGAGGTGGCTTCTCAAATCTATTCCAAATTTAAGCTTTCATTCACTAGTGATTACTTCTCCAGACAAAGCCAGCTATCCACAGTGGTTCCCAAGTGACTAAAACATAATGAAGAATCTTTTTGTAAACAGAAAATTCTCTTGAAATTTAGTTAAGACCTGATGTCCTACTTTTATCTTCAGACACTGCAAACTGTTTATTTCTTCCTTGTATCATTATCTTGTCACCAATAAATGATCCCACTAGATTAATTCCTGGGTCCTTGACCCTGTTTTAATTGATAGACTGGAATGTTACCTCTCCTGTTGATTTCCCACTACCTTTGTGCATGAATTCTGCATTTTAGCAATTCACAATCTTATGTCATTATTGTTATACTTTCATTTATTACAATTCATCAACTATTTACAATGCTGTCCATTTGCTGGGAATAGCATAAAGATTTAGGACTTTGAAAAGGCTTAGGGAAAAAAAACAAACCAAACCAAGATTTGTTTGGGTACGTCAACAGGAAAAAATACAGAGACTTTGAAGAGTCTTTCTCTATTTTTTGAAGTGATGGATATTGTTCTTCATATGTGAACACCCTCTCTTATCCCAGCATAACAAGGTACCTATCTTGTCAGGTTCATAAATATGATTGCAAAGGCATGAGTTCAAAGGCAGCTAAATTTATTTCTGAACTGCGTATAAAAATAAATCCTGTCAGGGTGAGATACTGGAGTTCACGTTAAAGAAAATGGCGTAGCATGTGATACTGGTGGGACAAGCACAGCCAGTAGCTTCATTTTCAGTGAGACCTTGTACTCTCCAACATTTGCAGCATGGTTCAGCTGCACAGCTGAGGTGACTGTATAGGATAGCTTATTTCTGACATACAACAAAGAGATGATTTTCCAGGCTTCCACTTAGCAGAGCTGAGTAACCTTCAAACTGATTTCTGAAGGTGTGAAGTTAATGGCATTTCACGTGGCTTTTTGATGACGAAACCACCTTTTTCTTACTCCAGATGCATCAACACTGACTTTTTTTTTTTTTTCCACATTCTCAATGCATCTCTTCAGCAATCAGTTTACATGAAAAAAATCTGTTAAATATTGGAAAAAAAGTCTCTGGCACCATCCATTTTCTCTTTCATGACCAGACTATGTACTCTATGCAGCCTGAGACTAAATCAAAATAAGTATCTTTCTAGCCTACTTAGATTCTACTGCTTTGCAAGGGCATATCACAATACACAGACCAAAGGCAGCTTTGTGAAACAGTGCATTTCTTTCAAGACTTTTTTATTTTCCAGTTGGTAGATCATCCATGTCTGCACAAGTGAGGGTGAGGGTGTTTTCTTTCGCTATCATCTAGTCATCTTGCCCTATATATGTTGGGGTTTTTTTATTAGGGTATCAGTAATGCTCATCTGAAACAGTGGTTTTAGTGGCTGAATGCTACTGTATGCTTTATAGCTAAAGCTAATGATAAGCTAAAACTGGTAACTCTCTCTTTATAATGTCAGTTTAATACTAAAAAAACTCTAATTAGAAGTGGTAATACATAATTAATGTGCTTCTCTTTAACTAGAGCCTGAGATTTGAAGCTGAAAGTCAATTCTGAAGCTGCATGTCTTTTAACTAATTCCTCTCCTTTCCTTTTTTCCTAGTTTGAGGTAGGAAACAGAAATGTATTTGGGCCTAAAATAATTCTACCACACAAAGAATTTTCGGAGAATGTGATATGAAGCTTATCAATTTTAATCTGTATACAAAGCATCATGTAATGATCCTTTACTCCAGGTGAAACTAATGAAATGTGGACTCTTCAACTACTTCCCAAAGGAAATGCCCACGCAATGGCTATGGAGATGCTGGGAAACTGGAGACACTGGGTTACAGTTGATGACTTAAGAGAACATTGCTCTGCAGACTTTGGGGCTCTGTGAAAGGCAAGAAGACTTCAGGTTCTATTGTAACCTTTTCAGTTTCGTGGTTTGCAGGGTCAAGGGGTGAAGATATGTTCATAATTACATGAGAAGACATGAGATTTTACTCTT
This sequence comes from Cuculus canorus, assembly GCF_017976375.1. NCBI lineage: Eukaryota > Metazoa > Chordata > Aves > Cuculiformes > Cuculidae > Cuculus > Cuculus canorus. The sequence goes on along the minus strand of NC_071404.1, from coordinate 33,308,561 downwards.
CAGAATTGCCCTCATGGAAGAACAGTCACTGATTCCCTGTAAAAAGACTCAGTTCTCCTTCTGGCTCTAAGCCCAAGCTGCCATAAAAGGGCCAAGACATAAGAAAAGGAAAAGCTGGTGCGACATTTCTAGGGCCTCTTACTTGTGACAGTGTTAGGCAGCCAAATATGACCTTATACTGAGACCTAATAAAACCAGAATAATTACTTCAGGAATTCTTAGACATTAAGAGCCAGAAGACATTAACATTTGCATGTTATACTGAATTTCAAGACATCAGGGTTAGAGTACTGTACTATTTCATTGACTGATTTCCATTAGGAATATGTTTTTTAAGAAAAGTTACCATTTGGGTTTGTGCCTGATTCTTAACACTCAGTAGTTAACAATAAAAATACTGCAGGCAAAGCCTAAGGCTATTTTTCCACTCGTAGTTTTTAATTATTTTTCTTTACCAATATGTGTTCAAGAGCAGGTTGTAAACAAAAAGAATTAAACTTTGTTTCAATCAAAAAGCTCAGGAACCAAATACCATGACAGGTGTTCTTTAACATTTTGTTTGCATGAAACATTTAAAAGGAAGACAAATTCACACAATGCTTCATCTTTGCTGAAAATCTATAAACAAGACATATCTTAGTGTTGAACCTTGGGTTGTAGTCATAAACAGATTGTTTCCCTTGTGAATCACCAATATTGTCATTCTGTGGCTTATCTTGAGGAAATATTTGAAACCCACTCAGCTATCCAAGAACGGAAATATTCTGAAGGGTTATTAAATCTCCAAAAATAGGATGTGTTCTTAGCAAAAATATTGGGATCTCTGAGGTTTTCTAGCATATGTGAACATTTCCCAGTATGTACTTTAAAAGGATGATCTCCACAATCCTCTACTTAATATACAGGCATGGATATTATACCTTCAGTTATGCAGTCAAAGATGCTAAAGGGGAAGAGAGGAACATATTTTCAATCAGAAACCAACTATTTCATGCCATCATGAATATTTAAATAAATTAAATGAAATTAATATGTTATAATCTAATTTTGTTCAAAGCCATTGCTACGTATTTCAAAACCTGCATTTTATGTTTGGTAAAAATATTTGAACATTATTTAAGGTATCAGATCTTTGCCTACAAAATCCACTTTTATATAAAATATCAAGGGGTTTTTGGCATTTTTTTTGGGTTGCTTTGGGGTTTTTTTTCTAAAGAACAAAACAGAGAAAATATGGAGTTTCCTACAGCTTTAGACAGAGGCTTGAATTTAAAAACCAGAACCTTAATAACTGTAAGATCCCATGGCAGTATTTGCACTGTCACATGGAACTACTCCTGTTGCAGGTTCAGTGCTAACATAGCTACCCTTTCATACTGACTTTTCCCATTGTCCCCAGTGGTTTGTTTTAAGCATGCTTCAGAAGTTATTTAGCTGCCTTGGCTGTAGGTTTGAGACTTCCATTAATTCCATTCTTCCTTGTGGTGATTGCACCAAACAGACAACAAAAATCATTTGTAAGGGGAGCTCTGGCTGGCTTTGAGGATCACAACATTTACTGTTTATTGTCAAAATAAAAATCTATAAGAAACAAAAGGAGACAGAGATTTGCTTGGTTGTCTTCATTTTAGAGTGTGGGAAAAGAAGTCTTAAGGAAATTGTATGTTTTACTACACAGGTTGAACTGTTGTGGTGAATAATGAGTCTAATGAGGTATGGAAGAAGTGTTTTGCAGGGAATATTGTCACATAAATAATAACAAAGTGTTCAATTAGTGCCTAATACGAAACAAACAAGAAAGATATGAGAACTTGGCCTGATTTCCTGAGTATAATTACCTTGGGTGATTAATTTATAACAGCTGATTAACCAATCACACTTTTACAGACTTAAACTAGGTCATCTTTGTTTTGGCTTAGTCCCCTATTTTAAAACCAGAGAAGAGATTTGAAGAAAACTAGTCATTTGATTTGTTTTGTTGTGTATTATCAAAACCTGGTTTGATATGTGAAGAGGAAGCATCATGCAGTTCTTTCATCTGACTCATGTAGGTGACATATTTCCAATTATCCCGAGAGTTAAGTTATATGGGGGTAATTCCTCTTTCACCACTGCAGTAACACTGATGCAAAGGAGCAGAACTACCATTCAGCTTTGGGTGAATATGACTCAGCTCTGCTCTTTGCGAAAAAAACAATCTTGTATTTCTGTGCATTGTAGGCTCTCTCCCTACTTAAAAAGATTTGTTTCAACAATCACGGAGATAGAAGAGTGAACATACTTTTTACATTTCAGACTATAAAAATAACCTTGGAATAATAAAAAATAAATGTATTCAGTAAGTATAACTGCCTTTTTTTTTAACAAAGCAACCTTTCATTGCTCATAACATTATCATTCCTCTCCTAAGAGGAATGTAACTGTGTTGAATGAATTAACAGTTATCTAGACCTGAGATGACCATAGCACAGGATGCCTTCTCCTGCAGGCTGTTGCACATCAAGGCTTCCGGTTTGTTAGCATCTCACAGATTCAGTCTGTTGCAGAGGGTAGCAAGACACCTTTCTTCAAACTTCTGCATGTTTCCTTTTGTGCACCTTTTATTCACTGAATATTAGGCAGCGACTAATCAAGGTTTCTACTGACATGGAAAAATACAAAAACAAATATAAAAAAAACTCAAAACAAATTCTCTGTTTAAGACAACTCTTTCAGCAATGCAGTGGATAAAACTCTGAACTAATTTGAATAAACTAAATTGAAAAATAGAAAGACCTGGGTACTACTCACAAGACTATACTAATCCAAATGAATTAATTTATTGTCTGGAGTGTACACTCACCCTGACAGGCTGTTTTAAATTCACTTAAAGCATCTGGTAAGCAGCATGGCAAAGTCACAGCATTTCTTGACATTACAGAGTTTATGGCCTTGCAATAAGACCAGAGCCTGCACAGAGCCTTTCGTGATTTATAACAATACTAATCTTATTCTGTGGGTTTCTTCCTTCTGCCACCCCGTTCAATTAAATGCAGAGTGATACTTTTAAATTCACATTAACATTGAAACAGGGGAGTACTGGAGGAAAGGACCTTTCTCTAGACACAGTGTCCCACGCCAACACTAGGTAGGATGAAATATGATCAAAGTGCGAATGTGAAAGAGAACAATAACCAGGTAGTGAACATTATTTCCAACTAATTACAGTCATAAGCAATCTGTGATGTGTCAGGGCAGGAAAATGTCTTCCATGGTATATGTATACTTGTTAGCAGTCAAGCATTAACCCAGCATAATTAGTCTTGCTCAAAGCTGTTGCTTGAAGCCTCATGCTGTTATCCATATGCTGGATGCCCCCAATAAAAATGTTGACTATGAACTTACTGTTCCAAACCTTTGGAATTTTATGGTTTTCACAGCTATAAGGCACCATTTGGCCTCAATATGGAATTTTCTGAAGTGGACACAAGAGAAGAAGCAACTAAGGACTAACTCTGTGTAATTTTCATGAATGTACATTGAGAGTCATTCTATTTGTTTCACTAGGCTTATCTTGGATAAACCCAGAATTTTATTAGCAGCTTTTAGAGACATAGCAATTACTAGTACTTGCAGCACAGGCCATAGTTAGAGAAGCTAAGATCTACCTCTAAAACACCCTGTTGTTAGTGAAAAAAAGAGGTAAATGCTTGATTCTAACCAAGCCAATAGGCTGTATGCCAGTGGTTCTAGGACAGCCAAGTTTTTTGCTTCTGGAGTGTAATAAGCATTAACATGATTTTTATTTCCAAATGACTAAGACTTTGTTCCATTTAAGTGTTACTGTTTTGAAAATTATGTTCTTAACTGACAGGGTACATTTTATTACTTCTCTGTATTTCATTTAATATTATTAATCTTGCATTATAACATAAGTAGAATTTTTATTTTTTCAGGTGATATTTGGGTTTTTTAGCTTCTCTTCTTTAATCATGACCTGCCATTTGTAGATCTATTTACTTTTGTAATCTTTCCTCATCAGTCAACACTTCTGTCATATATACAAATCAGTTCTTTGGACCTCCTCAACAGTTAAAATGCACATGTCATAATAGGACAGCAAAATTTAATGATTTTTTTCTCAAAATTAAACACATTGTCACCTTGTTCTCTGTTCTGCAGTTGTAGGGTGATTATGTTAGTCATCACCCTTGTTCCAGCTCTTTTTCATTGTTTTAAGCTCTTCTTGGTGTTTTTTTTTTCTGAAACTTTTGACATCATTAATTTGCTTTGTTTTTTTCCACCCCCAAAGTTCTTGCAGTTTTATTGATGAACTTGCTACTTATGTCTGCGTTAAAAGGATTAGATATTCAAGACCAAACAAGTTTTTGATTTCTACTCACCATCAATTATTTTCATTCAAATGGCTTTAAATTTACTTGGAAATTCTGAGATCCAGGAAATGTTTGAATCTAAAGCTGATTTTGACGTATAGAATTAATTAATTTGTAAAAATTTTCTTATTTTCTGGGTTTAATCGTACTTTGTGTATCATAATAATAATGCCCATAACTATGCAGCAAGTATGCTCAAAGAAAGTCTCTGGCATTTAGCAGACAGCAGATTCTGGAAAGTTTAATGTCTTTTTTGGATTAATAAAGTTCAAGTGGGTTTGAATTGCTCATTTAAGTGTTTGTTCAGAGTAATTTATTTTTCTTTATGAGTACATGTGTAACTATTCTCATTTATTTAAAAAAAACCATATTTTTAATAGTCTATGGACTCTGTGATGTATGTCATAGCTGGCCAATTGCCCAATATTGTTCTCTGAGATATTTTCAAGGGAGAGAATAACAGCCAGTAGCAAATAAAACATGCATGTCTAGGACTCCCACAGGGAGAACAATACATATAAAATAATTCTGGTGATGTTGATCATCAGTGTTCATTTTTGGAAACAATATAAGTTATGCTTATTCTTTATTTAGAACATTATCCAGACCATCATGCAAAATAAGAATATTAATTCAGTGTTGCGTTTTCTGCTGTAGTGCCAATTCTTGTACTTTTAAAATACTTCCACTTATTGCCTTTCTGAAAAAATGTTTTAGTGGTTATCTGAAAACTACAGTGAGTATGAAAAAAATAAATTACAGAAGTATTACTATAATTTCTGTCTTTATTTCTTTTCCCTGAATGATCCACAGGCTTGTGATGATTTCTTCTTACAGAAACAATAATATTGCCAAGCTTGGCAGAACACTGATTTCTATGATCTAATGCAATCTCTCTGAGTGACCCATTTTTCATCCAGTACAAATAGAGTTAATGAAGTAAACAACTGAACGACTCTTCCAGATTGACTGGCAACAGAAGTTTTTCTTAAGTTTTTAACAACTATTTGCTGGTTCATGTATTAGTTTAAAGCTAAAGGGAGTTCTTAAATCTGTTGGTTCACAAAGGGGTTTTTATAGAGAGCAACTGGTTTACTCTGGTACAGTATAAACAATACCAACCCTTTTGGTTGGTAGTTAATGACAGAACCACACACCTAATAAATACTATCTAATGATGTTTCAGTCACCAGTCAAGTCTTCTTTAGGATCCAGGTTAGCCCCATGTTTTGAAATATTCTACTGCTAAGAGAACGTAGCAGAAAAATACGTCACTTCAGACACTGGCAGCAGTAGAGAAGATTCAGGTTTATTAGGTTTCTCTAGGGGTGAGAAATCATACCTGCCTGTTTCACCAGAGCAGTATAAGGAAGATTTCAAATGTGATCCACTAGAGGAGTTGGAGTTGTAATACGAATACATAACTGAATAGGAGAGGAATTTCACCAGTAACAATCCCCACACTGTTTCTACATTTTAGCCAATATATTTACTCACTTTATAGAGGCGATCTAACATGGTGATCTAACATGGCCTTAGTTCTAGAGCTTTTCTAGAAGTTTTCTCATAACAGAATAACAAAATCTTATTTGTTTTTTGTTGCTTCCTGAAGCTGTGTAAAAAGCATTTCAACAAGAATTGCTTTTATTTTTCATGACTCAGGAAGCCAGACAAATGAGGTTTATTATTTTGCTGAGGAAAGCACTAAAGTTAGTAACACAAGGTTTTTTGGATGCTAACAGTAAATATTTACCTTTTACATATGAGATATCATACAGCCCTCCGTCTCCAAACATGTCTTAACAGAATAAAATAATGGAACTATCAGGGCAGTGTAGCAGGAAATGCAATAAATGATATTGATTTTTGAATCCCAGTTTTTCCTAAGCACTATAGCATTTTTAAAGAGGAGAAAAAAAAAAAAAAAAAAGGAAACCCATTCCTAAGTGGTAACTCCATCATATCCTGGTTCAGGGAACTAAGGTTCATATTCACTTCAAAGACTGAATATGTTATCCTCGTTGTGTTTATGAACTCAAGTAGCTAAAGAAAAAAAGTACAGACACAGAAGCACAACCAGAGTGTTGGGATTCCAAGGATATTTTTAGTATTGAAGTTTTTAATTAATGTCTTTCATAAAATAAATTGATAAATTGAAAGAGTAAACCATAATTTTCCTAGGTGCCTATGTACTTATAGCACATCCTGACTACAAAATTTAGAAACAAAAGAAGAGGACAGAAAAAGTTACAAAATAAAATTAAAGAAGATGGCAAAAATAAAATAAAACTTTCTGTATTTTTCCTGAAGGACTATATTCACCGTGCCAGTAAGAGTGCAAAGAGGTTTATAGCCTGTAAATCATTAAACCTCAGGGAAAAAGCCATCTTTAAGTCAACAAGCTCTCTCTATTGTAAAAAGAATTGCAAGGAGATTCTTCTTGTTCAGTGCTGTAGGGAATAGAGCATGTTAGTCAGTTATAAAGCCCTCCAGCTGAGACAGTATTTATCGTGCGCTGTATAGTGCCTGGCACTATGATATTCTGGTCTTTGATTGCAGTTTATGTTTTCTACAATGACTAAGGGTTACTAACTGCCCTGTAGCTTCAGCAAGACTGAAAGTAAAGAGTTTTTAACTCAGAATGGTATATTTTAATACCATTCTCTAAGTGAATATCCTACACGCTTTTGTCAGGCATTGAAATTTTTACAGAGATAATCCTTAATGCTAATGTGAGTTGTGACGTAGACACACGGAACAAGAATTTACATAGACGATGTAAGAGAAGAAGATGAATGCAGAGTGGTGGACAATGCAAAGAAACAGTGAGTCGTTAGTCAACAGCTTAGGCAATGGGCTCTATCACTGACTTAACCACAGTCAAACTCATGTGCATTATTTAATATTACTCAAATGACACCTATATAAGCATGTGTAATACTGAAAAAAACCCAGTTCTATTATGACACCCCACACACAAATATTTATCAATAGATTTTACTTCATGCAGTATTTCTTTTAAAAAGAATAATTAGGTACATCTTAAAACATGGAGGTTTTATACATGTTTATATTCTGTATTAATAAGTTTTGTTGATATATTCATATAAATAAACATAAAAAATCTGTATAAATGTTATTGTAGTTATCCTGAGCATTATCAAGAAAGAAAACTTCATCTTCTACTGTTATTATTTAAATTGTTTTAACATTATGAAATGTTGCTTAATGGTAAATTAAGTTGGTTGCTTAATGGTAAATTAAAATGGTAAAAAGATTACTATTTGTATTTAACAGGATCTTTGAAAGTAAATTTACTCAGTTGTAGAGATAGAGGAAAACTCCTGTAGAGGAGCTAGAATTTTGTTTGGGAATTGACAGGTGTTGCACTTCCTTAAAGATATTGAGCTTATTTCTATTCCATCCTCATACAAAATGGAGATATTTATTGTTATAACCTTCAAAATGTAACATTAAGGAAACAATACACTTTTCAACCTAATACATCTGCACTTCAAAATGTTGATGATTTGAATAATACAAAAGCTGGGTTCAGGACACATGCATTTATATTTGTAAAGTCATACATTTTAGTTTGCTTGTATCTAAGATGGGCTTATGCTGTACAAAATATTTTAATAAAGCGAGTAGAGCTTTTCTAGATTAGATACCTGCTTACTCGTGGAAGTATACTGCAGATAAAGCATAACTTAAAAATGGGCCTTCATTGCAATCATACTTGGCATATTTATCTCTTACTTACCAATATATCTGGTGGAACACAAAGACTAGCTTCCTTCAAATGTATTTTGATCATGCAACACTAATTTTCAGATGTTGCTACATAAGATGCTAGTGTGTACAACATAGAGTATAGACTGATTGAAGGTATGAATTTATAGATAAGTTTTTAAAATTGTTTCATAAGGTAATATTAAGTGTACAGAAAAATCCCCTTTACATTAAATAAATAGAGTAAAAAGTTAGTATTAATAATTCAATTTTTAAATGGGTTTCTTTGATGACGTGCTTTTGGATTTTGTGAGCTGTGCTTTGGTCTATCTTAAAGCATTTTAAAAAAGGATTTAGATTTTTTTTTGCTACAGGAAATATTTATTTCACACACAGAGACATTTGATTAGTGGTCATATGCTATCTTCTCTTAATATTTTAAATCAAGCTATTTTTTTTTCTTTTCTAACACTATGCATTGGCTTTTTAAAAATAACCTCGGAAGCAGAAAGGATAAATCTCAATAACTGCAAATGAGAAACCTTCACTTTATTCAAACTAAAGCACATACACAAAACCCCCCACTATTCACTAACAATTGTAGAGGTTATTTGGCATTTTACATCTAGACTAGATTTGAAAAAAACTTAAAATATATGCAAGAGGAAATTTTATTAACCTTTGTAAAAAAAACATAATTCCCACACCCAATTTCAAATTTCAAAATTCAAAATTAATATGATATTCAGTGGCAGTCACACAATTAAATACCTATTCCTCTGTGCAGTCTTATGCTGAAAAACTAACAAGATAATCACTTAAGTGAATCACACCATAGATCTGTCACTAAAGACCAAGATCAAAAAAAAAAGCAAGGAAAAGTCACTGAGAGACCACAATGGGACAAATATTTGACAACCAGCACAAATGATGTTTTGACTGGTGACAAAGAATTTATGATGGCTTTCAGGAAACTGTAAATTGCCCTGGTCTTGCTGCTGAGAGGTGCAGCCTCTAGCAAGATTCATGAGTTCCACAGCCCATTTGAGCCTAATGCCAAGGGCAGTCAGGCACACATACGCAGGTAAAACACCTGGTGAAACAGTGACATCTGAAGATGAATCCAAAGGATATAAGAATTAAAGCATGTGCATATACTTAGGTGGGAATGATGCATTGACCATTTAGAAATGCTACCTCAGGTAACATGTTAGTGGAACCAGGCACACTCGCTAATGTATTTGTGAGATATTATTCTCCTGTATCTGACTTACCTCATCTTTCTGTGTCAACATACTGTACTATTTCACCTAGTTTCTAACTTTTTAAATTTTTCTAATAAAACAGGAAAAAAAATTCTTATCCTCAAACTAAATTAGGATGAGCAAACTAAATTAGGGTGAGTGGTTATATAAATGTAAACCAGAATCCTTCATGAGAAATAGGCAAACCCAAAATTATCACGTTCAGACAGAACCAGACTGAGTTGTCTTTCTCTGAATTTATATCAGTACGTGCTTAGCTTGCTAACAGTGGGGTTTCTGTGGACACGTGCTTTTTACATGTCAGCTCTGTAGGATGACAGCCAATATATGGTTTTCACATTGTACAGTCACCAACACAAATACCAAAGCTGTTCCTGCCTCCCATCTAATCTGGCATTACCAAGCAACACAAAACATGAGTTACTCTGCTAGAATTGCAGGTCAGTCAAGACAACATCAATATTTAATTTCATCCCCTTTTCCTTCTCTTTTCCAACATATATGTAAATCACTTGACAAAAAATATCTGAACAAGTCCTTTACACTTCAATCTCCCTCATTGATACTCCTACCCAGCCCAGCACTATACCTTTACAGTAACTCAACTAATGTGAATTAGTTGGATTTAGTCTTAATAACTCATGTAAGAAATCCATTTTGTGAGATGGTCCAATTTCCTTAGCATCAAAGCAAGGGAAAACTACCAGAGAGTGTTCCCCAGATGACAACCCTGTAGCTGTCAACTTCACTATGTGCTGACGTTTCACAAAGTTGCAGCAGACTTTGTTCAAATGTATTTAATTTGAGACTGCCTTAGTAGAACAAATGACTGGAGCTCGGGGATATTTTCTGCAGCAAAGCACTGAGTTTGACCACCTGATTTCAAATGCTGCATGACTCGAACCTCTGTGGAATAGTCTGAAAATGTGATGTTACTTTTGGGTGTTTAATAGAGCAGGAAGGAACATGGTGACAAGCAGTAGCCTGATCTGAAACTAGATGTTAAGCTCTGAAAATCCTTATTCCCACTCTGTGCATTCTTTCATCTGGCCTTGTGTTTTGTTTGTGTTTTCCTCTTTTTAAGTGTCTTGTCAAGTTTATAGAGTCTCTCAAGCACATCTGCTTTCTTTCCACCAAAGAGGAAAAAAAAAGTGACATATTCATAACACAGAAAGAATAACAACTACATGCATTATTATCAAAGTGGTGACAGTGTTTTCAGAGCTGTACCACTGCATTACACATGCAAAGGATACCTACATCAGATGGTAGAGTGCAATACAAAAGCACTCCACACTGCTCTGCCAGTCCAGGATGACACATCAGCACAGCACAGCACAGCTCTCTTCTGAGTGACTGCGGTTGGGTCTGTAGGTACACCAAGCGGTGTGCTGATGAGGAGTCCTGAAGTGCTGTCACTCAGGTGGTCCTTTCAGGATTTCTCTCAAACTCCTTATTCTTAAGCAGAGTCAGCCTGTGTTGCTCCTTTTTGCAGCATCAATGCATCTATCATCCCTGTCCAAGACAATAAAAATTTAGGCAAATAAAACTGAACAAGTAAGAGGAAGCAGGTAAGAAAAATTGTGGTGCTACCTACGTTTGTGAAAGGAATCCAGACAGCATGTCATTTAGATTTTTTACCTCTGTCAGCCTTCTATATCATCAAGACTATAACACTTTAATGGGTTACGTCTGCATGACCTGCACAAGATACCTCTACTATAAAAATCATTACAATAATGTTAATAAGGCAGTCAGTAATCAGTAGTCTTGCTGAGTAGCCGTACCTATTAGCTTCTGCAAACATGGCTGTCATACTACACTTGTACGAGTTAACATGCTAGTGCTGGATCATGTGTTTCTAGGCAGCTTTATTTCCTTCACTATATTTAGAGGCACTGATACTAGAAAAATTCTTCCTGTGTCTGAAGAGGCCATAGATTTACTACCATAGATTTTTTTTTCTAGTTGCAATTCTATTGGTATGGTCATTAAAACCAGTTAACCAATAAAAACAAATTCATAGTCTAAACCCAAGTGAGATGTCAGAAAATATCTTTTTTCATTCATTAAAATCTCAGTAGTTATCAGTATATTAAAAGGTAAAATGTTGCCTTATTTGAATGAAGTTAATATTTCCTTTGATAGCATCTTCACAGGACAGTGAGATAAAGAATGTCAAAACTGACCTTTTGCATTTTTGTGGTGTCATGCTTTTAGGAAGAAAAGCATGTCAGAAATAGTTTTGTTAATCAGAGCAGATTTATAAGCCATTAGCAAAATGCTTTCATTAGTATTGTTTCTATAAGTACCAAAATAATGATGGGACCCTCTTACACCATGACTAGACTGTTAACCATCACCCAAAGGTAACAACAGTGCTTTAAGAATTTTAGCCTTAATAGCAAAGAATTACCACATACCATTTTCTCCCACAAGCAAATTTTCCTGGCTTTATGTTTGATTTTTAAAATCATTCTATTTGCTCATCTTTGTTCAAATCTGTCTTTAAGAACTACTTCTGCTATGAATCACATAAAATCCAGCATTTGCTAAGCATCTGCTTTGTAATTACTTTATATTCTGCTAAATGCATTCATGTTATCGTTTTTAAATCTCTTATTCCCCTTTTATTCTCCTTAATTTCCCTGTGGGCAATTCTCTTTTTCCATTTTGCCAGCACCAAGAACAAAGTTCAATTATTATTCATATATCACTGTAGTCCAGGTATGAAAAACTTTGCAAGTGTACTACCCAATGATTTTTATCTTAAAAGTCCATTGTATAAGCAGAGCACTTCACCAGATATGGAATAAATTGGGAAAGCTAGTAACTTGCACTAGTATTAATTGGGACTCCTATCTTGCATGGGTGACTTGGCAACTTGGCAGCAGTTCTAGGGCCCAGAAGTATCATCTAATTCCCACCAGATACTACCATATGTCAGCAGAAGGTTAAAACTGCTACCACACAGGCATTTTCCTTATTTGTGATAGTCAACAAGTGCATGCCCAGTCTATTACCATAGTTAAAGCTTTTACACTGAGTTCTCCATGTAGCTTTCAGGAAAAAATCTACTGTCCTCCTTTCCCTTCCCTTGCTGCCTTTTGAGTACTCAGAGTTTGAACCCTTCCAAGGAAAGAGAACTTTTTAGACAGAAGGATAGGCACAGGTGTCTGGAAGAGCCACTGCAAGGAATAGAGAGAGGGAGACAGAATTTACATATGAAATTTGACAGTACAGAATTGGACATTGCATATTGTATCTGGCAATCCTGTTTGCTACACTGCCAAGGAATCACAGGAAGAAGGCAGTATGCTCACTGTACAAAGAAGGGCATCGTGAACGGAAGCAGTAAGAAAAAACAGGCCAAGACGTTTAATGCTAGGCTTTTTTTGTTGTTTTATCTGTGCAGAGAAAATCAGAAATCTCAGTAGAAGGGAATCAGAGGGCTTATTATGAAATCTGAGTATCTAAGTTTTCTCTTCCACGCTGTGATATACTTGCATTCTCCCCCACATCAGTTTTGTGTCCCCAAGTACGGAAAGTGAAGTCTATATAGTACTAGACTTTATGCCAAATCTCATCACATTATTTAAAAATATGATTAAAAATTCTGTGGGTTTTTAAGGCATTTCAGATGTATTAAAAATAAATATCCTCTCTTTTTATTTCAGAAATAAGACAACAAAACAAATGCAGAGACATGGAAGTCCTTTACAGGCACAATAGTCGGAATTATACACTTGTTTACAGAAAAAAAACGGATGACCAATGCCTTTACAGCAAATATAATCAACGGTCTAAATAGAACTTGCTTGTTAAACTGATTCATAGCTTTGCTTGGTATAATGACTTTATTGTCATTTATTACAGAGGAACTTGAGATAACAAGAAATGTTTTATCTTTTCTTTATTTTTTTCAGACAATGGCATTATTTGTTACCAGAATTTGATGACAGAAACAGCAAAGTCAGCTACAGCATGGATTAACATGAACAATAAACACTTCCTGAATGTTTAATTCAAAGCCAAAAGATAACAATCATGGTTTTGAACCAAAGGATGGAGATTTACAGTTAGTTGGAGGGATAAATTTCCAGAATGCCTAGAAAATACCAGTCCATTATAGTTTCAATTAATTATAAATTACAAGTAATAGATTGTTTGTTTGTTTTCTAAAAACAAAGAAGTACTTTGTAGGTGATTGATAAGTTTAACATAACTTGAATTTGAAAAAAAAGTACAATGCCTATTGAAGTCTAGATAATTATCATATTTTTCTGGAAAGAATTCAGATATGCCATTGCTTTTGTGCATGGATAGAAAAACATTTAATAAAATCATAAATAGAAAAGACATTGATGTGAATGAAATAACTTTTGAAAATTAGACTAATTAGTGACATTAGCCACTCAGTCACATTTAATCCTCTTAAAATAGATCTGTCTGTATACACAAAAGCTGAGTGAATCTCCCCAAAAAAAGAAATAAAAAAAAAGTCTCATGTTTTTCTTTTTCCCACAGTAAACAAGATTTGATTCCAGCTAAACCTTATCCCATTACAGTCATGGATCATGACTGGAAAGCAGATGTTATTGGTAACCTTGCTTTTAATGCCAAAGGTCCAGACCGGGCAAACTGAAAGGTGATTTTAATTGTGATCACAAGGAGTTTCTGGTCATAGTTACAGTCTATGCTTCAGAAAAAGAGGCAAATATAGGTAAATAAAGGACGTGTGCTCGTGGTACATGATGCTTGAATATTTGATCAACAATGCAGACATTACCAATATAAGACCTTACAGGAATGAGAGATGGTTTTATTTAAAGGAAAAACTAAAGCAAAACAGGTTTTGCTCATTGCACTCTCACGGTCTCACATGGACAAGCACTAGAAAAAAGTGCTGATCGGTGTCTCTTCAGCTGTCAGGCACCAGGGCAGAAGTGGGTGTTCGAGTGTCCAGCCAACCACTGGGTTCTGCAATGCTTGTGTCCAGTTGTCAGATCCTTTGTGATGCGCTGGTGGACAAGAGAAGCCAAATGTCAAGTCTTTCTCACCTCTTCTGAGCTATTCTTAGGCTGGCAACAATGCAGATTTCAGGCATGCCTTTTTGTATCCTCTTGGAGCTGACAGAGACCCACGTCTCTATTGTGTCCCACCTCTGTGAACCACAGGGTTTGTGCTCTGTTCTTTTTTTCCAGATCCGTCTGTTCTGTGAAATTACAAGTAGATGGTCTGGGACCTTCATGACATGAGTGACAGTGATGCAGGCTGTGCTGTGTGTCCTTTCTGGTGCCTCCCACACCCAAACCTTCCCCTCCATTCTCCATTCACACCTAGTTTTCTATTACAATTCACCACACGCTGGTCTTAAACCTAGGCAGTATAAACGTTATGCAAAAAGATCAGTATTTACAGGCAGATAAATAGTGTCATTATCAAGTGGTGCTGTAAATTTTGCCATTTTTTGGAAATATCGCACTAGGCAGACTGAAGACCCACTATTTAGGCAGATTGTCCCATGCACTGCAGTCCTTTCCACTCGTGGTGAAAAAAATCTTGTTTGAAATACACTATGAAAGGTGCTTCAAAAGAAATGTGCTTCTTTAGGGGAACTTTCATGTGATGTTGTGATCCTTTTGTCCCATTCTTTTGTGTTTCTAGATGTGAGACAATTTAGCACAGTTTAGACTTCTCCACTTCTAGGCCCTTCAGAATAACTGACAGCAAGTGAGAAAACCATCTGGGCTGCTTTAGCAGCAGTCCTAAAATTGGCAACATGGTAAGAATAACATTTATGCAACCTTATGGACTCCTTCAGTCTCCTTCTAATTACCCTGCTGGGCAATATCGTTTTCTTCTTCTGATGAACTCACCTAGAGAATTTGTTTAGGAAGAGCTATAAAGACCCATATGTACTACAGAGTAAAATCACATTGAATTACTGTTGGAAACATTTTACATCTACTGCTTTTTACAGCAACTAGCAGGAGTACTCTTTCCTAAAGTGGAAGTGCTTTTTGCCCTTGGTAATTGTGCTTTATCACTTTCCAAAAGCAGTTTGCAGGAGTGGGAGATTCTATATCAAATCCCTACAAAAATCTATTTCTTACTTATGTGTCTTTTAAAAGATAAGTGCAAAGACAGTTCCAGACTTACTTGTGCTTACCCAAAAATGTTACAGCAAACAATTCTTCAACCTTGAATGACTACAGAAAGATAAATGAACTGCAAAATTTCTTTATTGTCTTCATTTCCATGTCAGGCCATTCATTTCAGTAGGTATCTATGCAAGGCCATTCAGGAATAAATCTAACTGAGATTAAGATGATCTCAAAGATTATCTGTGTATACCAAAATGTGAGACTCCCTGGATGAAAAAAAGTTTTAAATATGGAAAAGAAGAACATAGTTGACTATGCTATATAAAAGAAATTGTTGTTCAAAAATAGAAATATTCCTCTAACATCAGCTTGCCTCATATTTAAAATAGCTCAACATATAGGCAAAACTTAGGTAGATTTAATGGGTTTGGGTTTTGCTTCCTTTTTATTTATCATTTCACTATTCCTATCTGATTGTGCACAGTAAGCTTAGAGAAAGAAGCACATAATTTCAACTGTCATTTCTAACACATTGTGAAAAGATGCATTCATTCTTAGCTTTGCTGTCTATGGAATGAGCTTAATGAAATCTGTCTAACAGCTCTTGAGCCCACTGGTGTATATCAGCCAAAACTTACAGAGAAACAGAGAGCAGAGTGAGATTTCTGCAAGAGAAATGAATGGGATTGGCAGAATGTTTCAGAGAAAGATATTGAGAGTGTCTTTTCCACATGCCTTCAAAACTGTAAAAGCAATAGCACAAACTTTTGTCTTGTTTGAGAGTAGAGAGTGCACACAGAGAAAACTTTAGCAAAATCAGTCTGATTTTTCAATCAACCTTCCAATACAAGAGGACAGCGATAAGAGGCTTCATTAATTCTATTGTTTTCAGAACAAGATATTTATACTGTGATATCCTGTTATATCTGTTTATTTTCTAGACAAAAACAAGTAAGAGGGATTCCTCCTAGTACTATAGTAGTGGCCAAATCCAACAGGAATGCATGATTTTCTCTCAGTAAATTTTCTCTTTGATTGCTAATGTGCTTTAAAATAGTCCAAACAAGGATTTATTCACAGATCTTTGGAGAGTGCTATGCAGTCTGGAAAATTTGGTTTTGAAAGGAAGCTTTTGGTAATTTTTTATTTCAATATTATTCCTACTTACTAAATAAATGAAAACCTCCTAGAAATTTCTAAGGGTGCCACAAGTAAGCAGCTAGTATAATATCCTTTTTAAGGCTTTGTTATATAAAATAAAAGAAACTTAAGTATATATAAGAAACTTAAGTTCACAAAAACTTGCTTGTCTGGGAATAATCAAATCCAGATTCATAAGCAGAACTACTGAAAAATTGCTAAATGTGAAGTTGTATGTTAGAGCTCACTTGATAGGATTTTCTGTCTGCTGAAGAGACACCATAGACTCTACAAATGCCTCAAAATGAATGCTTTGCAAACAGATCTAGAGTGGTATCTTTGTGTCAACTAGTTGAATACAGTTATACGTAGTTTTAAAAATGTGGTTGTGTGTATATTTCTATATATACAAATATAGAGGGATGTGTATATAAACTCACATACATACATGTATGTATGTGCACATACACAGACATCAAAACACTCAGAGGTAAATGACATCAATTAACTTAGTAATCTGGGTTTTTTTATATGTTTAGGCCTACTGTTCACCTCAATTGATGTATCTATATAAACAAAGCTTTTTTAAACAACTTCCTTTCTTTCCATATAAACGTTATAAAAACACATAAAAGCAATTGAAAATTTCTTTTCTTAAAGGAAAAATACAATAAAAGTATTCGCAGTTCTTCTGAAGTCATTTTGGTACTACAATTCTGTATACAATACTTGATGTATTGTATGTACTTGATGTAAACTAATTTAGTCTGCAGTGGACTCACTTCCCTCTGCAGTTGCTGTGAGTCCAGGGAGCTTCTGTAATTGCAGGCATTTGGGCTAAAACCTCTATTCAAACCACATTCATTCACATATTGATTTGTTTCCCAAGTCCAGTGCTGTGTTGAAACCACATTTAAACTGAAACCACTCTGAACAATAATTCCTCTCTCCTCTGGGCTGCTCTGGTGGTGCAATGACTATTGCATACCATACTATTGTAAGAACTTTACATGAAAATATTCTAATAACACTAAAGAATAGGGAGAAAAGTGTATCTTTTCCGAGGTAAAACATACAATTTAAGTTTGGACACAAACTGAGGCATAACCTATAACTAGCAGAATTATATCACAGAATAAAAATGTTTCTGTGAAACATCCACTTGCAATCCTCTTTTTGCTAGTAATTTTAATATTAAAAATGGAAGGAACAAAAAAATAGATATATCATTTTAAACCTTGTTTTAAGTGACTTTCAAACTAGTGTCTAAATTTGTACATAATCCATACCGAATTTCTTAATTCAGGGTCAGTTCTGACCTGAGAAAGAAATAAAATGAAAGAAGAGCAACAAAGGAAAACAGAAAAAAATATGAGGAAAGTGGAGAAGGAAAGAAAACACAAAGTCCCTCATTTGGATTTTTTTTTTTAATTACTTTGGCCTACAAATCAATGTATGAAAATGAAATTAAATTGTCAAAAATATAAAAAATAACGTGCTGAGGAACAGAATAGAAAATATTCAGGTTATATGATGAAATTAATAAAACATTTCTTATATTTTGCTTTCTATTGAAATATCTTGTTGAAAGACAAGTTTCATTTCATATAGCAGTGCAAAAGTTCTAGTCAAACGCCCATGGAACTTGTCGTAATTCTTCCTATCCACTTCAATGAGTCAAGAATTTTTATTGATTTAAATACACCCAAGGCATTCTAAAAAACTGTAGCTTTAATAGATGTCTACTACAAAATGCAACATATACCGACCAGGTTATCTTAGACATCTAGAAGAAAACCTGACACTGTTAAAGAAGGGAGAAAATGTCCATCTCTACTGAGTGAGAACCTGAATATCCAATGTAATAAAAGATTCTTCAAATGTTAACCTAATTTGAATACACTACTCAGAATTTCATCTTCTTTCTCTCTCATTAGAAGTAATAAACAAAAATTAAGTGGTGTTTTATTTTACCAAGTTATACTTGCATGCATGCTACTCCCAAACAGCCAAATAAGCACCTGTTAGGCAATTTTATTATTAAAGATCAATAAAAATATTAAAAAACATTAAAACATATGTAAGATAATGACTCAGAGTCAGATATAATTCTTTGAAAAGAACAAATAACCACTATTGTCAGATGAATCTTTTTTTTCAGTATTTCAACACTTGCAGTAGATTTACCTTAGTAGAGAAAAATACTCTCACATTATAGATGCAAAGTGAGTAGCAATCTACAGAAAGAGTTTAAACTAGGAAAACGCCACAAATGACAGATTTTTGTGAAAGTACTACTATACTTAAAAAATTAAATTATAAGAAAGAATTGTCAGAGTGCTCTTAGAAGATATGGATGTTGCTCTGACTCAACAAAACATTTGCAAATATGTTCAAGTCTCTCACCGTTCAGAAAACTACCAGATGAAACAAACGTGTTAGCTGAATATTGCTCTGAAAAGCCATTTGTTAGCACAAAACTACTGAAGGAAAATCGAAACCTCTTTTAGCGCAACTCACATTATCTGCATCTGCCAGAGCTTCTGTGCTTTATGCCAGTTTCTACATTGAGGCCACAGAGGAGAACAGGAGCATGAGTTGATGAAACCAGGATGCCTGGGAGGCACTGCAGCATTTTCTCAGACAAGAATTAGTCTTGAACTTATTCCAAAAGCAACAGGAATTCATTATTTATAGTATTCAACAATGTTTGAACTTTCCCCAAACCAAAGTATTTGCTTACGCTGAAGGCTAATTCTGCAAAGGAAGGGGAAGAGAAGACAGCGAAAAGTTCCGTTCCAGATTAAAAGAACCTGAGGTATGCTATCTACTAGTAGAGACCTGGAAAAGCTGGAGAAGTGGGCCTGTGTGAACCTCATGAGATTCAACAAGGCCAAGTGCAAGGTCCATCATCTGGGTCAGGGCTGTTTCGATATCTGCTGTTTCTATACAGGACTTGATCGAGAGCAGGCCTGAGAAGAAGAACTTGGGGTGCTGATTGATGAGAAGCTCAACATGAGCTGGCAATATGCGCTCACAGCCCAGAAGGTCAACCGCATCCAGGGCTGCATCAAAAGAACCGTGGCCAGCAGGGCGAGGAAGGTGAGTTTCCCCCTCTACTCCACTCTCATGAGACCTCCCCTCAGAGTATTGTGTCCAGTTCTGGAATCTCCAGCATGAAAACGATATGGAACAGTATGAATGGGTCCAGAGGAGGTCTGCAAAAATGATCAGAGGTCTGGAGGACCTCCCATACAAGGACAGGCTGAGAGAGTTGGGATTATTCATCTTGGAGAAGGCTCCGAGGGTACCTTATAACAACCTCCCAGTACCTGAAGGAGGCTACAAGAAATCTGGGAAGGGACTTTTTATAAGCGCATGGAGTGATAGGACGAGAGCCAATGATTTTACATTGGAAGGGGGAAGGTTTAGATTTGACATTAGGAAGAAATTCGTCATGATGAGAGTGGTGAGGCACTGGCACAGGTTGCCCAGGGAAGTTGTGGATACCCCATCCGTGGAAGCATCCAAAGCCAGGTTGGATGGGGCCTTGAGAAGCCTGATCTGCTGAGAGGTGTCCCTGCTCATGGCAGGGGGGTTGGAACTGGGAGATCTTTCAGGTGCCTTCCAACCATAAGCTTTTTATGATTCTATGAAAATCATCTCACTTACAAATTGGTTTCATCTTTCTAATCTCCTTGAAAACTGTTACTACCACTTTCTCATACTAATGGCTTCATTTCAAGTGGATTACTTTTGTCCTCAGCTTCCTTTCCTCTGAAAATCATTGCTGTTCTGTGTGGGGACAGCTAATGAGGAGTCCCTGGTGTGAGAGCAGATGCTCTCACCAGCAGGTCAGCAAAAGTCAACAGTCTTGCTTGCATTGTAGGAAGATGTGCCCTTGTAGGCCCTTCTGCCATAGCAATCTATACCTTGACAGTTCCAGCTCCAGGAACAAAACCAGGGATTTACTTCCAACAGGTCATGAAATGCTTTTTGTGGAAGTCCGTTTATAGGGAATGCATATCATGGCAAAGTAGCACCTCCTAACAAAAGAAATTTTGCCACAAGTACCTGTCATCTTTCTTGAGCTTGTATTCATAAAATTAGGAAACAAAATATCGTTCTATTTGTGAATTATATTCAGACTTTATAGTCTGCCTGGTCTTGTTGCAAATAAGCAAGCTTCATGATGTTTTGTTTACCAAGTGGCACTTAAGTCCAACCTGCCCAGATACACCAGAACAGAGGTAGACTCTGAAGGCTGGAGTAATGTATCCTTATTTTTTGTGTATTGGAAGTTTATACAATAAATGTAGATTTAAAAAAGAAGTTCTGGATTTTCCTCCTATTATATGCCATTGCATAAAAGTGGTAAAAATTATAATTTTGCTTATTTATATGTTACTGTAATTAAGCAATTTCTATTGTCATTTCTAAAACAGAATGTAAGCAGCTTGATTTCTTCTTTGACCAATAATCCAGCACTTCAGTTATTCTGTAAACAAGCAGGTACAGGATCTAACTTTTTGCTGTGGTCTGCACTGCCAGGTTCCTGCCTAAACTCTCACCCTCGCCTGTCTTTATGAACATAAAGTCGTTCTACATGACTGCCATTCTTGAAATCTTATTCTTTCAAGTAAACCAAAATTAGAGGTATTGCTAATACCACCCTGTCATTTCCTTTAACTTCTTTCTGTAGCTCCCTGGATTCTCCCCCTAGCCCTTCTTGTAAATGGATGTAATATCTGCCAGCCTCCAGTCAAGTGGAACCTCCCCAGTCAGCCAGAACTGCTGGTAGATGATGGAAAGAGGTTTGGTGAGCACCTTCATCATCTTCCTCAATACCTCTGGGTGGATCCTATCTAGCCCTATGGACTTGTGAATGTCTAATTGGCTGAGCAGGTCTCTAACCATTTCCTCTTAGATCATTGGAGTTTGTTCTGCTTTCCCTCCCTGTGTTATAGCTCAGGAGGCCGAGTACATGGAGAATATCTTACCTTACTATTAAAGACTGAGACAGAGATGTTATTATATGCCTCAGCCTTACCCTCTCCTTCATCAATATTGTTCCCGCTGCATCCAGTAAAGGATAGAGATTCTCACTGGCCCTCCTATTGTTGTTGATATATTTGTAGAATCATTTTTTATTATCTTTGATGGAATTGGACAGTTTAAGTTCTTGTTGGGCTTTAGCTCTTGTCATTTTCTCTCTGCATGATCTCACTTCATCCTTGTAGTACTCTTGAGATGCCTGTCTCTTCTTCCAAAGCTCGTATACTTTCCTCTTTTTTCTGAGATTCACTCAAAGCTCTCTGCTCAGCCAAGATGTTTTTCTTTCTTCCCAGCTCATTTTTTGGCTTTTTTTTGGCAGTCTGGCCTCCTCTTGAGCTGCCAGAATTTCCTTCTTGAAGAGTGTTCAGCCTCCTTGAGCTCCTTTGCCACTTAGGACTGCATCCCAAAGAACTCTATCAACCAGCTTTCTTAGCAGTCCAAAATCTGCCCTCTGGAAGTCCGAGGTGACAGTTTTGCTGATACCCTTCCTGATTTCTCTTAGAACTGAAAATTCTGCCATGTTGTGATCACTGTGCCCCATACATCCTCCAAAGACCACATCTCCCACAAAGCCTTCTCTGTTCACAAACAGCAGGTAGAGTGGAATGCCTTCCCTAGTTGTTTCACTCACCAGTTGTGTCAGGAAGCTGTCTTCCACACACTTCAGGAACCCCCTAGACTGTTTTCTTTCTGCTGTATTTCTGCTGTATTTCTTCCAGCAAACATCTGGTAAGTTAATGTCCCCAACAAGAGAAAGGTATAATGATTGTGAGACTTCTCCCAGTTGCTTGCAGAATATCTCATCAGCCTCTTCTTCCTTTCTATAGCAGACTCCTACCACGATACCTGCCTTATTGGGTGCTCTGCTGATTTTTACTCGTAGACACTCAAGAATATCACCACCATCACTGAGCTCAAGGCAATCAAAACAGTCTCTAAGACAGAGGGCTATCCCACTGCCTCTCCTTCCTTGCCTTTCCTGCCCGAAGAGTTTACAGCCAGCCATGGCAGCGCTCCAGTTATGCAAGTTGTCCTGCCACATTTCGTGAGGACAACTATGCCATAGTTTTTGATGCACTTGTTTGCCATGCTCCTGGTCATTGGCATTCCCTAGAGGTTGTTTAAATCTCCCTGGATGCTTCCAGAAATGTCCCATCCACATCAGCCTCCTTTGTGAGATCTGTCACTTCTGGGATTCAGGAACTTCCTGCCCCTGCTTGCCTCCTGGGCTTCCCTCGTTCCAGGGACCATCAGTCTGCCTTGATCTAGCACTTGGCTGCAGAACTTGCTGTCCCCGCTGCTGATTCTTGCTGACTGAGATTTTAACCCAATCATTATGCCTTTGCATGAATGGATGAACTCATGCAGCTGCAAACTTAGAACATTATTAAAGAAATTAAACAGCTATAAATTTCCTGCTTAGACGTACTAACATAGATCCAGCATAAGTCTTGTCTGAACGGGATGTATCCCTACATTAATGCAATAGTCAACTTCTACATGAAGTTCAGCTTAAGTTCCACAAAAAGAACAATATTTTGGCCTCTGTTTATGTCATTGCAAGCACTGTAAGTTTAATGGGTTTTCACATGTGTAAACAGGACAGACATCTGGGCCCAATCCAGCTCTGGAATAATAGCTCTATTGCCTTTAGTACTGGCTTTCACCCAATATGTCCAAATGGGGGCCTAAAGAAGATTTTTTTTCTACTATTTTAAGAATATTTATCAGCTTTTTTTGCAGCAGTATTTCTGGAGAGAGCAAGCCAGATAAATCTTTATTTTATGTAAATTCTACTTTTCAAATATTATTAATGTTACTTCTCATGAACATTCTAACTTGAAATCTGTAAACTAAATTCTGTGTGCACAGAGAAAAAGAAAAGGCACTTTTCTACAATGAGTTATAGTTTCCTGACCTATAAATTTTCAGAAGTCATTAGTGACTTGGAGTATGATTGTTCAGCTTAAAATTTTGTTAGAAATCCAAATTTTCTGGGGATGGGGCCTGTTTAATATATTTCTTATAGAGTACTCAAACCACAGCACAAATAATCACTTGTGCTTCTGGAAAGCTACAGCCAATATGCCTTTTCCATTAGGTTTTTTTACATAGATGTATGAGGTTTTATTATCTTCTGGTAACTGTTACTTGTGGCAGAGAGTGTTTGCTCTAATCCAAAGCAACATGCTACATAAAGATTAGGGACAAAGATATTGGAAAATTCTTCATTCCTCTGATCATACTTTAGTTTAAGAAGGAAATAGCTGCTTTCT
Source organism: Cuculus canorus (assembly GCF_017976375.1). Taxonomy (NCBI): domain Eukaryota; kingdom Metazoa; phylum Chordata; class Aves; order Cuculiformes; family Cuculidae; genus Cuculus; species Cuculus canorus. The sequence goes on along the minus strand of NC_071404.1, from coordinate 33,284,613 downwards.
GTGTACTGATAATGTCATATACAACTCTGAGGATCATAGTAAATAATGTAAGCATTCATACACTTGTAACATAGAGGAGTAAGAAATCTTACAAAACAAGTATCACCTGTATGTTACCTGAATTTTTATTTAGAAAGCCTCTCTCTGCCTTTATAGCTTTTCGAAGTAATCTTGATAACTAAGAAGCTTATTTTTCAAAGAAATTCACTAAAGTGTAGACTGTACAGTCAATACAGATAATTAGTGCAACTCTTGAAGTTCATTATTTTAAGAGTACTGCACATATACAGTAGCCATGTACAAATGAATATTCACATCTCTAAAAAAATGTTACAGGCTACAAGCTACCAGGCATTAGCATAAAGTAGAAAATACAAATAATACAACTGAACAGACATGGTGAGTGTACTTCAAAATGGGGACTGCTGTTGTAATGGAACATGAACTAAAAATGCACTGTTCTGGCATAATTGTACTTACATTCTCCTTAAGCACAGACTGGAGTACTTTTTAAAAGAACAGACTTGAGCTTAGAACACCTTCAGAAAAATGTTCTCAAGAAAATGTAAATGAGAAATGAGAAAAAACACTCATTTGTCTGCTAAGTAGACTCCTTAAGCCAAGTTACCCAACTCAATGAAACACTCTTTATACACTTTGAACAAAAAAAAAAGAAAAGCAACTAGGTCATTACAAAGACTGACAACTTCTTTTTCACAAACCTCCTTACAATGTTTCTTCCAGGGACAAAGTTACAGTGAGTCACTCACAGACTGGAACATGGGAAAACTTGAAAAGGAAGATGACAAAAGTGTAACCAGACAAAAAAACAGAATGAAAATGAATGAGAATGAAAGCAAGGCCAGAAGGTCACAGTTTTAGAGTATTAGGGGAAAAGTGAAAAAGAAAACAAATTGTCATTTTAGTAGGACAAATTAAAAGAGCAAAAAGGAGTTAGGAGTTTTCATTTAATAGTTTAGATATATGTATTTTAAACCACTGTAGCATGCAAAAAAAAAATATTGGATTCAATATACTACATATACCAGGCAAATGGAGATGCAATATCTTAAAATACAAAGGCAAAACAAAAACCCTCTGAAAGATTCTTCCCTGGAAGAATATTAAAAATGCTAAGTGTACAAATGAGATAGTCGTACAGTTCCATATATTCTTTTACATAGAAAAAAAAAAAGGAAAAAGAAATGAAAAAGGTGGCCTGACTTGCTATGAAATGCAATGGAGTAATAAAAACGTGAACTTGTATTGTAAAATCCATTATGACCTTATTGATTTGAACAAAACTCATAAAGCCAAATACTTTAATAAGCTTTTTTTTTTGTTGTTTCTTGCAAGTGGAATTGGAAAAAAAAAAAAGTTAAATTATTCAGCAGTTTCAAAAAACAAAGATTATTTGTGACCAATTGGATAAACATTTTGCAACTAAAAGCAAATTAATATTTTTTCCTACATCTTTAAAACAAAACATACTGCTTGTTAAAAAGTAATGCTGTCACTTTGAACTTAATAGGTGAAAACAGCCAGCAGAGCCAAAATACAAAAAAAATTTCAGTCTTAAAATTGAAGAAGTTCATGTTACCTAAATAAAGTTGCTGTTCTAGCATTCATAAACAAGAAGGATTGACTTAATATAGAAGAGTTTTAAAGAGTCATAGAATGGTTTGTGCTGGGAAGTATCTTAAAAATCATCTAGTTCCAACATTTCTACCATGGGCAGGGACACCTGCCGGTAGATCAGACTTCCCAAGGCCCCATCCATAGTATCATAGTATCATAGTATCACAGTATAGTTCATGTTGGAAGGGACCTTAAAGATCATTTAGTTCCAACACCCCTGCCATGGGCAGAGACATCCCACTAGATCAGGCTGCCCAAGGCCCATCCAACCTGGCCTTGAACACCTCCAGGGACGGGACATCTACAACCTCCCCGGGCAACCTGTGCCAGTGTCTTACCATCCTCATCATGAATATTTTTTTCCTAATGTCTAGTCTAAATCTTTCCCCTCTCCAGTTTATACCCATTGCCCCTCATCCTGTCTCTATATGCCTTTGTAAAAAGTCCCTCTCCAGATTTCTTGTAGGCCACCTTCAAGTACTGGAAGGTTGCAATAAGGTACCCTCAGCCTTCTCTCCTCTAGGCTGAACACTCCCAACTCTCTCAGACTGTCCTCATATGAGGGGTGTTCCAGCCCTCTGATCATCTTTGTAGCCCTCCTCTGGATCCATTCCAACCGTTCCATATCCTGCTTTTGTTGGGGATTCCAGAACTGGACACAATACTCCGAGGGGGTCTCATGAGAGTGGAGTAGAGGGGGAGACTCACCTTCCTCGCCCTGCTGGCCACGGTTCTTTTGATGCAGCCCAGGATATGGTTGACCTTCTGGGCTGTGAGTGCACATTGCCGGCTCATGTTGAGCTTCTCACCAATGGGCACCCCCAAGTCCTTCTAAGCAGTGCTGATCTCAATCACACCATCCCCCATCCTGTATAGAAACAGCAGATATTGAAACAGCCCTGACCCAGATGGAGGACCTTGCATTTGGCCTTGTTGAACCTCATAAGGTTCATGCAGGCCCACTTTTCCAGCTTGTCCTGTTCCTTCTGGATGACATCCTATCTTTCTGGAATGACAACCGCACAACTCATCTTGGTGAAAGAAGAGCAACTAGGTAACATTGTAACATGTAACAGCTTTTGAAATTCATTAAAGTACATTATCAATTGTTTATACATATCATATAATCCTCACAGCAGTAATTATCAGCAACAACATCATTGAGATGCTTGCGATTTTATTCATTATGTGAGGTCTTCTGTCACTCATACAATGTTAGGAAGGAATCTATTCAAATGTTTCATTCACGTGTCTCTATTTTACAGTATAAAGCCCTCCCAGAAGTTCAATACTACATATCTTTTTCCTTTTTCTATGATACCTACTTTCCTAATTTTGTAGCATTTTCAAAAAGAGATTGGCACTTTAAGAAGCCTTTTCAATCAAATGCTTAATGACTTCACCCTTTCAGTTTTCAACCAAAATCACGTTTCCCAACGTTTTCTATTAAATTTACTACAAAAGCAGAATTTCAGAATGTGATAGAGGAGGAAAACAAAACTCAACAAGATTGTCAGTATTTAGATTGTGCCCATATTATCCCTAAAGACTTGGATTTAAGAAGATATGGATTTGTTTTCTGTGAAAAGAGCCACTGCAGGAGAGCAGAAGGAATAATCAAAAGTCTGAATTACTAGGGCTGGTGCAGATGTCGTGGAGTTTGTAACTTCTCTCTGTGCATCCTAGCTCCGCAGCTTAATTCCAACATGCATTACACCTTCTCTGAAGGTAAGTCTTGCTTAATAACTATCCATGGTCATAGCGTGAGAAACCACAAAGCAGTAGGGGCTCTGTCAATAGCAATCCTCACTGCTAAAGAAAAGCAATTACAGATACTGTTGATGAAGTGTTTTATGTCGTGATACGGTAGTTGTGGTGCTTCAGAGCAGAATAAGAGCGTTTGAGATAGTTTGTTCTCTCCTCTTCATCTGTATCCTTAATGAAAGGATAGATGTATATAAATGCTTTCACTGTGAAAGAAGCCTGAGTTGTGATACAGCCATCTACCGATCAGGATCATCTCCCAGGAGAATCCTTAGTGGAAAGGCACAATACTAAGAAAGCAAACAAGAAAAATGGTCATTAAAACAAGTAAACTTTCAATAAATATGTGTAAATGCAATGTTGAATGATAGTTGCCTGCTTTTGCAGGGAGTCTGGGCACCATATAAGCACAAGGTATGATAAAAGAAGGCAGGCAAAGCCAAGTGGAGTTTGACAACAATTTTTGATCCTGTACAATGTATTGTTCCACGATTTCCTTGTGTAAGACTGCAGAGGGGTCAGGTTTGGAGAAAGGAATGCCTTCTGGGCTTATGAAAAGATTTAGAGTTCTCAAATGGATTTTGGAGTCTCTAAAATCCTGTAGTTTCAGAAGATGTAAAGAAATGCAAGCCCTTCATTGAGCTTGGATGTCTGGACTACAGCCTAGACTACTTATGTATTCCACTCAACAAAACTCAAGCACAGACTATCAAGTAGCAGGTCTACATAAAAGGTAGTCTAAATTCTGATCAGTTTTTCATGAAAAAAAACCCACCCAAATGAAAGAAAAAAAAGGAAAGATAAAACCCCAAAATTTAGGGATTTTTTAAAAATTGCTTTTATGATGCATCAATGTTAATATTATTGGATTTAAGGTGAAAGATTGTCAATTCTAATGGAAAAAATGAATTAATACATGAAGACTCAGAAAACATTTTCTTATTCACTAAGATCTGTATATGTTTTCCCTAGAAACTTTTCTCAGAAACATTAGTTGAAATAAATTAACTACTTGCTTCAGATGTGATTTCAGACTTTTAATGGTTCTGAAACCAAATAATCTTGTTTCATGGCACAATTAGGTACATTTTGAATAATTTTCATTCCTACAAAACCCTTTCTGTTCTCTCCTCTATATTCTATATAATGGCAACAATTATTACAAAAGAAATTACTTAACCTCACTTACCTCTACAGGAAGATTTCCACATTCATAGGATGTTTTAACAAAATGTTTGCTAATAAAGTGAAAATGCTGCTATGTTTTATAAAAATCTGAAAGGAAAATGCATTACTTTTTCATTGTAAGAAAATACTGGGTTATCAGTGGTCGGGTTCCTCCATCGTATCACAAATAGGATCGAAATTAAGAATGTGTCCTATATACAATTAGGAACGCCTTGCAAGCACTCATCTTCTTTCCCACACTGATCTTTACAGATGCAACCAAGAAGTCACAGAGTTTCTCTTCCTTTTAGATATCATGTCATGGTTATCTCAGTTTAGTAAATTAAAAGAAAGCTGCATCTTAATCGTAGTTGAAAATAGAGTTTGTGAGAAAGCAAAGGCTATAGGATTAGAAACTTTAATGAAGAAAATTAGTCAAAAGCTCCATATGCAGTATTTGTCATGTGCAATGAAATCCAAATCTCTTATCTGGAACCAGGCTATGTTGCCTTGATGCCACAGCTGTACATTGCCAAGCAGTATTTATTTCACCCTCTCTCTTCAATAGATGTGAAAGTCAAAGACCTCTTATAAAGGTCATTGTTTAATTCTTAGTTTAACTACAGCTGGTTTAAATCATTCCCCCTCAAAATAGGAGGATGTCTTTAGAAGAACTGTTTACTGTAGGGTAGAGTCCTTTCTGGTTTTCTTGGGGCTCTTCTCCAGTGCTGGAAAACATATGAATTGAAGTATTCTCCAGCTTTTAATGCAAAAAAATATGAAAGTTAATGAAAACCTAATACTATATATTTCAAACTATAACAGAAAAATGTTGCAGTGTAAGAATATAGACTATCACTTTTATACTATGTCTAGTCTGGTAGCAGGCTCCTGGTAGAGGCCGGTAACCACTGTTATTGATATATAACAACTGAGAGATAACTTACTATAGAATTTCTTTTTAGCTCCAGTCCTTTGGCATCAAAGTTTCATCCAATTATGATGAGTGCATATATATGGAACTAGATTAAATTAACAAAGATAGCTGTAGAAAAAGTTCAAGTGGAAATTGAAGTGCATGTTGATTAGGAACACCAAATGACAAGCTCAGAATGAGGCAAATTAATAGACACACACATTCATGAGAAGATTGAATATCATTTTTCTCTAACTGACATCTTTGGAATATGTGATCTGCCTTAGCTTAGAAGGTGAAAGTCATGTCTTTATATTTCAGAACATAAATCAGAATTCATCCTGGCAAGTTCTGAAATAAAACATTTGTATTTCTTCCAGGAAAAAAAAGATTCTTTAAATTATTGCTCATATCAATTGTGTAAAGAAAACAAAAGGCAAATGTATCATATATAAAACAAATATATTTTAACTGAGCTGTATGAGTAATTTTCTATGGAATTTAATAAAAAGAAGAATCATGTTGAATTGTTCTGCTCCACAACACAGGCCATAAAGTCCCTATTCACAGACCAGTAACAACTGCAGCACTCAGTGTTACAACACCTATGACAGATGAGGCAGTCAATACCATTTAGTTAAATTATTATTTCCTAGATAACTGAGCAGTATAGTAGTAGTAGCAATAGTAGTAGTAGAGCAGTAGTAGCAAAAAGGAGATTGACATAGGTCTCAGCCAATTGTTAGGCAATGTTAAAGGATTGTTCCAATGTTTCTGGAATTCTCTCTTTGATGCTTACAATGTATTACAAAATGTTGGTTTATCTACAGAAGATTGAGTCACTCAACTTTTTCTTCTGACAAGTAATCAGGGGAGAACTTGGAAGTGGTACTCAATTTTCCATTGCTGCCTGCAAACCAGATGACTCTGTAAATTAACAGGAGAACTGGTTTAGGCTTATTCCTCGCCTAAAGAGATTCAAGTTCCTTCATCATCAGTTTCCAGAAGAGTATTGCAAATATCAAGCTAGAGAGTGATAATGTGAACTCTATTAATTTGAGGATAGAAGATTGTGAGATCTATAAGGAAAGGCTACAAAAATGTACAGCTTAAGACACGGCCATGAGAGAGATACTAGAATCACAAAACTGTTCATTTTTGTTTCTCATGTTAGCCATATATTATAAACTAGGTAAATAAAACCAAAGCAAATCTAAGAAATTAACCTAAAAGCAGGCATGAGCATCAATGTTTATATTATTTCAGTTCAGTGACCTAACTACTGCGTCACATATCTTCTTTCAGTGTCCATAAATGGATTTTATTATTTTACAAGTGATAATAATTTCCTTTTAATTTAATTTGCTGGCATGATTCACCACACCATTTAACAATACTGTTACTTTATTGCATCATCAATAACAGAAATCCCATTTTTTAATGTGAAAAAGAGGTACACGAGTTAAACTTCATACATGTATCATAGGCACTGAAACACCAAAACAGGACTTTCTCTACTAGAAATGTATTACATCTAACCAACAATGTTTGTTCCTAAAGTTTGTCAGAAGAAGTTATATGTCAGCAGATACTGACTATTGAATTATTAATCTATTCCCCACCTGTATGTATCCAAATATTTTGCTGATGATAATCCTTTTCTATGGTTTTGACAGCATTCATTCCACCTGCTGGTATGACAGTATTGTGAAAAAAACATGTTCACATGCTGCTGTGCCTAGCTAATTTTGACCCTCCTAGGATAAAGAGGTGTGAGGCTGCCTAGTGCTTCAGAATTAATTCATGTACCTTTGGGTAGTTTGTTTTTAATGAAAATGTGGATAAGATACTTACTTGGAATAAAAGCTTGAAATCTCTTCTACAAAATGAAGATATTAGGAAGAGCTTTTGCAGGAGAGACTTTCACAGAAGAAACCAGAAATCTCTGTAAACATGACTATCAAGGAAGCTGTGCGGTAATAGTTGTTGATGAGGAATATAGTTTCTGACTAAGCCTTATTGGAAGGTGATTTTTCAGTTTGTAATTTTCACGTGAGACTTTTTGAGATGTTCCCAGGAAAAGCCAATCAAATCTGTGAACTTATTCTTAGCAAAGATAAGGTAGAGTCAGGGATGACTTGGTGCAGAGCAAACACTTGGTTAAGACTTCTCATCTCCCTGACAAAACCCACACTGCTCTCAACATAGTCTAGTGTTTCAGACCTCATGGTTATAATCAACTTAGAGATGATTAGCTGACTTGGAATCAGGATCATGTCCAGTTCTTACAAGTTTCTGAAAAAAAAAATATATTGTCTTCGTTTCTGTCTTGAGATTAAATCCAATAAGATTTCTGCTTGAACAATGATTGTAAAAATAAGTAACTCTCTTGATAAGGCGGTTGGGTTTTTTTCAAAGCAAGTTTAGTGATAATATTTTATTTAGTATTCAACAAGTTAAAGAACTGAAAGTAGAAGGGAGAGAATTCAGACTGATTTTCTCATCCTTCAAAGAGGCTAAAATGAAGAGCGTCTGAAACATTAGAGACAAGAGGATATGAAGCAATAGATGTATTCTCTCCATAAAATTATTCCTCTCTATAAAACACCATTAAAGAGTCAATTGCTAAGAAGGACCCAGAAATGTTTGTTATCCCAGTAGCTAAAGTAAGGTTAGCTATTTCCAGTATGCTTTGTATTTTCAGTCCTAAATACCAAATGGTCAATTTCAAAACATATGTTGATTTTAATTGTCATTAAGCTGCAGTTTTCAGTGACTAAGTCTGCTCTAAGTAAGAGACAATACACATGTATGGTTTCCCTGGAAGACAGGACACAAGGAATTATTACTCTGAGAAAATGTTTGCATAGCAGTTTTCCTCTTTTCTAGGAAAAAAATTGATTTCCATTTTTCTAATTGATAGTTTGTTACTATTTTTCCCAAACCCTTTTCTTGCTTGTATCAGTCTTATGTTTGACTGCTTTCATAAGGAAGAGGTAAAAATAATATACTTCAGGTAATTACTCTCACATCACATTCTGTAAGGTATTAGAAATATACAAAGCATAGGGACAATTACCAATGTATCAACAAATGGGAGGTAGTTTTACTAGATTCTTTTAATACACAGAAATAAGTTGTATTTTGCGAACACAGGCCTAGGAATATAAAAATAAAAATCTGAAAAACTCAGTCAAAATCTTTTTTTTTTTTCTTTGATGAAGAGGAGAAGGGAGTATATTTTAATAAACTGCAGAGATAGGAGCTCTGGATTTATTTTCTGTAAAAACTGAAATATTAAACATACTTTTACAAAAGCTAATCTACAAAAGCATTGTACCAAATATGTCCAGGAAACAAAAAGGTTCTTTTTTGTATCAAAAAACATCACCATACATGCAGGAGACAAGTGAAAACAGGCCATAAAGTATCTCAGACATAAAGAAGTTTCTTGCAGTGAAAAGAATGACTTCAAGTTATCAGCTGGAGAAAATTCAACAAAGATTTCTGGCAAGCTCAGAAAATGAAAATTCCTATCACTTATAATAAAATTATATGACGGTTTTCTTGTGAGAAGAGAAAGGAATTGTTTAAGGGTTCTGTTTTTATTAACATAGATTAAGCTCTAAATTAAGATACTATTTTCAATATTAGAAGCATGAATAACAAATATTTTAATGAATTAAATAAACCCCTTCAAATGGCATCACCTAGTCAAATCTGTACATTTTGTTCATCAGTTGTTACTGTAGGTCAAATTCTACTCAATCTTATTTGAAGACAATCTTTTCCTTCTTTATGGGTTTTGCTCATCTGTATTGGCTCAACTGATTTTTTTTTTTTATGCACACCTTTCATCTCGCCGTCTCCTGTTAAAAGGATAGCAAGCATTCTGTTTAGCTGGTTCTTTTTTTTTGATATGTATCAAATTAGTTTCCCGTATTCAACACAACCATGTGAAAGGCTGAGGTGGTGTCTGAGTGTGCCATACACATATGCGCAAATCTGATAGGAATGTATTCTGTAAACAGAGCGAAAGAAGAGAATGCCTAAGAAGTATTACCCTTTGGAGAAGCAGCCTGGCAATTTCAGCTCACGGTGGAACAATTCAGCTCAGAACTCTTTTAGGACTGCCTAGAAGAGATCCTTTTGCTGGCAACTCTTGACCTTACACAACTATTAAAAGTCAAAAATATTCACTCAGCATTACTCAAAGGTCTAGTTTTGTTTATGGCAATCAAGAATTGAACAAAATTTTACATAGTGCTTTCCCAAAACCAAATGTTTGGCTTTGTGTCTCGAAACATACCTATTTTTTCAATAATGTGTCCCTGTTAAGACGATTTCCAATGGCATTTTCAAATAGCAGTGAACACAAGAACATAAATTAATATTAGAGATCTTTTTTCTCACCAGCAAAAAAAGAAGATATCTTGAATCAGTTCATATTGGAAGAAATTTTACAGTTCCCATTGTCACCAGTGCTTTAAATCAGGTAGTTATGGTATGAGGAAATATCCATGCTATCTCTATCTCGTACTTGTCCTTTTGGAGGTCTTTTACTAATTCCCCATGCTATATAGTACATGTATAGAAAGCATTCTCTGCAAAAAAAAAAAAACCTTGATTGCCTACCTAGTATAATCTGGAAATCTAAATCAGTCTGAGAAATCTAGAAACCTGTTCTGCTGAGACAGATCCTGTACTGGCATTAACTGGTGTAACACCACTAAGATGAGTACCCTACAAAGCCCAGTCAAGATCAACTTAATGTTCCTACCAAAATAAAGTGGTTTTTTTAACGATAAGGGGAGTTTGTGTACCAAAACAGGTAAACAAAAGAAAAGGCTGGGTTTTCTTACATTCCTAACGAACCTTGACTGCTAGATTCTTCTACAGTCAATAAAGGAATTTAATCCCTCCACAGAGCCCCATGTCTCCCATTGGTATTCCTGGGACTGGTCTGTAAAGCTGGGATCCTAGTTTGAGCTTTGGGCATGGGTTAGAATCTCCTCTTGTTTATTCAAACCTTGGGATTTATTTGGTCTTTAATAACGATGAGGTCATTGTTCTTTACATCATATGAAGACTGATGAGATTTCATTGAGTAACTTTCCTGAAGGTGGCTGATTTTTGCCTGTAGATAAATTATTGATCAAAACCAAAAAACACATAAGGAATACCTATGTTAGGATAATGCCACTATACGGGAAAAATAATGTCACTAAATAATATGCTTTTGAAAGGATTATTTTTAAGACAACTGAACTTATATGAAGATTTAATTAAAAGTGTATTATTCCATTTCCACTTCATTATATTATTATCTGTTCTTCTCATCAAAGGATCTTTAGAGACCAGATAATTCTGAGATTTTTCACAGTATCAGAACATCTTTAATCAAGAAGTAAATTTAAATCTAAGCATATTAGTTGGTGACTGGAACTGGATAGAACTTTAAAGCAACTGTTAGTTGCTTTTAATGCTAAGATCCAACCCTTGGGTCACAGTGCGTAGTGAATCCAATTATTCTAATGTTGTGGTGAATGGTCACGGATTATTAAGCAAAGGACAATTGTTTAATAAAAGAATTTTGCACATGCCAGTGGGATTTAGATTTCTACAATCGATAAACTCTCACCTAAAGAAGACTCCAGTTACATGTGGGATGGAAAATACTACAGCTATATTCTATAGAAGAAAACAGACACTACCCCTTTGCATCGCTGTACAGGGATACCCACAAGTGTAATTTAGGTCAGGAAGCTGGCAGTGAGAAGGTGACACTTGAATCTTACATGACATAACCATATAAAAACCTCATTATTTATTTTAATCTGAAAGATTTTTCAAAAAACCTCACATTTGTTTTCTTAAGTACAGATTTCTTTTAGAGACTTGCACTGATATACCAAGACGTGGGACAGGTGGGGAGGAGTCACTTTTTTATCATACTTTAGTCCAGCAGGCATTAAGAAGAGGTTGAACAAAGTAGCCATTATCATTGCTTGAGATTTTTCTTGTTGTGTATATTGGGGAGTTACAGTTGGTATACTAACAGAAAATATACTTGGAACCCACCTGCAACCAGTATCACAGCAAGACGTACACTGCCTCATTAACAACATTTATGCAATGACCAGAAAATTAGTTTATATTTTACTAGTTCATTGCCATTGCTAGACTGTATTTTTCTCTTCTGTAGTTTGTTCCAGATGCAAATATTGGCTACTTAAATTACTATTAGTTACTTTCAAACATATATTTATTGTTGAAGGGGTGCTTATTTGACACTACTTGGAATATATTGGCATATACTCTGTCATGCCAGGTAAGTTTATATGTAAAGTCATACCATTTACCAAGTTACTAAGTAGTTTTTGGTGTCTCCTTTCCTGTCCTCTTCTGTTATACGTCACTTATTTTCTCTAGTGTCTAGAGTTATTAGATGAAAATAACTTGGCAATGGGTCAGAGTCCAAAGATTTTCATTCCTGTTTTTTGATGCCGATAAAATCTGGGTAGGAAAATCACTGAGAAGGAGAATATTATGAACAATTCTTGAGTACATTGGACCTTCAGTGACTAGAATAGACAAGTAAGAAAAGTGTGTTATTATGAAAGGAAATGTCAAATAATGAATTAATCCTTGGATTTCTTTTCTGGGAGTTACTGATGTCATGTTCAGAATAGTCAAAGAGCCCTTTCATTCATCCTGTTTCAAGATATAGGCATTAGTTTAGCCTGTCTGTAGTTTAAGAACTGAGAAGCTCCTTAAAATAGAGAGTCTAAATGGATCTCCCTCAAGGCTGTGTGCTGTGACACAGCACCTTCGCTAAGCCTGGCTGTGACAAATGGTGAGGCTCTGAAGTATAAAGGACAATGGACAGGTTTGAATTATTATGCCTTACCTGGATAAAAATAAGGAGAACAGCCATCCTCATCCTTAAGAATCTGTCACTTCATATAATTAAATTCTGGCAGACTGCATACAGCAGGTGTATCTTAATTAAATTTCTCCTCTATTACATCAGGAAGTGTATGCAGTCTCTGTGGCTCTTCTCTGCCTTTTCCACCTTCTCCATCCTCCAATCTCTCTAAGTAGCTGAGACACTCTGGGAAAAGGTCAGACAATACCTCTAAGTAGGACCTGGAATTTAGTAGAAAATCTTTCAGTGAAACTAAGCCATGGGAAAAAAAGCCTTTGTCTGAACACAAACATTGTATTTAAAGAGTTAGATCATGCATAGAAGGAAAATGCCTTTTGGTCCTGATGTACAGATTTGATTTGGCAGCAGTTTCTGGAATGTAAATATGAAAAAAAGTCTTACTAAAATATAGGATTAAGTTTTGAAATAATTTAAATTTTTATCTTTTATCACAGATAATTTAAACACCTGTAAAATATATTTTTACTAGCTGATTTTTTCCTTACTACCTACTGTTGTTTGCAAGTTCATGAAAAAGTAATCTTATATATACTTTGCCTTGCTGGTTGCTAGGGATCTATATAGAAAATAGAATCCCTTCACAGCAGATTAAGTACATTAATTATATGTACACCTGGAAGCTATATTTTAAAAGGTATTCTAGGACATTAAAGAGGTTTAAAAGTGAATGCATTACATACCATAAATGGAAAAAGAAATAGCTATTATGATAGTATTGCAAAAGAAACTAACTTAAATGCAGAAATAACATCAAAGGTTTTGCCTTAAGCCTTGAATGAGTTGCTACACTTTTAATTTTGAATCATTATGGCAACATTTCCTTTCATTTTTTTAATTTCTATTTCCTTTCATTTCTTCTTCTAATTCTTTCTAATTTCTCTACATGTCCCTACCTATTAGAAGAAAAATAAATAACTAATATATCCAAACCCCCACAAATGATCCAGGAACAGGCAAAGTGGCATCTCACAGGAATTCTGTACTTGTTTATTACCTGTAATTTTTATGGTAATTACAGCTATGAGGAATCAGGATGCATGTTTAAAATTTCTTTTTTTTTCTGTAGTCCATTGAGTAATATGTGATCTGCTTTTTTTTTTTTTTTGGCTTCTTCTTTTGGGTGTGTGGCACTAAAACAAACCCAGGAAGAGATATTGGAAAAGTTTTTCTCATAACCAGAATAATTTCAAACACATTTTAAAGTTTATTTTCATTTCCATCTCATGGAAGGTCATTTTATTCATATGACAGTTTAAACAGATGAGCCATTATTGAAATTAAATATTTTTGGATGTGAAAAATAATATAAATATGTATAAGTGAAAGTAAATTTAAAAAAGTAAAAATATATTTTGAGCCCAGAGCCATTTCCATTGTTAACTATTTCTTTCACATCCTGAATTAATGTAAATTTATTTTGAACAATTCTACAGAGGAAAAAAAATATTTCAAATTATAGTGTCCCTTATGATCCAGACTGTTCACTGCAGTTTTGAAAATGAGTATTTTGGCATTCCTAAACCTGCAAAATTTCATTGAGGTTTGTTGGAATGGCCTGAAGCTCTGTGATGTGAATCACTTAAGAACTGAAACTTCATTTTTCTGTGGTGCACATAGTGTGCAATCGGTTCTGTAGAGCCAGACAGCACCCCTCCTTACACTGTGAGACAATGTGCACATCTAACTTTACACTACAAATGACTAGGACTTTGCAGTGCAGGGATGCTGCCCTGTACGAAGGACAGAACTAGATAGGTTGTTGCCTCATAAGGAAATCCATGTACAACAAGAAAATGCAGCCTGTTGTTTGAAGTCCTTGTACTAAATTAAAATTCTGTGCTGAGGCTCAAATAAAAATTAAAATTAAGTAGAGGATAATTTTTGAAAGTTTAATATAGTTTTTTTGCCTTATAAAAAGCTTCTCATGAAATTAGTTTTCCAGAAGCTACATTTTCTGTTGGGAAATTCCAATAGGAAACTCATATCGAGCTCTTGTTATAAATAAACTTCTTAAAGGCACTCAGAATGCATTCTGATTGATGATATATGTGGCTACAAGAAATGTACTGTATTGTTTATTTTAATCTGTTCTATTCCCTAAAGACAAGGAGAATAGCAAAATACTCTTACCATGAAGATCTGAGCAGTATGCAAGACGCCTGGAGAAGCTGGAGATGACATGCCCTGCCCGGGGATGGACAGCCCCAGTGGGGCTCATACCAAGCAGGCAGACCTCCCAGGGTACCAATGCCGTGGAGTCGCTTAGCAATGCACATCCCAGTATTCTCTCACACTCAAACTGTATCGCCCTCTGCAACCCTGTTAGTTCATATTAGAGTCAATAAGACTGCCTTGAGCCATAACCTCTGAAAGCTGGAACATCAGATATTGTATTGGGAAATCAGATGATTATCCAAGAAAAAAATCTGTTTGTGGTTTGTTGGTTTTGTCGAACACCTCATCTACCTGAGACAAAACACATGAAAGTTGCCAAATAGGCACTGCTGACCGAATTTTGCTTTGGCATCAGTAGGAAGTCTGGGGCCAGAGTGTTTTCTTGACAAAGTGAAGCAGCTATAATAGGTTTCTCTCAGTATTTCTAGACTTGCAGAGATGAAATAGAAACTGTGTGCGCCATACTGATGTAGACAGTTAGATGAGGACACAATGAAATGTGGAACAAAGAAAAGCTGAAGGAACATGCTGTAGGCTCAGTTTTTCTACATCAGAGCCCATAGATGTACAAGATTACTCTGTCAAAGAGCATGAATAATCCTGATGTCAAGGTTTACAAGACAAAAAGGTTTCAAAATGAGAGAAGTTAATGTGAGACTTCATATGAGCATTCTCCCATGGAATAAGTGGGTTGGCTTGCTTTCACTTTTGGAGAGGAGAGAAAGGCAAGGTCCGTTTCCTAGATAATCTCAGAAGAAAAGAGCTTGGAGCACTCAGGTTGCTGAGGGATTGCCATTGGGACTGCAATCCAGGTACAGCTGGAGCTGAATTGCATGAAAAAAAAATCAAAAAAAGGTGGTAATATACCGCTTTAATTCATCATTGCCCAAACACTACTTTACGTATTCCAAGTTCCACATATATATCTTTGGGGGGGAACTGTCTCATACCGTGCAGGTGACACATTAGATTTATTCTTTACTTCTTCATTACTTAGCTCAGGTTGTTTCCATGTTGGCTTTCCTTCTCTCCAGCCCATACGGATTTACAGCCTTGTTCCAGCTCTTTCACATCATTTGCACTACTGCTTTTGAATTCTGCCTGGTATCTTAGCTATTTTAACAAGATATTTAATATTCCCTTTCTACTTTAAGATAACTGGATTTGAGTTAGTTATATATTAAAAAGAATGCATTTCTATCAGCTAATGGCCATAACTGCAACAACTTGATCCATGTAGTCAAAAAACTTTTCAACATTTTAAGAAATCTTTCTGCATGCAAGACTGTCTTTTAAACTTACTTTTATGTTTCTGGCTCATTCCATTATGAACTGTTTGTTTACTATCTGCATACATTCTGGGCATCTCTGACTTTGGTTGGATTAATCCAATTTATATTTTATGCTCACTGACAAAGAGTGAACAGAGCTGGTGCAGGAGTAGGGTAGTCACAGTAAAACTTACGCTTATTGCTCAGTACTAATGTATAAAAAAAGATTTGTAGTGCAGCTACCATTATAATTTGTGCTCCTATCTGTATTTGCTGGCTTTATATTGATAGATTCATTTTTAATAGACTTGTAGTTAACCTGAGGAAAAAATATCTTTAACTTGCTATTTTACACTCTTGTATCAGTCTATTTAAATATTTGCACTGCAATATAACTGCGTATCTAAATGATCATCTGGTGCTGACCTTCTACATATGAGAAAGCACTGCATGAAGACAGAATAGTTATTCTTAAGCCCAGTTTGAGAAAAGTGTGTCTGATCAATGATGCTGATGTACATCACTAAGATGTTCTCCGGTATACTGAATCATACTGCAGTATGATCTTAAAATGAACACAGTCATACAAGTTTTATAATCCTATGATTACACTGGCTTCTGCCCTTTAGATACAAGAAATATTTTGTCAGTGTTCATTTCCTCTATTTAAAAAAAAGTAAAACTAGGAATAGCTATACTATTTATCTTAAACTATTCAGGGTAATATATGTGTACTTTAAATATATTTCGTAGTTCTTATTTGTGGCCTCTGGACTTATTCTATTCCTGTCCTTCACTCCTTCATTTGCATCCTACTCTGCTGGCAGAACTGACTATTTAGTGTATGAAATAAACTCAGATAAAATATTTTTGCAATTCTTTCTATTTAGGAGTACATATTAAAATTCAAAACATAAAGCCTTTCTTCTAAATACTTGCTGAGTTTTCCTCTTTCTCAACTCTTCTTTGATGCTGTATTGCCTGTAATTTATGAACCAGACATTTGCAATCTTTGAAAGCTTAATAAACTGAATATATAAATATCCTCTTACAGATTTGGACCATCCTAGAAAGTAAAACTTAAATAGCAGCTTTAAAAATTATTATATTAATTTAAATTGAACAACTGATTTTGCCCTCCATGACAGTAGTTACTGCTTGTTTTCTCAAGAAAAATACTTGCAGCTTTAGAGTATTATGTTAAATAACACAAACATTAGAAACTCAGAAGGAAGATTTATTGCAAAACTTAAAATAAAGCACTTGCACCCATATTTCACGATGTGATGTTAATTAGACTGTGATTGGAAACAGCCTAATTCAGAGCACTGATTGGACTAAATAATTCCAGAGGGATCTATGTCCTTAACTTGGCTTTACTGCATGAGCACGGGCTTTAGATTGAAACATCACTGTTAGATTATATTACCATCTATCACGTTGAGCAATTTCTTACTTTGAGATAAGTATGATTAATTAAAAGTATTGTGAATCAGAGCATAGTTATTAAATCTGGCCTTAAATTCTTATGGCATATGTGTGAACTGGAGCATCATTACAAAGACTAAAAAATGGTGAATACAGAGCACAATTAACACATACAGACCACAAGCATAGAGCAACTTGACCTCACTTTCTGTACTTGGTGGGGACTGTGTTTGAAGGAGCTGTTTAGGGGAAAGCCGTGGCAATAGCTGCACTCATGAGGTCTTCCCTAGAAATAATTGCAGACATTCAATTTTGCGAGAAGAGACAGCATGAATCAGGGAGGCAGGAACTTCACTGTAAGTAAAAGAGATAATATCAGAATAATGACTATCTTCCTGACTATTTAAACATTTTCCTAGAACAGTTAGATTGTTTCCACCCCAAAACAATAGGAAAGATTTTAATGAAGGGCAGTATATGGTCACAGGGTATTGATTCACTTGTTACATAAGCCTATCACTCTTCACTTATTATGAATGTTTACATATTTCTACAAATGTATTGCAGCAGAACCGGTAAAGCCTGTGTTTCTGGAGATTAGGGACACATGCCTGGATTTGTTGCTTTTTAATAAGGATAACTTCACACAAAACTGTTTTCTTTTGTGGTTGCTTCCCCTCACAAGCCTGGTAGAAACTGCGTAGCTTTCTGGCTTTTACTCTTTAGTCACATTTGACCAATATATGCCAACACATCTGGAAGTCATGAGAACAGAAAAGACCAAGATGCTAACTGAATGGAATAGAAACTGCCGAGGAGAGTTTTACAACTAAAGATGATCCCAGCTGGTTTTTAAGAAAGATCTCATTAGAATAATGTTCTTGTGAACATTTGTGTTTGTGAATATTGTCATTTATGAAAAAGGAATAGCATAATAACAAAATGCAGAGCACTTATGAGACTAGAAAACAATGTCAAACATATTAAAAATACTCTATTGCATGTAACTGACAAGTCCTCAACAATAGTTATTTTTCTGAATCTATTCACTTTGCAGTCTTCAAATTTTCAGCTTCTTCAAAGCATTTGTCAGGCAAATTATTTATGTAGCAAACAAGTTAGTTTATGAAGAGTTCAAACTGCAAAAAGCAAGCTGACGTGGCTGGCAATCTAATTAAATTTTTTTTAGCATATGATCATTTAATTCTACAACATTATGATTTTATTTTCATTTAAAACAATGCTTCCTTGTTATTTTACTCCTTTCACATATCCTTTTGGGTTTGTGAATAAAGTTGGTTTACTCTTCCTATAATAAATCTTTACAAGTAAATCCATTTGATACCTCTTACTTTAATTCAGATTTTCAGCCTGTATATCTTACTGCCTCCTTTTCTATCATATCTCAAAAATTCTACCTTTCCTTCTTTGTTCTGTTACATATCCAATGTTTATACCATTTAGTGACCCTAAAGCTTTGTTTTATTTCCCTTCTTTCTACTACTGTATTCACATTTATTCAACTTTGTTAACAGAAAAACATGTAAATTACTTGACATTGTCATTGTCACATAAAATGTTTCTCTAATGTAAATTAGACACATTGATTAGTGATGAGGGCTTTCCAACTGCAGAATAACCAAGTATAAGAATCTGTGTAGAGAAGTTCTTGTCAGTCTACATACGATACATGTCAAGAACCTGCAAACAAGAGATACGTCTAGCCCTGTATGGCTAGAGGCTAAATGTAATCCCATGTTCAAAGTTCAAAAAAACTATATTTTTATCTTTAACAGCAGTTGAGAACCTCACTGATCAGCTTAGCTCTGGTGCCAGACACTACCGCAGTCTGTCTTCGAGTCTGCAGAAGCCATACACTTTACAGAGAAAGATCTTAGAAAAGTCTGTGATGACTAGCACATGACCCAGAGCATTCTTACAACTCTTTGGAAAGCAAGAATGTAGATCAGAAATAATAGTAACATGAAAATTACTATCTCATATGACTATTATTCATAATGTCTAGAGTGGTCTTTCACTTCATCCATGCTAAGTAGCCTTTCCCCCATGAAGAGCTGGATTCACCTTCAGGCAGAAACCAACCATAGAAGAAGCCAAAATCAAAAGGTTAGAGAAAGTTATGAACAGTTATTGCTATTTTATCATGAGCTGAGCATTTAAAAAGTCTAGAAACAGTGATTTAGAGTAGCTGTAAACTCCGTAGTTTCAAAATTATGTCAAATTTTAATTTCCAGCTAATTAATCCATTTAAGACATCTCCTTTTCTATTGCAAACAAATATCTAGTTTCTCTGTCTTTTTCTATTGTACTGTCCTTGCTCACTTGCCCTGGGCTCAATTTTGAGCTTCAGCACTGACTGAAGCTTGTGTTAATAGCGTTAGCTTCTCCTGTATGCATTCTTATTTCCCTGCATAATTCCTTCACATTCCTATTTCTCTTCTGTCTTCTGTTTAAATAGGTTGATGTGGCACCACATCTTTATGTCAGTTTTATTTGGGAAACAACCTCTCCTATAATGCTGCAATGAGTCTGTGACGAAGAGAGACCTGAGCTGTCCACTTTTTGTCATTTATCTTTCTGACATAAAAAAAAAAAAACCCAAACAAAACAGGTCCTAATGCAAAAGAAACAGACAACCACTCTAAGAGCTTCCACTCATCATTGCTATTTTTACTCTTTTTACTCAGGAAGAATGACTTTCCTAATCTTTAGTACAGCTAAATGACTATTAAGCTTAGCTTTTTGCTAATAAATACTTTCTGTTGCTTACAGGAGAGTAAGGGATATTGTTAAATTAGAGACTTAATGAGTATATTCCAGCTATTTTGATTATTTCCTCCTCCTTGTAAATATCATTTTAAAGCTGCAGAAGCATACCCGAAACATCTGACATCATAGAGAAGAACAGATATCTATCTGCTTATCTAATTTTAATTGAACCTAAATCCTAATTATTTCACTAGGTCAGTGTTTGAAAGAACAGGATTGCAGTTGTAAGAATAAAGTGAGATATAATATTCCAAAGTATGGACACTTGGTTCAGCACGGAGCTTTTTTTCCAAAAATATAAATAATGTTACAACATTTATTTTATTTTTATTTCCTTTTCATTTAGCTCTAGCATATCCTAAGCAAAATGTTTGACTCTTCAACAGTTACAAATGAATATGCATAATTATATCTGTATAAGTCTTTCTTTCATTGGGAAAATATGCAGTAAAAAGGTGCAAAAAAACATTCATTCTGTGGAATTTTGTATACAGGACAGACAGCTAAGTGAAGCCTAGCCTCTTCTGCCAGGAAAATCTACATATGTGATTTAACTTTTTAGGCTGTTGCATGACACTCTTCAAGCCACCTCTGTGTTTAGTATTTTTTAATATTGAGTCAAAATGTTAATATACATTTCCTACGACTTAAAAGCATTAATCTTACATTTCATTCCTTTTGTTGGATATACACAGTTTATCCGAAATTATAAGTGGTTAAGAAACAACATCTTCAAAACTTTGGAACAGTCTTGTGTGTGTAATATAATTTGACTCTTGATAAAAACTGTGTAGACCTATTTTATATATGGTGAAAAGATACGCCCTTTTTTGTAATATAAAAATGCAACGTTAATAAAACAATGTATTTAACTCTTCGAGTCAATATATATTGACAATATATATGTTTATTAAAAATGGAGAAAAAATAGTTAATTGATTTTTTTTCAATGTGTTACATACGTTCCACCAAAAGCTGGTCTATTTATTCTTATTCTCCCCATGCTGAACTTGAAGTCAGTTGTGATTCTGTGAGTTTCTTAAAAATCTATTGTCTAAACCTGCCATGCACCTCCATGTGTTGATTTTCTTTAGTGAGGTACCGCTAAGTTTCTCAGAGAGATTAACTTGCGCACTGCAATAGAGTCCATTAAAATGGTAGTTCCCAATATACCTTATATGAAGAACAGTCAGTTCTTATTTTTACTCAGTCATAGACATTCGTTGTGCTCTTAACAGGCCTTAGCTCATTAGGTAAGAAGGAATCCACAATTTGCATTATAAGACACACTACAGCAAACACTGCTTAGAAAGAAATTCTCTTCAAGCTGTCAACACCTGGCTTATTATACCAATGTTGTGATCATTTGTTATGTGGTACTTTCTCTTCAGTAAAATTCTTTATGAGAATTAAGACACAGGCCAGGCATCTTTAATCCAAGTGAGCAATTTTGTACAGCCTGCCTGTCCAAATCATTCAGATTTTCTAATTCACCGCTGATTCCAGATGAACTTTAAATCCAATTTAATTTACATGCGTCTAAAAATGTGAAAGGATAATTGTTTTAAGATGGCTAGGCAGTATTTCTGCTCAGGAAGGTTAATTTTTCCTCTCTGACAGTTAGCAGCATGTTTGGTCCAACATCCATTGATATCAGTTCAAAGTCCCATTGACTTCCAAGGTCTTCAGTCTTTTTGGTCTAGATCTCCAATTTGCCATCTGCATGCATATTTGCTGTGACTGTCCATACACATTGGATCTAGCTACTTCGTATACAGTCCCCAAAAAGCATTTGTAGGAACTCACTTTAAAATGTTGTATTCAACAACAATTTAGAGTAATCTACTAAAAATATGTCACCAAAAATGCAATTATCTCTACACCTAAGTGTGAATGTAGGGTAATATCTGGACTTAAGTACATAGACAGCACTAGATTCCTAAATTTGCCTTCAGAACCCTTTTCACGCTGGATACACAGGTTATCTGAAAAATAATATATTTGTTTTTTCTTCTAAAAAGAAATCACATATATTTTTAAAATGTGTTGAAAGGCTTTAAAAAAAGACTCATTTTGTAACATTAAATGATAGACTGATATCATGCTTTCCACTTTTCCACAAACGTAACCAAAAATCCCTTGAAAATACATGAATACATGCATAACCCTATTTAAAAAAATGTTTAAATTAATAAAAAATAAGATAATGGTTAATTTTAAAATTTTACAGAGAAACTGTTTACATAACTGCTATTGTCTGGCATTTACTAAGAAAAGTTCCTGTAGCCAAAGACATAGCTGAAGCAAATCTTTCTGGTCTAGTGAGCACATATGCTGTAGTTATTTTTGAAGTTTAGCCAAAACAAAATCTTGCAGAAGCCAAATGAATTGTAATATTTCACTATGAAAGAGAACTGGCTAGAACAGGAGAAGGCTAGTGTTGGTATAATCACATATAGCTTTTGTTATGTTATGTTTTTCTCCCCTGATAGCTTATTGCTTTTACATTTCATTTTATTCCAATACTTTTGTTTTTTTCCAAAGTGTAGCCATTAATGCTTCTCCATAGATAATACATCTCAATAAAACTCAAAACTCTTCATACCAGTACAGTTACAGTGTCTGTTCATATGCATGGAATGTGTTTGGAAAACAAACTTTGTTTCCTGGAATAACTCTTTACTTATACATTTATGCATGATCTCACATGGCTGGCAGTAGTTTAACCAAGGTATGAACTCTTTTTTTAATACTTATTCTATATACTTATTACATATATAAATATGTTTAAAATATACATAAATTTAAGTATTAATACAATTCAGTTCTTCTCATTCTATTCTACATACCACATGTTCAAAATTAACAATGAAAAAAGATCACACCAAGAAATAAGAAGCTTTTGTTCTTTGACTATCCACATCTGTCTCTCAAAACTTGTATTAGTATATCTACTGTTTGAAGATCAGAATAAACACGGTAGTAGAGTCGAATTTGATAGACATTCACAGGGTTCCCTAAGAGTCTAATTTCCGTGTCTAACTTAATGCAAAACACAGCAGAAAACTCATTTCTAATTTGTGTGTACCTTACATGATTAAGACAAATGACTGCCAAATATTCCAACTGGTAACATTTTGATTTTGCTGCAAAGGTATATGGCAGTAGGAAGTCATTCAGTAAGCTCTTAAGTCTGTATTACCTTTTAAAGGTATTATTAACATAATCTCTCTCCAATCCATTCAGTGGAATATGGTCAGTGTAATCCAGGATTATTTTCTTCAGTTTTCCAATCCACGAGGCATATGGAATTTTTCACTAAGAAAAGCAAATACATATGAAACTAGAGCCCAAAACAGAATTACAATCCTCTTTCAAACTCTATATTCATTTTGTATCTCATTTAGCAGCAGCAGGAATGGCTCTATTTTATTGCAGAAACAGAAGGATAAGTGAGCCGTTTGCTAAAGATGAAAATAAATGGCAAAAATTACAAAACTACCTGGAAATTAAGACACACTCCTAGAACAGCAGGTTATTATTGTCCACTACAGAGGAGAAAATCAAAGCAACCCTTTGACAAACTCTCAAGGCATATGCTAGGGAAGATGGATAAAAGAATAAGTATAGAGCCAAGAAAAAAAATGTTGCGTGCCTGTACCTATAACTTCAACATCTTCACAAGTAAAAAACAAAACAATTGAATAATAGAAAAGACTTTTTACAGGAAAACAATACATGGTTGAGCAAAGACAGAATGAAGAGAAAGAAACAAAATAAAAAAAAACTGCCCAGGAGAAAAAATGCCCCATGGTAAGCTCAGACCACAGCAAAGTCACTGCTGAGGTGACAAACTTCAGATAATAAAAAGGTGCTGAAGAGGTCAATCTAGCAGAAAGAACACTACATCTTAGCTAAACTGCAACAAATGGGACAGGTCTCAGATCTAACTGGGGTCGTGTTTCTAAATACAACCAGATAATGTACCAACCGGTGTTAATGGAAAGGCAAAGCTCTTTTTGCCCTGTGGGTTAACTACAATAACTTTTACCAGTTAGATCAGTGATACCTTGAGGCTGTAATTACTCACTGCATGTGTCAGTCGATATTTGCAATGTGCTTATTTACTGCCCACTTTCAGGTTGGAAAGCTGCTGTGAGAAGTGCAGATGGCTTGTCCCACTGAAAATAAATCCATGTAATTTCTTTTTTTGCTTTTTTCAGAGGAATAAGCAATTTTTCAGTTCTGCTGTATCTTACAGCTGGCTGAGCCTGCACAGTCATGAGCTACAAACATGGAGAAATTATGAATGAATTTTGCTGAAACTTAATAATATGCAGCGAGTATAGACTCAGAGGTGGATCCAGAGATGGTGAGGGGAGGGAAGGGAAAAACAAGCTCTAAGTTTTGTTTAACCCCGAGTATAAAACTGTATATTATGTGGGCTGAAGAGTTCTAGAAAAAGAAAGGGGCCATTCACTCTGGGTATCTTTGCAATGCATAAAACTAGACATCAAGATGCTCACTGTCTTTAAAATGCAATTCAGCCTTGTGTGGCCCCTGCATGTAAGAAAAACAGCCAAGTTAAATGTTAGAACTATCTCCAGCCATCAATGTATCTTCTCCTTTTCACAGTCAGAGGATACAGAAGTGTTTACAGTGCTGAATCATATCATCCTCTTTCTTACTGCATTGTTCGTGCCAGAGGAACATAATGCGCATATAAGCATTTCTCTTGCAATCTAATGAGTGAAAGCTTTCGGGGGCATCTTTCTGCAACATGTTTGCAGAGTACCTATTTTAGAGAAGTTACAATTTCTGGGATCCTAAATATTTAATATTTAATAATAATAATAATAACAATAATAACAATATCAAGTAAATATTTCATAGATTTTAGATTACTGAGATGGCAAGTACAGAAGCTGAAATATTTTTCTGTCTCCAAGTGCTGTAGCTTGTACTCAGAGCAGTCAATGTGGACCAGCTATCAAAAATTTCTACCAATTTTCCTCACTATCAAGTTCCTGCACTCAGATTTCAAGACTTGACAGCTGGAAAAATTTTCTATTGCCTTTTATGGATTGCTAGAAAGAATGAACTAGGAAAATATGTCATTCACAGAAGGGCACAATTTCTCTTGGTAGTAAATCCCATTAGTTCTCTTTAGGTTTCATTTTAACACACTTGAAAAGCAATTATAGTTACAGCTAAAGGTATTATTTGACTCCAAATTTAAAGGAGGGAGTTACATATTTTTTTTAATATGAAAAAAATACACTATACATTTGAAATAGTGAATAATCCTTCTTACTCTTAAAAATGTTAGCAGTTTTCTATTGCACTAAAAAAAATTCCAAACTGACATCCAACTTAGTATGTCACACTCTTAAACCAGCAGAACGATAAAGAACTAATGAGTAGTTTATTAAGGAATAATGTTCATGGACAGCATGAAGTATCTTGCAGGTATTAATGAAAACACATTGTCATTGTAATATGATTTGCCATAATACATCTATTTTAAATGAATGGCTAAAGTAATAGAAATTGAAAATGGAGTAGTTGCCCAGTCTTTGCAAAAATAATTTCTTTTGGCATTGGATGACATTCTGAAAAACGTTTGCATTTTGGAACTAGAATTACTTTTCTTGCCTGTAGCCAGCTGACTTGGCCCAGAGCCAGTAGGCAAAAGGGACTCTCACAAAGTTGTTTCCTGGTAATCTCACTGCCGAGTTGATTCAGAAGGAAGTTACAGTCCAATAAAAAGAAATAATGCATTACTTTTTCTATATATCGGAGTTGTGTGCAGTTTACTGTGCTACAAAGAGATGCGATAGGTTCTCTAAACCAAAACAGAGATAGTAAGGTCGCATTGTCTGTGGGTCTCTTTTGATTGAATTCAGTGTATAACGAAAAGAGATACAAATCTCACTGTTCTTCACAAGCAAGGAAGCTACAGAGGTATGACAAGAGCATTTGAAGGTGGCAGCTAAGCCGAAGGAACACAAGGAATTACTACAACAGCAACCTATGTGAATCACAGATGAAATGACAACAAGATAGTGGGAATATTTTTGACAAAACTTTTGGATCAGTCATGCTGATTCATTAAGATCACCACTATTAGTCTTAACAAGATTTTGCAAGGAAAGTTGCTTAGGTCCAGGCTGGATTTTCTCACAAAAAACCAGAGAAAGAAGTCTGAATAACACATAAGCCAATGGTTAGTAGGAGAGCTCAGCAACAGGATGAACTCAGTGGTGAGGCTGTCATATGAAGATGGCATCTAAAACTTTAAAAATACTTTGATCAACTTTTATCTGGTTTTCCAAAACATTGCAAGGAAATGTCTTCATAGTATTACAAGGTCTCTCTTTCATCCTGATAAAAATTAAAAATTCTAGTATTTGCATGAAAACTTTGGAAAAATGAAAATGGAACTCTGTTTCAGTTAGCCATAAAAGCTCTATGGGTTGTAGATATATTAATGAAATAAGTGAAGGTAGAATCAAATGTGTCTCTGTCTTAGGTTTTTTTTTCCAGCGTTTTAAGTAGCAGATTATTGTGTCTCTGTCCTTCTCTAGAAGGCACATACAGTGTAGCACAGTCCATCCTGCTGAAGTTCTAGAAATAACAAAGAGTCATGTGCCTATGTGACTGATAGTATAACTTCTTATGGAATTTCTGTAATTTCTGATGTATTTTGTTCAAAGAGGGTCGCCGACAAGAAGGGTGGAAAGGGTGCCTCTATTCCTCATTCTGCAAGTTTCTTTTGGATAAAAAGTCTTTCAAAGAATGGGAAAATGTGCCCTTCTTAGGGATAGCTGGAAAACTCTAAAGGCAAGGTAGAATGTCTGTTGAAAAACACATCTGGTTTCTCCTAAGTAAAACCTAGAAACCTCTCATGAGGTGTAGAAGTCCATTAGAAGTAATATGATTGTCTGAGTACCTTTCCTTTCTTTGAACAGTGTATAATATATAGCATTCAATTTTCCGTATTTGTCTTCAGAAAAAAAGATCTGATATGAAATCGTTTTTCATTGAGCTCCATCTTGAAAAACTGTTTGCTCTGATGATATCAATGCGTCATATAAACTTGAAAAGATCTCCCAACAATGTAATAGCATAGTGCTCATCTGCACATTAAAAGCCTACTCTATGGTTTTATCTTAAGTACATATTACATGCAGGCATAGTATTTATTTAAAAGTCACCAGACATATGTCTAAGATTGAAAACATTGCCAAATAGTTATTGAAAACAACATTGTGATTACATTAACACAGCATCATAAACTGGCTTTAGTGCAGTAAGAAATTAATCATACAAGAAAATGAAATCATGGATAAAATTCACGATCATTATAAGTCAAGTTGTATGGTCTGCTGTGGAAGTTGCTCTATTATTTACAATCCTTAAAGAAGTAATTTAGTAAGCAATGTAAAGTCCAAAAGTGAATACAGTTTATTCTACATTCCATGATTTAAGGTGAATTAAGGCTCAGACACACCTACATCCACCAATTCTTTGCTATCTATATTTTTCTTCTCTGCAAAACTCATTCTTTTTTTCTCACCAGGATATATTGTAATATTTCACACTTCTCTGTCACATACAAAATTTTTCTATTTTCTTAAGATCAGGGTGGAATACTCCCCCAATGCACATTTCTGCCATCCAATCCTGCCTGCTCTCTATACTTACATTACTCTATACTTTATTTGTCAAAGTGAGTCAGAAATCTCTCTTTTCTCTTCTCGTGAACCAATACTAAATGTAACACTTCTGGAATGACCTTGTGCACTGAAATTCATACCCTTGTTTCTGCCTTGCTGCTCACTGCCTCCCCTGCACAATGGGGCTGTTTCACACCTCTCAGTGCAGAGATCCTCCCCAAGCTGGTTGCGTTGTACTGTCACTATGCAAGAGGGTAAAAATGAAGATGGCAGTAAAGACGGGGTAAAAATGAAAGCCAGGCAGCTCCTCAGACAAGAATGCGTGTTGGCTTGTAAAGGAGTAGTACTGAGGCAGAGGATCTGGAGGAGGCACCATTGCAAAGGGAAGGCCTGAGATATTAAGACCACGGACACTTATCAAACCTAGTATCCATAGCTGAATGGACTGTTTTTTACTGGACTGATCTGTAAGCAAAAGGGGTAAGTTTCAAAGAGGAAAGGAGGGCAGGGTGAGTAAAAAATCTAGGAACAAGATACCGAGACCAACAAAAGCAGAAGAAACTTGATGGCTGGGAAAAGATCCTCTTACATTTCATGTCTTGCCAAATGTGGATATTACTCCAGTATGCAAGAAACCACTGACAAAAATTGTTCTATAGTGTGTCTCTTCTTTGTGCTTCTGCTCTTTCAATAAGCAAGCTTGTAGGAATAGATAGCTGCATATCTTTCCTTCTGTGCTTCTTTACCTGATAGCATAGCCTTAAGGAGTAGAATGATCCTTTCCAGCTCCCCAGGACCAAAACTTCTGTCTCTCATCACAAAAATGTGCATAAACAGCAATTAAGTTTCTCCTGCTACTCTCACCGTTTCACTTTTGGTGTTATCCACAGTACCTGGCAAAGCAACAGAATAGCTTAGATGCTGGGTACACATCCTCTTTACCTGAGGGGAATCTCTATTTCCTTCCTGTCCACCCTGTCAGACACTTACTCCGTCAGACCTTTAAAGGAATCTATACATCATATTTACTGCATGGCTATAGGATATGCAGCCAGTATTAATGCTTTGCATTTTGAAAGTCTGGGTTTAATTTTTGTGTTTTAATACTGTGTAAATCAAACTGTGTTCTAGATTATTAAGGACATAAAGATGCAATACCCCTTTCCAATACAGCAGTTAATCAGGCTAAAACACAATCTGATGCTTAATCTCTGTATTACTGATAAAATATTGACACAAATGGATGGTATTCCAAATGGTCTAATCCTTTAAAAGTCTGAGTGCACTGAGAGATGCTCAGCAGACACTGCTTCAGATGAAATTAGTGAGCCTCTGGGACCCAGCACTTCACAGGACCATATTCTTTAACCACATTATAAATGCTTTCCACAAAAAATAGTAGTAAAAAAACCTAACAACCAACTGTTCTCATTAGGTTAATGTAAATGAGTAACAGATTGGCAGCAGCAGGTAGATAGAAGTCTGTGAGGCAACAAGTGAGACTGCTGGGTTACCAGTGATAAGGGGTGTTAACTGTGGATAACATACAGGAGAAAAGCTGAGGGCTACACTATAAATTGCTTACTTGTGGCTAGTCTTTTGAAGTTAGCAATACTACACATGGGAATGAATACTCGTTCCTCCAAAGCTGAGAATGTACGAGCCATTCTTCAATAGAAAACTTCACTCTTGCTCTTTCTTAGGTCATTTTGCCAACGCCAATGTCAAGCTGCCCCACGTGTTGTACCAGTATAAATGTTTATATGGCCACATAGCAACTTGGATTAACAAATCATTCTCTTTAGGGAGAACAGAAACCCAGACATTTTGTCTAGGGATCGATCCAAGTCCCTGGATCATCTCCTTGACTTGTTTCACTGCATGAACTACTGTGTCATCATCAGGGAGAGGATGGGAAGACCAAACTGTAGTGTATCCTACAATTCTGCAGTCAGCTTCCTTGTTTGAAACTGCAGACTGATGCCAACGAGCCAGTTTCATTGTCTAGTTGTTGTCTTTACCCACTGATGGCCATTCAACCTACAATCCCCTTCAAATGTACAGCTTCTTATATGACTGTGTTAAGACTTAAAAGAGGAATAGGAGTCTAGCCAGGGACACTGTTTCAGTAGGAATCTGAAACCAGTTGGGAAACTGAAGAAGGAAGTAGGTGGAAGATGAGAAATGTTTAAGCTCATCATAGCTGTACAGTTGTTGAATGTAAGGCCATGGACATCATAAGGGATTATAAATTGAGACTAAATTATTCTTTGACATTCATCATTAGCATGGAAATTTTTGGAATACATTTCTGTCAAGGATCTTCTTTTTTAAAAAAATTAAAGGGAAATTTCATTTTGCCATCTCAATTTCTCCTAAGAGGCTGTTGGAAGAAATCAAAGTTATTACTAATAAATCATCAGGAAGCACATCTTCAGGTTTAGGCAACATGTGCTTCACAGCCAGAAGAATAAAATGTTCAAGCTGCTAACTAGAATTTTTGATCCTTAAAATGGTATTTATTATCACGATTAATGCATACAAGACACAATCTTTGCCACGTAACACAGATGTAGAAGCCATTGTCCCAAGACAATATATAGCTTAGAAGTTTAGATTCAGAAACGGATGAGGTATTTCTCACAGCGTATTAGTAATAACCTGTAATTAGTAGCAGGAAGAAAAACTTCCTAGATTAATTTTAAATGTAGAGGTATGAAAATCTAAACTCTAACAATACTGTAGCAGCCAGCACTGACTGGTGCATAAAATCATTTTGAGATTTCTAACCTTGAAATGGATTCTCTTGACAACTCAGCCATGGATGAAGAAATACAACTCTCTTGGATGAAGAAATACACCTTCTAGCACATCCTTAGGTCATTGCATGCTGTATCCAGTAGATTTTGTAATCTAATTACTTGTAAATTCCAGATTTTCTAAATATTCTCCAAGTCAAATAGTCTGTCTTCTGATAATTCTTTATCTTACAAAGACAGCTCTAGGCTCAGTGCTTCCATTGGATAAAACTTTACCCTTCGGGATGAAAAAGCAGCTGTTACTCAGATAAGTACATCCTGTATACAATGATAGCCTTTTGTCGTTACCGCTGATAAGGAGGTAATGCCCTAGAAGATATGCAAAGCATTCATGGGTAAATTTCTGTAAAAAAAATCCAAAAAAACCAACAACAAAAAAACAGGGGCTGGACACTGGCTTACAGGAATTCTTAAAGAACTAATGAAATATCAAAAATTAGTGGGTTTTTGTATGCTATAACATTTGAGACTGTTTGAATATCCTAGTATATCTGTATTTTCTACATCATCCATTTCATAAGAAGACAAACTTGAGAGAAAATTTTGCCTGTGTACAGTAGTAGCAAGAAACTGCTGAAGGTCATATTACCATTAATGCCTTCTTAGAGCATTTTAGAATTGACAAGATGATCTTAACTTCAAAGGGCAAATTACATTTCTTAAACTAATTGTGTGGTAATAAAACTGAATGTGGGGAGAAGAGTGAAACAAAGTTTTCTGAATACACACCACCTCCACCCCATAGGCTGGGTACAAGGAAAAGCAAATTTGGTGGAGCTGGAGCATACACAATTGCCTGCAGCAAGCTGCTCATGAGAAAGGATTGATCCTGACCAAGAACAGTACATCTTCCCTTGCTGTGATAGAGACTAGAGTGCTGGGCAACAGTGCAGCCAGATTCCATTATCAGCAATGGACATTGTACTCACGGATCCAAGAAGATAACTACACATTTCCTATTAATTGCAGTTGCTGCTCTGACAATCCTGCCCTCCAGCTGATCTGCACATATTATAACATCATTATAGTATCATTATTGTACTAAAACACACCTCCACCCCAAAGGCTACCCACATCCTCCCTGCCTCTGAGTGAAACCACTCCCATAACTACTCCTACTGGGCATCTGCAGTCAAGTTTGACATGTGAAGCAAGGACTTTTCCTACACGAGTCAGAGGAGGGCGGTGTAATGACTATAACCTCTCAAGCTCCACCTAAAATTTCACTCTAAAGGTGCCAAGGTATTATAAAAATGAAAACAAAGGGGGAGGTTTGGGGGAGAAGACTTCATCAGAACTTTTTTAGATCAGCCAACTAGTTGAACCCCACCTCCCTCTCCCTCCTCCCAACTGCAATGCCATTTGGAGTGAGGCCTTTGTGTTATGCATGCTATATAGATATTGGCATCAAGATAATTGTCAGTGTCTCTCTATATTTTGGTATTAACTGCATATTTATTATCTGCATATCACTCCTATCTATGCTTGAGTGTTTTACTATATTTTGTTGTTCAATATATTTTCACATCCACCATCAAATCCTTATTTAGTGATGAACTGTTATAATAAAGTTGACTTGTTCCACATATGCAAGTCTCAGAAAACTTAGTAACTGTTAACAAGTATTTAAAGGGAGTTTCTGATTCAAACTCAGTAAGCTGAACAAGATCAATTGAGTCCTAGCAGGACTGCTGATAAGAGCCCAAGTAAAGCAGTGTCAAGCAAGTTGGATAAGATTAACTGTCCTGACACGCTTGCTCAGTGTTTGCCATAAACCTACAAGCTGAATGATTTCTTTCATTTTTGTGAAATTCTCAGAGAAAGGGTTAAGCATACTGCTAAATTCTCCCTCTGAAGTCTCTTGTATTCTAATTTAAATTGTGATACATTGCCACAGCTACAATCTCCGGCTTGATTATTTCAATATTACATGATAATAATTCAGACTTTTCTAAATAAATAAAGTTCTCAGAAGCCTGCATTAAAAATTGTGAAGAAAACATCAGAAAAAAAAAATCAAAATCATTGTTCTTTGTATGAGTTATGAATATGTCTCCAAAGCAACAAACTTTACTTTTGGGAAGGTGGCAGAAGTAAGAACAGAAAAAAGGGCATTGCAAGACTCCTCATCCCTAGCTGTCCAACTGCTGTGTAAGGCTCATGTCAGGACTTGCCCTGTTAACATTTGCACCTGGTGAAGAATATACTGGAAGCCAAAGTATTTGATTAAAGTGTGCCAAGGTCTGAATTTATAGGCTTTCTAATAGGCTTTCTATCCCCTTAGTTTGTCGTCAACTCACCTAAAATTAAACTGAACTAGGTTTTAATCTTTTCTGCTTTTCTTCTCCCTATAATTAGGAGATACCTCTTAATTAGGATAAAGACTCTTTCCCCTATTTCATAGCTATGTAAATAACTCCATATTAAACAAGGACTTGTCTGCTACATTCAATTCTGCTTCAAGGAGATATGTAACTCTTATTCCTCCCTGTGCTAACTACTTAGCTTTCTCCAATAAGAAGAAAGGCAACTTGTTTCTAGGACCAAGAATATAGAAACAATTTTTTTCACTTTTTCTGCCTTTTTATTAGGCAGTTATTCACTGTGGGTTTTGTTTTAGTGTGCTGTGCTTGTGCTCTTGGCATACATCCTCTGTAAAGATGGTGACGACCACCTCTTATTATAGCATACCATAATATTGTTTTTAACTACTCTGCTTTTTTATTTAGCTATACCAAGCATACCTCTGAAGTGCTTGAGTGAAGTACGCCATATGACTCAATCTGCTTGCCCGGTGTAGACCCTGGATGGTTTCAATCTATTCAGATTCAAGCACAACTGAACTGAGCTGAGCTGAACTGAGCTGAGCTGAACTGAGCTGGTACTCACCACTTACTGCTCTTGGCCTCATCCATCTCTGTTGCCATGCGGTCATGGAATTATAGAATCATTAGGGTTGGAAAAGACCTCTAAGATCATCCAGTCCTTACATACCGCCTTTGCAACACACAACCAATTACCAAAGGAATGTACATATGTTTGAAATAGAGTTATAATCCTCCAACACATTGAAAGGAGGAAAGAAGGCATCTTTTTCTGTGATTTGTTTGGTAATAATCTTCTGAAAACAAAATGAAGATACAATCCTAAATGTTAACTCGGAGAATCTGGTTTTCTTAGGAGGTTTACAGAGCTCTACTTCTGCCACCCTCACTAAAATGAATGATCTATATTAAAGGCAGAAGATGATTTCTCTCAGATTAGAGAGTTATGGTTTTATTATAATATAATATTTTGGCTGAAATATTTAGATCCTTCTTTACTACCCTCCCTTACATGAATTTTCATATCTCAACAACGAGGAAAACTGCCATTTATTCCGAAGAACCTCTATATGTTAATCTTTTCATAATTCAGTTCTAATAGAAACTGACCAATATTTCATGATTTCAAAAAAACAATGGTGGATTTTTCCAAGTTCTTATAATGCAAATGTACTTGTGTGAGGTGAGACATTTTGTTTCTTGAGGGGGACAGAAAACACTCTTCAGGCCTGAAGAGTTCGTGTTTTCAGCCTCAGTATATGCGGATTTCTTGACCCAACTAATTTGTACAAATAAACTATTTCTGAGAAAGAAATAATTGTGAACTTGTGTTGAACCAAATCTGGAAGGTACATTCAGTTTCAGTAACTCCTTAATGATTTCTCTGAGGAAAGTGACCTTTTGAGGCTTTTTTTTTTTTTTTAATTAGTAGGGAAAGAATGAGAAATTGTATTAGATGTTGTTGGGATCGGGGAAAAATGGGAAAATACAATGATCGTCAGTACTGTATTTATCAAAAAATAAGTGACACTACAATACTGTAGACACATCAAAACTCTCCACTTATGAACAGCAAATAAGAACCAAATTAATAACACTGGTATTTATCTTTTGTAGCTTGTAGGGA
This sequence comes from Cuculus canorus, assembly GCF_017976375.1. Taxonomy (NCBI): domain Eukaryota; kingdom Metazoa; phylum Chordata; class Aves; order Cuculiformes; family Cuculidae; genus Cuculus; species Cuculus canorus. The sequence goes on along the minus strand of NC_071404.1, from coordinate 33,250,066 downwards.
TGTGGAAGCCATGGGAAAGACGGAGCATCATCTTCTCTCACCCGTTTCCCCACCACCACCACCACACTTTAATGATAAAACTTTTCCCCTACAATATCAGTTCAAAGAATGTGAAACTGTTTAGCAACTGAAACTGCTCTTGAGTAGAAACTGCTCCTGTTGGTTGCTCTACTCCAGCTCCGGGTCTGTCTGGATCTCTTCTTCAGCTGTGGTGGCACTGCTCTCATTGCAGAAAACTAGTGGATGAGATGAGGGAACAGATGTAGTTTTTTTTGGTCAATTAATTGGGTTTGAGTTTTATTTGGATCAGTTCCCAATTTAGTTCATACAACTGCTCCAAATTTGATCTATCAACCTAATTTGTTCCTTAGCATGTTGTAGAATAAAGGCAATGGTAAGTCGGAAAGAATGAAACAGAGAGGAAGAGAGAAAAATACCTTTAAATAACATTTCTGGAGAGACTGAGTCTCATGAAAGTGGACCAGAGAACTACCTGAATACTTTTCTTGCCTACTAAAACTACTATTGACTCCTTACGATAACAAAGTGTAGAACAGAATCATTAGGAAACATATTTTCTTCATTATCTTAGAAAAACAACCAGGCAAGACAATAAAAAGAAATATTTGCCCTTCCCTACTTTTCCTTCTCCTCAAAACACAGCCTCAGAAGTCTCCCAGTTGCAAATAAGCCTTTTAAGATCACTTTTTTCCTTTTTGCCCCCTTCTTTGTGGTAAAGGCAAGAAATGAGAATGAGTGTTTCACACGTAAAATATCACTGTTGCTGTCACAAAACCAAAGCATTCTGATAGATTTCATATGCTTTTCTTACACAATCATTTCAGATGCAAACATTATTCATACTAATTAAGTACAAGATATGGTTAAAGAAAAGCCTTTTCCAGGTTTTCTTAAGTCAAAAGCAGTCATGTACTTTTGATTTTCTTGACAGCAAGCAGTAATGAAATTGTATTTGCAGCTTGCTTTATTTTTGACAAGACAAATACTGGTGTTGCAAATAGCTCTGTAAAAGTACTAGATGTGAAAACATGCAATTAAATCTCTTTCGAATGTCTAGTAGTGACAATGAAACAAATTCTACAGTAAAATAAAGTCTATCCATACACCCTCCAATGTTCTAAGATCCCTAAAAAATGTTTGTCTATGTCATTTGATGCACTACAGCTTCACTGAGTATTGCATTTCATCAAATGCTTAATAAATATAAAATGTATAATTTTGATTTAAGAAAAATAGTCTGAATTATGAATAGAAACTGAGATGAAAGATAATGTTTAATTTGAAGTCAGCTACAATATGCACTGATTAGTATGGAATTTGGCACTCCTGGTGATCAAAAACCAGGGTTCTTGAATATGAGAGGGATATTAGGAAAGGAAATACATGAAAAACTAACGCATTAAATATCATAGAATCATAGAATTGCTTGGTTGGAAAAGACCTTTGAGATCATCAAGCCTAACCATACCTGTCCACTACTAAATCATATCCCTAAGCACTTCATCTACCTTTCTTTTAAATGCCTCCAGGGACAGTGACTCAACCTCCTCCCTGGGCAGCCTTTGCCAGTGTCTGTGAACCCTTTTAATGAAGAAATTTTTCCCGATGTCTAATCTGAACCACCACTGGTGCAACTTGAATGCATTCCCTGTCATTCTATTGCCTACAACTTGGGACAAGAGACCTACACCCACCTTCCTACAACCTCCTTTCACGTAGTTGTAGATGGTAATAAGGTTTCCCCTCAACCTCATTTCCTCTAGGCGAAACAACCCCAATTGCCCTAGCCAGTCCTCATAAGACTTGTTCTCCAGCCCCTTCACAAGCTTCGTTGCTTTTCTCTGGACATGCTATAGGACCTCAGTGACTTTCTTGTAGTGAGAGACCCAAAACTGAACACAGTATTCAACGTGCGGCCTCACCAATGCTGGGTAGAGGGGCACAATCACTTCCCTTTTCCTGCTGGATACGCTGTTTCTGATACAGGCCACGATGCTATTGGCCTTCTTGGACACTTGGGCACAGTCATGCAGTTAGCTGTCAGCCAACACTCCCAGGTCTCTGGGGGTCTCTGCCAGGCAGCTTTCCAGACATTCTTCCCCAAGCCTGTAGTGCTGCATAGGGCTGTTCTGTCCCAAGTGCAAGGCTTGGCACTTGGCTGCGTTAAACCTCATCCCATTGGTCTCAGTCCAATGATCCAGCCTGTTCATATTCCTTTGCAGAGCCTCCCTACCCTGAAGCAGATAGACGCTTCCTCCCATCTTATTGTCATCTGCAAACTTGCTAAGGGTTCACTCAATCCCCTCATCCAGATCGTCAGTAAAGATATTGAACAGAACTGGACCCAGCACAGAGCTCTAGGGGAAACCACTTGTGGCCGGCATCCAACTGGATATAATTCTATTTGTCATGACTTTTTGCACTCCAACATCCAGTGAGTTTTTAACCCAGAAGAGGATGCACCTGTCCAGGCCAGTGGGCAGCTGAATGAAGAAGCTTCTGAGAGAGTGAACAGATTTGGAATTTATTTTTGAAGTGCATTGGAAAAACATCACAAAGCAAGACTCATAAGAAAGAAGAAATATAGTAATTTATACAGTGAAGTTCACTTTATTTTTCAGAACCTTTCTTTTATAATTCCTCTTCAAAATATCTGAATATTTATTTTGTTGCATTTGTAAAACATCAATGTTAAAATAAATCTGTTAGCTTTTATTTTTTTAGGCAATGATAAGGCAGTGGAATTACATATTTTTTTTCTGCCAAACTAATAGAAAACGTGAAAACCATTACTAAGAAACATAGTTGTAAAATTAAATTTACTACAAATTTTTTTAAGAAAATCACATTTGTAGGGAGCAAAGCTACAGATCCTTCCTTCAAAATTACTTATGAAACATATTATTATATTTTAATCTGATGCCTTAGATACAGCTGAACATAAAAATTTAATTTTAGAGACATTCTGATTATTCAAGTTATGTACATAGACAAACGGTTGTAGAAAGTTCTGAATGAACATAAAAAGTGTAAGAAGTTATTAGATTTTTTTAATTTTAATCTAAAACACCACAGTGTGTCATAACTGATGGTTTTAGTGCTTCATGGCTTTAAAATAGTATGCTTCTGTTACTTACTCTCATCTTCAGTTTTTCTTACAATAATGGTTTCCTAAAGGAAAAAAAGGAAATATTAAATTAATGCTTGCTACGTCGGTTGCTATTAAAAATCCAAGAGTGTTAGCAAATTCCTCACATTTTCCAGTTGCTTTATATTGAGAATACATAAAGAAAAAGCACCTCAGGTGACATTTACTAGGGCCCTTGCTAAAAATCAGCTTTCATTTAAAAATATGACTATTATACTTAAAACAATACAGTCTTCCATGAAAGCCTATGTTGAAATGATGATGAAACAGTATTGCTATTGTGGCAACGGCATGAAAAATTTAGGGTTAAAACTAGCTATCGTACTTGAAATGGACTTAGAACAGAGTCAGAGAAATACACTCTTAATATCTATTTACCATTTTCATTTGATGTCTCTTTTGCACTACACAGGCACCCAAATATTGGTCTTGATGCACAATTCAGTTTCAGGAGGTAAGTCCTTTTACCCTACTGAACTTCTATCACAATGTAGCCAAATTTGAGGGATATGGGAGCTGTCGCTTCTGTTAAGAACACGGAGTAATCTGTGCACATCAATCACTGCACATCAGTAATGACACAGAATCCAGGGCAAAGCAGGCATATTTCAGAAGTGGCAGAAAGGTCTGCTGCTGTTCACATCATAGTTTTGTGCCTACATGAATGCCCTTCCCGTCTGCTTTCTTCCATGGTAGGAGAAAATCTTTTCTCCCTCTTCATACTGGGAAGATTTCATACCTACCAGTGCAGATTCTGGTGAGAGCAGTCTAAGACGGCTGTAGATGAACCCCAGTATGAAACTTTCTACTTCTTTGTAAAGCTGCCTTATGCCTTCAGGAAGGTCAGATTTGTGGAGGAAGAACAAAAGGCAAAGGAGCTACTGTTCTGTGTTGCAGAATTTAGAGGCACTCAGCTAAAAGAAAGTAGTCTTGGTTTTCACCTTCTGAACTCAAAAATATGCCTGCTTTGATCTTGGAATTCTGTAAAATAAATCCATGAAATATCCTAAGAATCCAGGTCCTGTTCAGTTTAAGGACTTTCTCTGAAAGAAAAAATCTAGGTACGAATTCTTTAGAAGCACTTTTTTGGAAAGAAATTACATACTCTTATCCTTAGAAGATGAGCACTAGAGCATGTCCAAATTACTAATCACATGCCCAAATTACTAGTCACATGCCTTTTAGAGGCAACATTATTTCTGTATTGCCTAAAAACTTCACTCTGCCTTCTCCAGACATAGCTAAGATCAAATACTTAATCTTAGGTGCTGCAGTGCCATTGTTGTGTTTATGTAGTTTATTAGAATAACAAGCCTGTAGGTTCAAGCTCACATACATTCTGAAGTGTAGATGCTTAGCTGGAACAGTATCATGCACATCCTCCAAGGGCAAACAAAACCAGTAATTATTGCTCTCTAACTTAGAATCATAGAATAGTTTGGGTCAGAAGGGACCTTAAAGATCATCTAGTTCCAATGACCCTGACGTGGGCAGATCCACTAGATCCAGTTGCTCAAAGCCTCATATAAACTGGCCCTGAACACCTGTGGGGATAAGGCTTCCCCTACTTGTCTGGCCAACTTATTCTAGTGCCTCAGCACCCTCACAGGAAAAAAATTCTTCCTAATTTTTAATTAATTTTAATTAAGATTTAATCTAAGCCTCCCCTCTTTCAACTTAAAAACATTACCACTCATCCTATTACTACAGTCCCTCACGAAGAGCCCCTCCCTAGCTTTCCTGTAGGCTATACATAAAGTTGTACGCTTTACGTGCATACAAATAACTGTGTAGGTATAACCAAAGCATGCTTCCCACAGAACAAGAAAAATGTCTGTAAGACTGATGAGATGTGCAGTTAAGACTGCTTGCCCTACCACCTCCTACTTGGACTCTGGGCACACAGTCATAAAAATTATGACTGTCTCCTGTGTAGGTGCCTTCCCTTGGGGGAAAGCATCTCTCCTCCGTTTAACACATTTGTTCAAAGCTGAGAGAATTTGGCTGAATGCTGTTAACTCTAATCCTGAAAGAACAAAAGAAGATGCATGTAGCAGGTACTGTCTTTTATATTCAGACTAATTACAATACATGATAATACAGGCAAGCTTTGGAAAAGATAAAAATAATTAGCCTTGAGTTGAATTCTCCAGGGATCATTTTAATGGAAATAACCAGACTAACAATATATCTGCAGTTTTCTTGGCTTCCTTTTGGGGTTATTTTATTATGATTTATTTTATGAAGACTAAAGTAATGCAATTAATAATTTTGTCAGAAAGTAACACAGATCAATTGTACTTGATAATCAAACCAGCAGAATTATTTTCTTTCAAAATAATATTTGCATTTGAATACCAATAGAGTTCTACTTTCTAGAATATTAAATTTGCATTCAAATACTTGACGATCCATAATGTATATATCTTTATAACTTTACACAGAGAGATGGAAAAAGTTATTTATTTTTACAATATAAGAGCATTTGGCATAATATACTCCCTTTAGTGATAACCAAGTCTTAAAATAAGTAAACGTAGCAGTCTTAACAAAAGTGACTAAATCGCACTTTTCCAGGGAAGAGGTGTGGAAAAACACAGTTGACATGGACCAGTACCATCTTTTTATTGTGTTTTATTATGTGACAGTTGAGCAGTAATCCATGAAGTATCATCACCACTGCTCTACAGAAACACTAGCTATGTGCTTCATGTACGCCCTGAAAAGATTCAAGTCAGTCATCATGCAACTTCCCTTAACATTTAATAAACCATACAAATATGGAAATAAAAATATTCTCAAAAGAAGATATTATAAACTGTGATTAAAAAAATCACATTGCAACTCCTGCTGAATTGCAGGTACATTTGAACCATGGAATCGTGGTGTCTATTTGGCAGAAAATTAAGGCTTCTCCAAGCTCTGCACCAGCCATGACTGGTGCTGCCACCCAGACAGAGTCCCAGTGGGTGCCCACTGCCACCCAGATGCCAGGCTGCAGGCCATGCCCCCCTCTTGCACTCGTATTGGACACTAGTAGGGGACTCACATGTGGGAGTTGTGCTCAAGTGGAGGAACTTCTTTGTTTGGTGACAGAACTCAGGGAGGAGGTGAGCAGACTGAGGACCATCAGGGAGTGTGAGAGGGAGATTGACCACTGGAATAACACCCTGCACTCCCTGTCTCAGACCCAACAGGCAGGCATGCCTTGTGCAACAGAGGACGCCCCATCCTCTCGCCATTCAGCTGAGGAGAGAAATTTAGGACACAAATGGAATGGCAGCAGGTTCCTGCCAGGTGCAGCAGGCATCTCCCCTGCATCAGCCCCATCTATTGAGTGAGCCGACTAGAGAAGGTGACCCGGTAGACCTGTTGTTTGTGAACAGAGAAGGCTTTGCGGGAAATGTGACAGCTGGAGGATACCTGGGGCACAGATGTCACAAGATGATAGAATTCTCAGTTCTAGGAGAAGTAAGAAAGGGGTCAGTAGAACAGACAGCTTGGGCTTCCCAAGTGATGGTTGATAGGACAAGAGAGAATGGCTTCAAGTTGCACCAGGGGAGGTTCAGATTAGACATCAGGAATAATTTCTTCACCAAAAGGGTTATCAGGCACTGGAACAGGCTGCCCAGGGAGGAGGTTGAGTCACCATCCCTGAAGGTATTTAAAAGGCAGGTATCGTTTAATAGTGGACAGGTACTGTTGGGCTTGATGATCTCAAAGGTCTTTTCCAACCAAGCGATTCTATGATTCTATGAATATTCTATGAATGTAAATTATTTAAATAGAAAAAATGCCCCACCACGGTTTGTTCTCTGCCAAGACTGTTCTTCTTGACTTTGGAAGAAACAGATATGGGCACACTGTTTTCAATCAGCTTCCTTAAATTCATAATCCCACAGAAGCAGAATGCGCCTCTTTTTTGAAAGTGTTAACACTGAAAGAACAGCTCTGTAAGTACATGCTGAATTGACTGAAATCAAACCGGATGCATAAATCTGCCTCTGTCCTTCTGGATTCTAAGACAGGAAAGTAACAAGAACTAGTTCAAAACACATAGTGGCCATGACAATAATCCTGTAACTTTTAATATTTTGAGTCATGAGTAGAAAAAATTATTCCAGTCTTGTGCAGAGTACTTCGCAACCCTGCACTGACTAGAAGTCCAAGGAAACCTATAAGTAATCTTGCTTGTATTTTCTATACAGAGGTGATTTCCATCATTGAGATCCATGGATTAAATAAATTAATGGCAGAGGGAATATTGCTATGTCTTAAATGTAAACTTAAATGTATTCTGTACCAGTGTCATGCTTCACAACACACATAGTGATTTATGTGGTTAATTTCCTAGTTCATATTATAATTTAACAATAATTTAATACAAAAAAATGTCGTCTAAATTATAAATTGTACTGTAATATCTACTTGTGATGCTCATTGGTCATTGAAAAGAGCTCCATATTTATTCCTGCAAATTTTATCATTGTTTTTCAAAAATCTTATACAAGTTAAGACTTTAGTATCGCTATGAAAGAATTAAAGATTTATGAAAATTAGGTAAACTTCCACAGTTATTTATCTAAAATGAAAGCATATATTGCCTATGCAGACTGTTATTCTAGTTCTCTTACCCAGCACCAACGGCCCGGGATATGGAAGAAACTATTCTACGAGCAATTTTTTTTTTTTATTCATTTATGGATCTTCTTATACCCCCTATGAACCTGTGAAATAGGCATGAATTTGACTCAGTGAGGTTTATTGACACACTGAAGTTATCGACATAACAGAAAAATTCAGTCTTCCTTTGATTGTATGTTTAATAAGTAAATAATTCAGATCATGGCTTATCAATTGATTTCATATGGTATATGCTGCTGATTAAATTTGAAGGCTTTGAGGAACAGCTGTTCATTTAGGATCATATGATAATTCATGTTGGAAAGGAACTCAAGAGATTGTATTGTCTCCCTGCTTGCTCAGGTGCTGGGATCAGACCGGGTTGCTCAAGGCCTTATCAAGCTAGGTCTTGAGAACCTGCAGGGATGAGAATTCCATGTTGTCTTTGGGCAAACTGATCCACTGCTAGACTGCCCTTACAGTGGGAAATTTTACCTTATATCCAGTCTGATCCTCTCCTGTTCAACTTCTGGTCCTTGCCTCTTGTTCTCCTATCAGCCACCACATACAATAGGGCTCAAAACTGGGTGCAATGCCATAGATGTGGTCTACAAAATGCCACACAGGGGATGATACATTCCTTCAATATACTGTCAGTGTCCCCAATAATAAAACCCATGAGGCTGGTGGCATTCTTTGTTGTCACGTGCTGCTGGCTCACCAGCACCCGCACATTCTCTTGCACAGAGCTGCACCAGCACAGCAGTCCTCAGGCTACACATTCCTGCAAGGAATTATTCTTCGCAGCTATAACACGTATATTAGCACTGGCTAAGAGTAGTTTGAAAGGTAGATTGGCATAAAGAATTCTGATATTTTTTTCTTCTATCTTTTTTGACTTTGACACTTCCCAGCCTCTCTTCTTTCTACTCTTCTGGTCCTTTTTCTTCTCAATTTATTTGGCCAAAATGCCATTTTAACGTTTGATCTCCTCTTCAGCTGCTGCTTGGATTTTCTTTCACTCAGTAATTAATTATAACTCAATAATTAATTATAATTTCTTTCACTCAGTAATTAATTATATATTTAATTAAATATATATATGTGTGTGTGTTTATTTAAATGTATACACCTATAACTTATATCATCACTGTTGTCAAAATGTACAAGGAAAAACATGATAGAATTTGGGGTCCTTTAATAGTAAGGGAGAGATTTAAATTATTTAAATTCATTTCCATCTTGAGCTGGGTGCAAACTAATGAAAAGCCTGAGGTGTCAGGACTTCTGGAAGTGAGGAAAGTGTCTATGAATCTCTGAAATATATATATGAGATCACTAAAAAGAGCGGATTTCTTATCCCCGTATACCTAGACCAGAATTTACTTCATGGGGTCTGAACCTTCACTGGCATTCTCAAGGTTCCTGAAGACTGAAAGAAAAGTGTTGAAAAACACAAAATAATTCAAATGAAAAGCTCTGTCTCTGATATCTCATTGTCTGCTATTCTAAAGGAGAATTTTTATTACTGGCTACTACAAATATCTGATGTATTCTCCTGTTATTATCTGCTAATTCCCCCCCCCCCCTTTTTTTTCTCTTTTAATCATTTTGTTAAGTATCATTTCTTGGCTTTTAATTTTAATTATTTCAATTCTTCAGTGTGTCCTGAACTCAACAAATATTATCTCAATTATACAGCATTTTCTGCTGCTGAGGGAGACAGCAAAGATATTACAGACTTGCACATAAAAGTGGTACTTAGTCCTAAATTTGCTTGACGGGGAAGACTGCAAGGGTTAAGGCAGGTATTAAAATAAGTACCTCAAATACTGCAAGTATATGAGCTAATCCGCACTTCCATGGCATCTTCTTATCTTTTTTGTTTGTTTTCTCATGTACACATCCAAATTTGAAAGGAAATAACCAGTATCAATAAAGATGAATTTATCTATGAAAGATCTAACAGAACTACAAGAGGTAGAAAAGCTAAAATATTTTATGCTTAAGTCTTCTACACTTACCTTTAGTTTACCAGAGTACTAGAATTACTCTTAATTCACATCAATATAGCTATTTGTTATTTTTGACAATATTCCCTGTGCAATTCAATGCTGTCTGGAGATTTTTATGTGCCTGCATCAAAGAAATATATTGTATAGTGTTTACAATTCCTAAAACTTGTATCTAGTCATATTAGCCAGCTATCTATTCACTTCTAAAAAAACTTTGGTTTGTATTTACTGACTCATAATTACATTCAACCATGCTAAATATCCATTCTAATGTCAAGAGGAAAATACTATAAATACTTCTTTATTATGGAACATTTTGCACCTCCCTTTATTTTAACAGAAATAGCTACTGGAATAAAAAAAACATTGGAAGAAATATTCTTGTTAAGTTGAAGGGTTTGTTTTTTTCGCCTTAGACTGTATTTTGACAAAATATGATTTTCAATCCTGTTCTAGAATATCAAAATTTATTCAATTTTCAAACTTCCTTGTAAAAATTTTCAAATAATGTAATTGCTGCTTGGTTATTACAGCTTTAGAATACTGGATTAGCAGTGAAATGAACTGTGTGATTCAACAGGTCTTTTTTCATACCTACCCCTAGCACTTCATTCTGACAACAGTATAATATTTATACTTACAAAGAAGAGTTACATACTTCATGAGCTGCCTTCAGTTTCAAAAATTGTCATGTATTGACGTAGATAAAATTATTTTCTGCTAATCTCACATTATTCATACAAATACAATCATGCCTGGATCCCATAATTGTGTTCTTCCCATTCTTTCAGTGGACCTAATTCTGGCTTTCTCATCCCAACTGACCACTCTCATTACTTTTTTTCATTTGCAGAGTAAGTCAATTTCATATTTTACAAGTTAGAAAAATAATTATTATGATACTTAAATGTCATTGTTGTGATGCCATAGGGGGAAAGATATCTGTATTTATCATAGTGTTGGGCTATACAGATATGAATGGAAAGAGAACAGACTATCACGTTTAGTACTCGTATTCCTTGTAACCCTTATTCACAAGAGCCTGGAGTTTCTTGGGATTGTAACAGAACAGGATTTTTCGAAATCACTAAGCAATGGCTTATCATTATTCTCATAAATGTCCACAATAATTTCACTGCTGACTTGAATGGGAGCAGATATACGGTCCTTGTTGAACAGCTTTGGAAATTCTACTGTAATTAAACAATTCACAGAAAAGCAGTGGCTCTAACTATGGAACAGGGGGGATTGTTTTCATTTGGTTTGTTTTAAAAAAAGGACAAATGAGCGAATAACCACCCTCTGAGTACCAAAAAAAAAGAAATGGAATTTTCACATTTATCTGTATCTACTGCCACGCTGAAGAGAGAAACCAATTATGTGAAGAGATCCTACATCCTATTCTCCCTTAGGGGAATGCAGCTTTCAAATCAAGCCCATGTTTCAAAGCAGTCCTCCAGCAAATATTGATGCCTCTCATCTAGCTCTGGCTCACCCACATCTCTGTCTTCCTCAGGCACTATGTCAGAACAAGGGCTATTGGCAGAGGTTAAGGTGGCAGATGCCTTTGGCATAAAATGGGTGAAAGCAGTGAATGAAAAGATGCACCGTGGGAAAAGAAGTACTATGTTAGAGAAAAAATACATTGCCATATTTGTAAGTGTATCAGAGCATCTATCATAATAAAACAATTCATACTGTATTTTTTTTTTGGTCTTATTTCATAAACTTTCTTCTTTTATACATTTATATCCAGTTTCCAATTTCTTTGAAGGAAAGGGAAAGAATGAAAACAAGATTTTCAAAGGTTGTCATAAGAAGGTAAGACATTGAATAGGTTCAAATCTGTACTAAATATTCCGTGAAGATTCAGAAACCAAAGCCCAGAATGAGATTTTGTAAGGCCTAAAAGGTCTAAAGGGAAATGCTATATGGTACAGCAAGGTAGATTCTTATGCAAGGTGATGTTGGGACAAGCTGATGCTGAAGATGGGCTGATGTACTGTGAGAGCTGCAAAAGCCTAGCTGCAGCAAACCCATGCTACTAATAATTTGAAGAGACAGAAGTCATTACTCTCCTCTGTTATTTTCTTTTCTTTAATAAAACCACTCTCTCCCTTTACTTGCTGTCTCTTTGCTCTGCTATCCTGAATCAGCTGGTGATCAAGACCTGTTCTAGCACATACGAAACTACCCATTAGAGCAGCAGTGTAAATATGCTGATTTTCTGAAAGATCTCTTGTTCCAAATCAGATTATGTTGTTAGCAGAGGAGATTATATTACATTATGGCATCATATTTACCAGTAAAGGTTTAAACTCAGAACTTGGAAACGAATTTCATGCTATTCTGAAAATACCCTCTTGGGACCAGCGGCAGGAAATTCATTTAACACAAAGAAAACTAATAGATGTAAAACAAGGCAAGTAATGAATATCCACATATTGAATTAAGACTTCCACTTTTAAATGGGAAATGTAGGGTTTTCATGTTTGCTTCACTCAGCTCCCTGGTGATATTTGAACTTGCTGGACTATAACAGTAAAAAAAAAATCAAATTGCTCCTCTAATGAAAAAAAAAGAGAGGGAGAAAAAGAAAAATAAGTAATGTCTGGAAAACATAGTTTCAAGTTTTAGGATTTCTACAAAGAAATCCAGAATGTGACCTAGAGTATTAGAAGGAATATATAACAGAGAATCAATCCCTCGTGTGTGTATTTAGCTCTTCACTATTCAGTGAGTTGAAATTCTCCTGGCCCCAAACGATAAAGCTACAAAGGTCACTGCAGAAACTTTCTGGTTCGCCATAATGAGTTGGTTCAGGGTCAGCTGAGCTTGTTAACTCTGGCTCAGCACTTTCTTCACTTGACTCAGCGTGGCTGCTCTGAAACCTCAGCGGGGCTCCTTGCTCTGCACCTGAGTACTCCATCAGCAGGGCTTATTACGTTGAGCACAGAAGTAGCCTGGACCTGGACCCGGGGGTTCCTGCAGGGCTAAGCCAGTCTAATAACCCTCCTGCAACTGGAGGGTTAGTGGATCTGTGTAGCTGGCATGGCTAGAGATAACAAGCCTACCTGAACCTGGTTTCCTTCCAAGCAGAATTAATGAAATGTCTCTGAAGCACAGAATCATTCTGCCCGTTTTGCAAAAATGTGCTGCCCTTAGCAGCAAAATATCCACATTTGTACGGGTTTTACCTCATCCAATATCTCAACTTAGCCCAAGCGGTCCATATAGCCCCCAAAAGGCTAAAAAATAGTATAATAAATGAGTGTTATTTCAGTATGTTTCTATGAATATTAAAAGCTTAGACATGCAGAATGATACATAGTAAAGAACTGAGCACATTCCATAATAAGTGTTCAAATGCATTTCTCTCAGTGATTAAGCATACACATACACCTAAATTAATATTTTTTGTGATAAACTGCCCCAAACAGGAGTATTTTCTTCTTCAGGATTTACATGTTCTAACAGCTATTAAAATTCAGCAAGTGAAACATGATGCTGTCGTATTTTAATTCTTCACTTATCATTCAAGAAGAATCAGAACATTCTTAACAAAATAATGACATCTCATTTTAAAATAGATGTAAGATCTTGTGACTTAATTACAAATAATTGATTACTGCTAGTGGTTTTTTTTCACATCACAGGGATTCAATATAAGAGATTAATGGTATCTGGGTGCTATATGATATTATCAAAAATTTCTTCAAATATGTTTGGACAGATATGAATTTCAAGTTGCTTGTAAAATGGTAACTATGAGTGAAAATATTTTTACATTACTTTTCAGTGAGATGCACTAATAGAACTTAATTTCATGCAAGAATATTTTCACCCGAGGCATCAGCATATGCCATTACATTTTAACTGATGAGAAGGAAAGACTGAAAAGCAATTTTTCTACAGGACTTGAATGTAGGATGTAAACGGGTTCTTCCACTGAAATTACTGAAATGTTGTGGTGGCATTCAGCCATCAATCTTGAAACCTTGTCTCTTGATCTTTTTGGTGCAGGTGACATATTTAGATTTATTTTTTAAAGACCTTTTCATACTGCTGTAGCCAGAGGAGGAAAGCTTTCGAATATAACCTGAAGTATGATTTCTAGGAAAAAAGGAAAATTATTTTGAAATAAATTTACACCTTAGAACAAAACATTTAAAAGAATCCAGTTAACTGAGGACAAGAATTTCTTCTTAATGCATCGAGACATCAGGAAAAGGCAGCCCAAAGCAGGATGCTTCCTCCTGCAGCATTCATGTAAAACTTTCAGTTCCATTTCCCTAGCAAGGGGAGGAAGGGGTGCAGTGTGTATCGTGGTTACTAGTACTTTCATACCTAAAAATTAAAATATCATATATTCTCAGAAAACACTGGGATTTTCCACATGAAGAGAGCAAAACAAATTCAAAATCATGTTTCTAGGTGCTTCTCTTTATATCAATATATAAAGGAATTATAAAACAATCAGCGACAGAGAATGCTGCAAATGAAAGATGTCAGAGAAAAAAAAATAATGTAAGAGTTCTCTAGATAGCTGAGATATCTAACACCATTCAGTACAATGAGCCCTCCAACTATTCATGGCTTAGTATTTGTCCCTGCATGAGAAGTCATCTAGAGGGGCAAAAATCTGTGTGTCTGCATTTCAGAAGAGTTCTCTAGTCCTGGAAAGGAGATGGCAGCAAGCCTATACCTTACTGGTAATACAAAATTATATGCAGTGTGCAGAGCCCTGAGAGCAAAATATTCAATGCTTGACTGAATATAACTTCAACAGCTTTTCTAAGAAATTGTTTGAAATTCCCTTGAATTCCCCAAATTTCTGAAGATTTAATGTGCAGCTAAACTGCAACAATTCCATTCCTCAAAGCATTCCACATCTCCAACAAAAGTGAAAAATTTCAAAAATATTCTTAAAAGAAACAGTTGAAGAAGCCTGAGGAGGCAGGTGATTAGGGAGTTCCCTTGAAATCATGGAAAAATTTTCAGAACTCATTTTGCTCACTTGAGAGTAGTATATCTCAGACCAGATCAATGATGCAGGAAGAAAAGAAAAGAAAAAGGAAATTTCATGTGACTGTTTAAAGCAAAATGCACGTTTGGGTTAAAGAGACATTTTAACCTCCCTTAAGTTAGGGAAACTTTCCCTAAGGATCAATAAGTACATGATTGAAGTCCAACAAGTCCAAAAATAAGGTTAAATTCAGTCAAATAACAGTTTTATATGGATAAAAGCCCTTAATTTTACTTCAAACTGAATACAAAGAAGAAAGTATAGGCTACTGCCACATATGCTGAACTGAACATGAGAAATTCATGTTGTTTCATATAGCAAGTGTTTTCCTGGAATATTTTGAAACATAAAGTAATAACCTGATTTTCTATTTTAAATCTAGTCCATGAAATAGCAGCAAGGTAATTTAATTTAGTGGCAGCATTTGAAAATGCAGATTATAACAGGAAAGAACAATGAGCGTGAGTTAGCTCAGACAGTGGAGGTGGAAGAAAGCTGACATCTGGACTAGATTCTGTTTTCTGATGAAGGCAATTTTAGTTGCCTTTTAGGATTAAATTCAAGGGAAATTAAGAGAATGTATTCAAACTGTATATGAATGTTGCACAGAGGAGTATTAGAGTGAATGCTGGCTTTTTTTTTCTCTAAATTAATTTCCTTTTCAGATAGCTATGTGATGTCTGGGTCTGAAACGATTACTTGAAATAGCATCTGAAAACAGGGTCTTTGCATCTAGTAATAACTCTGCTTCCAGCTCTTTTGGCAAATGAAAAAAAAAAAAAATACCAGCATGAACTGAATCTGGGCTGTTCCTTTCATAAATGTAAATTAAGTTGTTCAGACAAAGTGCAGACACCAAAACCACTGATGAAGCGAAATCTGGGTAGATATTGTGTCCTAAACAGCTCTACCAAAATGAATATGAACAAAGATGCTTATCCTAGTTTAAGTAGAATCCTACAACTAAACAACCACAAAAAGAGTAAGAATTTGAAAGGTTAAGATGAAATGCAAACTTATTTCCAAGTGTTAGAATAAATGTTCTGCACTTTTTAAGATCCTGCAGTCTTGTTAACAATTTTCTGATTTATTGATTGTTGTCCAAAGAAAGATTCAATTGAAGAAAAAGGAAGAGGGGTAAACATGACTAGTCTTAGGTTGGAATTTTCCTGTGACCTTAGCTCTGTTTCTAAACAGCATGAGTGAAGCTGCAAATACAAATATCAAAAGCATTAAGAAAGATTCTCAGGTGTGGGAAGGCAGAGTAGATGGGCAGATGAAACTATTTGGAGTTCAAAACAAGTCATGTTGTTACTGCAAGGCAGAAGGACTTAGTTACTTGCTCCTGTATGATAATTGCTGATATCTTACCTATCGGCTTCCACATGGAACCTTCATTTACAGAGCACTTCAGTCCACAAATATAGATTGCTGCTTATATAGGGGTTTGATGCAACTTTCCCAGAAGTTGTTTCATCTATCCAACTTTTCACAGGAAGCCAAAAGATTGAGACTTTACATAGATGCAGTGAATCTCAGCTGTTGGTGCGATTTACATCAATATTTCCATTCATTCTGTGCTTTAATCCTTAGCCAAACTCTGTTCTCTGATGTAGGGAAAATAAACCATTTTCAGTTCACCTCTGAAGTTGCATACAGTTCTAAATTTCCTCCTTGACTTGAATTGAGTCCAGTATATCCCTATTTTTTGTGAAATGTCTTTCTATCAGTATGTTTCTCAGACACTGGTTTTCCCCTAAGGCACTATGATTAATTATTTTACGCTTTATTTATACTGCAGGCACATAAAGGAAGGCAGAAACACTACTTTTTAGCACTTGTATGCTAATACTACTGTGCTAAAATTTATAAGTTAAAAAAAAGCAAGCCATGAGAAAAAGGACAATTTTTTTTTATCAATTATATCATGACATATAGATTTTACTCCCAGTGTTGTATCATGTATATCAATCTCCTGCCTTTTCAAAAAACATATAATGACATTGTTGATTCAAGGAAAAAAAGAAAATACAGGACCGGAGGCTCAAGGAATTCCTGGCCTCTGCTTGTCTCTGGGACTTAAAAATAGCTCAAAGGTGGTAAATATAATTAGGCTTGAGGTCTGCATAAGAAATAAAGAACTAAATATATTCTGTAACTGGAAGTAGGTGACAGGCAGTGTTTCCACAGTGGTAAATAAAGTATTTTCTAAGAGCTGAAGCACTCAGAGAAATTTTTAGGGGAAAGTATATACTCCCTCACTGTCCATTTGAAGAACAGTATACGGAAGATGCATAAGATGTCTCTGCAGCATTCTCATTGCAGGATATGGTTGAGTAGAGGAAAAATCTACTACCTGATATAAGTGTAAAAGTTTACAGCAACAGCTCTGAATAGAGCTGCAAAACAGTTAATAGTAGAATTGCTTAAACAAGACGAAATACGGCTGCCCTTTCAAAATCCAGAAAGGCTGGAAACATCACGGAAAGCAAGTAATCTAATGAGACACCTAGTCAGGTGCTGCATCCTAATTAAAACTCAAAGAACAGTACTTATGAGGTTTGGCTGTGGCTAAAGCTAAATATTCTTAATTACTATGTTATTAAAATCCCTTTTAAGTATTCTTTGCTTTCTAACACCATTAGAACAGCAAGTATCTAATAAGTTTCCATCAGTATTTTTCAAAGGGTTATTACATAACAGATTGTTGATTTTTCCAACAAAGTAAAAATACAATGCATAAATCCAGACTTCAAATAAATCTGATGACCTAATTCTTTATCAAAAGTTACATTATGAAGCAGAAGTAGGTGTTTAGTTGTAACGCTTTCACCACTATTACTGCTAGGGATTCAAATACAAACATGAACAACAAACACATATTCCAGTACTTATATTACCTGAACTTATTTTGTCTTCTGTGATAGAATGTTATTAATGCCTTTCGCACAGCTGTACATATCATAGGTAGCAACATGAAATATTCACATGAAGCGTACATTTGAAGTGCATAGCTATAAATTGGATTTTTTTTAGATCTATTTATATAATTAAATGCTACTAGCAGCATATGTTTTAGTCTTGGAGATCCTTATCTTAAAATGGCTAAGTCTTATTGTTTTCTGCAAGATTTAGGTTCTTTATTTCTAGTGTATCCCAGATGTGCATTCCCTGAACCCACATACTATACTCAGAAATACTTCTGAATTCAATAGCCTTCCTAATTTACTTTGGCATATACAAGTAAGACAGCCTTCCAAAGGTGCAATACATGTGATGAATCATTTATCTGCAAAGTAAATTAGGTGAGAATATAGGTCATCAAATGATATTCAGCAAATATTCATTACTTTGTGCTGAGTTGTTAATATTCAGTACATTGTGTGATTATATTTGTTATAGTTTTACTATTTTTCATAGGTATGTACATATGTATAAAATGTATTTGTCTTTTTAATGGACTTTTTATGACAGCAACAGGGTTATATAATGTTTTCTGATATTATTTATGCACATCTGCATTACCTGATATGTATATATTACACGTAAATTCATTATAATGAATAATAACTTAGAACAGAGATTCTGTAGGTATTATACATGGAATCTTAATTGTTCTGTACGTAATGTACTTAGAACTTTAACTGGCCTCTCTTTCACAGAATTAATGGATCCTACCTGCTGGAAATCAAAAAAAAAAGTGAACTATGTTTTCTGAAATTGCTCATATCCAAAACACTGTGTTGTCTTCCCTCAGATACCTGAACGGATCTTGAAGAAAGTACCTTTTCAATGCATCTGCCTTCTGAGCTCTCCAAAGTTAAGAAATTATATGCTGCTCTTCCTTCGGCACTGCGTCCTCTCATTTACACCTCTGCAATACACAAATATAACTGCAAATTACGTAGACATGCTCAAGCTAGCCTGGACAGGCTACTTCAGCTACATACCTGTGAAGCAACACGTATTGAATTCTGTTGAGCTGTAACCACACTGTTATCAAGGAACTACATTGATTGAGGTGTATCTTCACAGGCTGCGCATTACATTGTAGGCATACACTGTTAAATATACACATTCACTTAGCATTACCTCTCATCTTTATTGGGAAAAAGCAACTGCAAGTAACTAGAGCAGTTTACATATCTAGAACTGTGATAACTTTATTCCCCTATATAAAGCTATATTGACAGGGGCAGAAAAAGGCTTTTTTAAGACAAAAAAAGAAAATTAAATCTGAAGCATTCTGATCTCAGAGATTAATATTTCATTTCCATTCTATGCAGGATTTGACCAAATATTTGGAGACATTCCCAATGGGCGCTGATAATATTCTTGTTTATTCCATGTAGGTTGTTAGCTATAGAAGTGATTCCAAAAGAGCTTGTGATGTGTTTTTATAATTAAGATTAAATAACTAAAGAGGTGGGGAGAGACCATCCTTTATCTGAAGGATAGTATTGTTTTCATCAGATGAAATTTATAAAAGATTTAATTTCAGCATCTGATCTTTGTCCAACTCTCTCTAATATGATTTTAATGTCTTACATTCATCAGTGTTTTCTCTAAGAACTTTAAGATGAATAAGAGGGCAGAAGCTTTAGTATATCCTTCAGCAGATGCCACTCACCATTTGATCAAAAAACTACTTGTAATTCAACTGAATTTACTAGGGTAAATAGAATATGTTTCTTAAAGAGACTCAATATCTTACTGCAGCAGCAGTATCAGTACATTATACCTCATTGTTGTTGTAGTTTAGCTATGAATAGGCAAATTAGAACTGAAGAGAACACGGAAGATTTCTTTGAAGGAAAAATAAAAAAATAATAGTGATAATAGTGAGGTTTGTCATTTTTAAGGAATTTGAGAAAGATTATGGCTTTGTAGAGTTAACTGGATATTTCATCATTCACTTCAGTGGATCCTTTTTTTGTCTGTAAGTCTGATGTTTTCTCAAGCGAAATGATTTCTTCTAGTGCTATGTTTGAAATAAGATAGAAATGTTTGGAAACTGAAATTTCAGTTTTATTTTTTCTTTTACAAAAAAAACACAACAAATTTTCTTTGTGAAGGTCTGCTACCAAATGAAGAAAAGATTTCATTCTCACTTCCATTCAGTTCATACAGCTTTGTAAAAAAAATTGATTAGATGTACTCTTCTCCTAATTTGAGCCTAGCATTCCTTCTAATGGCAACAAATTTAACTTTCCCCTGATTAGGAATTTCCAGTTTGTTTAAAGATGTAACCTCCCCCTCCTTTCTTATGTTCAATATGTGAAATTCTGTATATTTTTCATATATTTTATTATTACAGTTTTTAGGTATTTTGCAGTTTCGCACCACATTTTTTTTTACTTGCATTTTATCTTTTTTTACTTATTTTAATGTGAATTTTCTTTAGGTTCACACTTTATTTTGATTTTGATGTGCCATATTAGTCTGATTGCAATAAACATATTTCCTTTTCTTTAGCAGTATATAAAAAAGATCATGTATGGACTCTTTCCTCACTTCCCAACAATTTCTTGAATAGCTAGAACATAATAAAAATCATACTGTACTTTAAAACATGTCTTTTCTCCTATTTTATGTTATTTTGAGTGTGCATTAATGGAAGTTCACATTTATTTTTTCAGTTACGCACTTCCTAGTGTTATAAAATTCATATACATTTTTAATGCTTGATATTAAATGAGGATTCACTTCAAGATTCCATTTGAAGGTTTAGCAGAGAAAATGCATGCTTTTTTGTTCTTTTCCTCTCAGATACAGAATTAAATCTGGTTTTGTTTCAAGTAACTAACGAAGAGAACGCATGACCTGGTTGTCATGGCTACCTGTCTATGTTAGACACCGACTGAACCATTAAGAGTAATTCTACTAATATATAAATGGGCTTGGCTGCTCTTTACATTAGTTAGCAATAATAAAAAAACATAAAGGTGAATGGAGTCTTACAATTCACCTAATTATTGCCCTTTTCATACTGACAGATTGTTGTTTATCATAATAATGTACTGGTACATAAATCTTTATGATCGCCTCCACTATTCTTGTATTGATCCCCCAGAAAATTTGCAAGGCTTTAGAGTAGAGTAGACTGAACACAATAAGGATACGGACTTAGGTTAAGCAGTGTGTATAATATGTATTGTGCAGCAGTTTTCTTCTCCAGCTAACAGTTGCTCCTTCTTCTGCAGCTAGGAGCAGAGTGCATTAAAAAAAATGAAAATACAAGAAAAAGTAATATAGAGCAACATCAATTAATTCAATTGAACTTCTAGTATTCACATTTAAATATTCACTTTTTATAGTACCTACCTTCTAAAAGGCTAAATTTGACTTGCAATAATTAAGACAATTTAAAATTTCTTCTCATCTCTATCTTTTATTCCATTACTAAAGAAAATTCTGTGTGTAACAGAAATATAAAACCAAATAATTCTTGAGGTATGTAGCTTACCTAATAGTGAATCATTAACTGCACGACTTTCCAAAGCTTCAGCAGTCTTGAATCTTTCTGTTGAAAACAGTCTGAAAAATGTTCACAGCATTAAAATTTTTATTAGAATTTATATTACCATAGAATCATAGAATGGTTGGGATTGGAAGGGACTATGAAGGTCATCTAGTCCAACCCTACTGCAGTGAGCAGGGACACCTTCAAGCAGATCAGGTTACTCTAAGTCTCATCCAATCTGACCTTGAACATTTCCAGGGATGGGACATCTAACACTTCTCTGGGCAACTTGTTCCAGAGTTTCAGCACAGTCAGCAAAAAAGATATTATTCCTAATATCTAGTCTAGTCTCCTCCTATTTTAGTTTAAAACCATTACCACTTGTCATATTGATATAAGCCCTGCAAAAAAGATTTCCCCTATCTTTCTTATAAGCCTCCTATAAACATTGGAAGGCCACAACAAGGTCTTCTCAGACTCTTCTCTCCTCCAAGCTGAACACACTCAAATCGCTCAGCCTCTCTTCACAGGGAAGGTGTTTCAGGCCTTGATCATTTTTGTGACCAACTCCAACAGCTCCATGTCTTTCCTGTGCTGAGGGCTCCAGAGCTGAGCACAATATTCCAGGTGTGTTCTCAACACAGCTCAAAGGCAAAATCTCCTCCCTTAGACCTGCTGGCAACACTTTGTTTGATGCAGCCAAGTCTACAATTTGTCTTCTGGGCTGCTATCACATGTTGCTGGCTCATGTCCATCTTCTCATCAGGCACCACCTCCAGGTCCTTCTGCGCAGGGGTGCTCTCAATCTCATCATCCCTCAGTCTGTAGCGATACTGAGGGTTGCCCTGACCCAGGTGTAGGACCTTGCAGTTGACCTTGTTGAACCTCAGCACATTTTCACAAACCCGCTTCTCCAGCTTGTCAAGGTCCCTCTGGATGGTATCCTGTTCCTCATGGGTGTCAGCCTCACCACTGAGCTTGGTGTTGTATGCAAACTTGATGAGGGTGCACTCAGTCCCATTGCCTATGTCGTTGATGAAGATATTAAACAACATCAGTCCCAGAACAGATCTCTGAGGGACACTATTCATCGCTGATCTCCATCTGGACATTGACCCATTGATCACTACCCTCTGGGTGTGACCATCTATAAGACAAGGCACATAGCCAAGGTAAGTAAGAAGTATGTATATATATTTGAAAAATCAATCAGAAGGATATTTTTTCATAATACTTGGAAAAATTTGTATTTGAAATTTCAGAAGAATTTTTCAATATCTACATGAGACTTAAGAAAAAATTCTATGGATGTGGTTTGTTCACTCTTAGGAAGAAAACATTTGTTCCTTATAACCAGTCATACCTAAAACAGCTTACATTTTCAGTGCATTTTAAGTCTGAGCATTGAACAGATGTCCCCCCTACTTAACAGGTCTGTATCACTGTTTGAACAGGGCTTATTAAGGTCTTATTAATCATCAGACTGTACTGTAGATCTGCACAGCAACCTCTGTGCACCTATGATTCATATCTGTGAGCATGGTGGGAAGAAAATTATTTAAACTTGTTAACTCACAAGGGTTAGAAATTTGAGTTCATAAGAAAACAGGAGCCCTGATTTACGAAGTGACAGCATGACACCTCCTCAGAAGGACGTTAATATTAAAGGACATTCATTAGCTCAGAACAAACAGCAGATGGCCTGTGGAGTGTGGGATGCTTATTTGGAAACAAATTGTGAGCAGGGATACAGAAAAGCAATAGGTTCTATCCAAATAAAAATGTACAGACCCAAAGAAACAGCTGGCATAAACTGGCATATTTTCACCAAAATCAATTCAGGAAGATGTTACCATTTCAATTAGTGGAGTTCTGGACACCCGAGCTTTCCAGGATTAGGAAAGGTTGCAAGGGGGCTCAGGAAGAAGGCAGTGTAGCCATAAACTGAACAAAAAGCCCTAAACAAGAGAGCTGCAAGCTATCCCCTGGAATAAATTCCAATAAATTTAATTTTGGATTAATTGGAAACAAAAACCATTTTGTTTTCATTGCAAAATGTTAAACCAAGTAGGTCTGGGTTTGTCCCTTTAAAATGCAGGGGGTTTAATGTGACTGATACATGAAAAGATGTTTCTGGCAACTCATTTTGAAATGAAAATTCCAACCGTTTTAAGTTCAAAACATCACAATTATTAAATGGGGCTTTATACACAAGTATAGTTTCTGGAAACTTAATCTAATTTTGGGATGTTTAGATTCAATCACAGAAAAAAAATCCAATGAACTTTCAGAAGAACTCTAAAATATCCTTTACTTTCCCACTTATAAGGAATTTCTTATCCACCGAACAGTCTGCCTATCAAATCCATATCTCCACAGTTTATCGAGAAGGATATTGGGGGGGGGGGTTGTGTCAAAGGCCTTAGAGAAGTCCAGATAAATGACATCCATTGCTTTTCCTGTGCCCAATGATATTGTTACCCCATCACAGAAAGCCACTAGGTTGGTCTGGCAGGACTTGCCCTTGGTGAAGCCCTCTAATCACCTTCCTGTCGTCCATGTGCTTTAGTATAACTTTTAGGAGGATCTGCTCCATGATGTTCCCAGGAACAGAGGGGAGGCTGACATGTTGATAGCTCCCAGGGTCATCTTTTCTATCCTTCTTAAAAATGGGCACAATGTTACCCTTCTTCAAGTAACCAGGGACTTCTCCTGACTGCCATTACTTTCCAAATACCACAGAGAGTAGTTTGGTCACACCACCAGCCAATTCCCTCAGGACTCTGTGAAGCATCTCATCAGGTCCCATAGACTTATATATGTTCAGGATCCTCAGGTGTTCACAAACCTGATCCTCCCCTACAGCGGAAGGGGCTTTACCCCCTGGTCCCCTTCTTGTTGTCCATTGACCCAGGAGGGGTAAGGAGAGAATTTGTCAGTGAAGACTGAGGCAAAAGATTGTTGAGTACCTCAGTCTTCTCCTCATCTGTGGCTACGAAGTCAACATATTCATCTATCAGTGGGGATACATGTTCTTTTCCGATTACACAGCCGGGCGGCATCCCTTTACTCTTCCCAGGTTCCCTGTCCCTGCTTGCGCTGCCTTTCCAGTTTCCTCTTGTTCTTCAGTTTGACCAGCAGGTCTCGACTCAGCCACACTGGTCTCATTCTCTTCTCTGCCTCATTTACTACATTTTGACTGACAGTTCTTGATCTTTATGGAAAGCATCCTTAAATATTTGCCAGCTCTGTTCTGATCCCTTGTCCGTGAGGACCATATCCCATGGTGATCTACTGACTAACTCCTTGAAGAGGTGGAATTTTGGTTTCCTGAAGTCTAGGATCCTGACTATACTCCTCACCTGTCCCATATCCCTCAGGACCCTGAACTCCATCAGTGCATGATCACCACAGCCCAGGCTACCTCTAATCTCAATGTCACTGATATAATTTTTTGTCTGACCCATTAAACCTGATAAAGTAACAGCTGCTATACGAAAAGAAATTATGAAATAATAGTGGTCAAAGGATGTATTTTTGATGTTTAGATAGTGTTAAAAGAAATCATATTTAAAAACTCTGCCAAGAACTTGAAATGAAACCAAGTTCTGATGAAATCAGCTTTAGTTCCGGGGGATTTTTTGACAGGGAATTGATGGCTTTTCGATTATGGGAGCTCCGTTCCATTTTCCATCCCTGTCTTCCAGCTCAGAGAATAACTAGTCTTAGTATTAAAGACTAAAGAGTTTCTGAAGATCAATAAAAGGCGGTCTTCCGTGCTTCCCTGCTACGTGTGTCCCTGTATGTCTTCCTATCTTACGTGTGATCAAGCCTGGCTGTTTCTTGATAAGTCGCTGTTATTAGATGTCAAACATCTTTTATCCTAGTTGGTGGATGGAGTAGGATATCACTCCAATGAGTGATATAGAGCATGTAAGTTAACTATTTGCACTTCATCAAAACCTAGAGAAGCCAGACTCTGTGTGTTGTCTAATGAGAAACTATCTTGTCTAGGCAAATTTTGCAGCTATTTCCCACAGAGGATCAATGCCCAAGGTGGGTTAGGACCACTTTGTCGGCTTGATTTTCACCAATGAGTTAGACCAAGATTAATAACATTCTGAAGTAGCAATTGAATTGCTGCTCAAGACAACCTTAAAATTTATTAATGTATGTATAGGAGCAATTGCCAGATCCTGCACTTTAGTCACCTTTGCAATGGTACAGACTTGGGAGAAGTGTCTGGAAAGCTGCCCAGTGGAAAAGGGCCTGGAAGTGCTGGTTGACAACTGACTGAACATGAGCCAGCAGTGTGCCCAAGTAGCCAAGAAGGCCAACAGCATCCTGGATTGTATCAGAAATGGTGTGACCAGCAGGACTAGGGAAGTGTTTATACCCCTGTACTCAGCACTGGTGAGGTCACACCTCCAATACTGTGTTTAGGTTTTGGCCTGTCAGTACAAGACAGACATTGAGTGTGTCCAGAGAAAGGCAACAAAGCTGGTGAAAGGGCTGGAGCACAAGTCTTGTGAGGAGTGGCTGAGGCAACAGTTTAGCCTGGAGAAGAGGAGGCCGAAGGAAGACCTTATTGCTCTTCACAGCTACCTGAAAGGAGGCTGTAGCAAGGTGGATTTTGGTAACTTCTCCCAAGCAACTAGCGATAGCACAAGAGAAAACAAACTCAAGTTGTACCAGGGGAGGTTTAGGTTGGGTATTATGAAAATATTCTCTACTGAAAGAGTCATGAAACATCGGAACAGGCAGCCCAGGGAAGTAGTGGAGTCATCAGGTGTTCAAAAATGTGTAGACACTGCACACTGAAACATGGTTTAGTAGATGCCGTGCTGTAGGGCTGACAGCTGGACTTGATCTTAGAGGTCTTTTACAACTTTAATCATTCTATTGTTCTATGATTCTAATTATAGGACTTAGTATTCACATTTTCAGGCAAATATACAGATTAGATAGCAATGTTCTTGATAGTATTTTGGGAAAGAGGGAAAGAAACAGAGAGAGGAATTTATTCCACTGTCAATAGGGATGAATAGATTGGTATTTTATGGAGTAGTTTTTCTTTTATGTATGTATATAATGTTTTGACTGAAGTCTGTATTTTTTCTTTTAGGACAGGGTATTGTCATTAGTCACTGCAAATTCTGAATCCTCCTTGCATAGAATAGGCTAGTAATAACTCTTACAGACTTCAGGAAGTCTTTGGCTCACTTAAATATTTACTGTCCAAAAAGTCAGTGCTGGATTAGAGTCTCAGTGAACAGCTGCTCTCTTTGCATATTATAAATCAGGTTTGAAGTAATTTATTGATTTACAAATGAAGTTAATTAACTCATAACCAGTGAAGTACATAGTCAGGATCAATATGAGCAGCAAAACATATGTAAATGATAATTCTACATACTTATAAAATGTTATTAAACACCTACAAATTTCTAAACACCCTACAAGAACTAATTTTTAAAAAATCAGCCATACACTTGCAAGCATCCTCCCACCTCTCTTGTTAATGCAGGTTTCCATGTTTCTATACACCTCCAGCTAGAAACATGGGTGCTTTAGCTTTGTGCTTACCTGCACTACTCTCTGTAATCCATTAATGTACAAGTCAGGAAGAAAGCATCCCTCAAGCTTACACACACAAGCCTGCAGTACAGATCTAAGTGCTGCACACCAAACTGCTAGTCTTAGCTGCTAGCTGACAGCACAGTTGCTTTGATCCAGGCAGATGTTGAAAGGTAATTCAGACACCATCAATCCACGTTGCCAAAAGTGGGTTTGCGAGCACTCCCAGATAATTTGTCATTGCTGATTTGCTTGCTTCCAGAGTATTTTGTTCTTTTGGTGAAAAGGAAGGTGTAAAGGCCAACTTCTTTCCTTGTATTTGTCATGTCTTAAACACTGTGTGAGTAAGGGATTTTTCTGTGGTCCTGGTTAACAATGAGATGGGAAGGTGCAGGAGCAGGAAACACTCTCCTCCTGCTCTCAGCTACAGATGGGCTAACTGTCCTTGGCCAGCTGTTATAGAAGACGGAAGAAGTGGGGCACCAGGGGCTGCTCCCCACCACCCATTCCCTGACTGTGTATGTGTACTCAAAGCATTCCCATAGAGGTGATTCTGGCAAGGGTCTGTTGAACTGCCAGTGGCCCTGAAGCACTCAACCACAATTCAAGAACTTTCACAGCAAGACCACCCTTCACATGCTAATAACACACAGACTGTAAATAGTGCCCACCAAGAAGGCACAGAGTGCACACCCACTGCCCCACAGAACTGTCCTGAAGAAGTGCAGCTGCTTGGTTGGCCTGAAGAACTACAGAATCATGTATTCCTGAAGAATTGCTGCTGGAGGAATTGCTACTGGATGGACCACTTTTTCCTGAGGAACCGCTATGCCCCTCCAGAGTGACGATAATTTTTCATTTTCCCCTGCTACTTCTCCCCCTCTTTCTCTGACTTATCTTACTGTACTTTCTTTATCCTTGGCACTTTGGTGTACCACATCAAATCTGTAATGTGTTGCAATTTGCTTAGCGATGTTGTCAGTGTTCAAGGTATCAAACTGTGCTCTGAACAGATTGGGATGTGGTTTTGCAACTTTGAGAAGTCAGCACTTAGAGTGCACCTAAGTTTCTGTTTAGTGATTTGGGCTGTGCCCAAAATGAATGCTGCATTTGCATTTACCCCAGGAGATTTGTCAGCCTTGAATTTGCCACGCAGGCGTTGAAAGAACACTTTTTACACTCCCTTTTCAACTCTGCAGGTTGGAGTGGGCCCTAACACTACAGGTGTCAGCAGTGGGGTGTAATAGAAGGTGAATATTTTTATTTTCTTAGTGTTTGTGGGAGAGAACACATGTGAATAGAAATAGACCAACAATTGTAAAAAGGTTGTTCCCCAAAAAGCTGAGGAGAGTTTGAGCTGTCTGATAAAAATGGCCTAACAGGATTCTCATAGAATTGCTTCTGAAAATTTATTGCTTTCTTGTATGAATGCATACATTTTGACACAAATATATACACTAACATATACGTGTGTACACATACTATACTATACAGTTTTCCTTTATCTTATCTTCAGATAAGACAATAACAGTATATTTCAATGGTAGAGGTGTGTTACGGTTGTCATTGATTGTCTGTCTTCTGAGATATTGCCATTTTAGTGTGGTAATATTAATTCCTCACAGTAATTGTTTTTCTGAATTTTACTTTCACTGAAAGAGTAAATCTTTCTTATTGTAAATTGACAAATGACTGTAAAGTTGTCTTGTACTGAATGCCACCAAATAGCTTTTATTCAGTAAGCAAACCCTGCTGTATATGAGATTTTAGTTCATATTGTCTGTAAGATGCACATGGAAATATGGTATTTTCATTCCTTATTGATAACTCCATACTTTATTGAGAGTTATAAAAAAGACAGAACTATAAATTAGTTTTAATCAACCAAGAGGAACAGCAGTTGACAGAATGCACATTAAGGTGTCAATGCACATATTATCTTTCAGTCTGAATTAAATGGAAATGGAAATAACATTTGCTATGTAATGAAAAACATCGCCATTTTGGCAAAACTTGTTTTATATGCCCATGAATAGATATGAAAGTTATTTACACGTGTCTTTACATTTCTTAAAGGTTTCTCTTCCATTTCACACTTACGAATTTTTATTTGCATGTCAATTCGTTTGGAACAGACAAATTTTTCTTAAATTTCGCAGGCATTGTGCTATCTGTCCACATCTGAAGACTCTTTTGGGATAAAAGCCTTTCAGTAAAGGCCTGTTGATCACTGCTCATACACTGCCCAGCTAATAAGGTTATTCTCTCTTTGCTTAGTCTGAGTTAGATTGATCTGCACTTCACCAGTTTTGGTTTGTTTGTTTGTTTTTTTACTTTCTTTCCTCTGTATTATTTTTTTTCTTTTCTGTGGATGATTTATTTTAAACTTGGGAGTATCTAAACTGTACCTATAAGATCCTTAATTTTCATTGCCAATGTGAACAGTGAATACTGTCCATGTCTTAAATATAGTCTATGAATGTCAGCATGTTACGTTGGAGGCTTATGTTTTGGAAAGTATTTGAGGATTGTTAGTAAAAAAGAACTGTACGAATAAAGTGCCCTATCAGATATGTCAGTCATAGATATTGAAATCAAATTGTATGGTTTCTTGCACAGTATTTCTAAAGCTGTGCAAGTATTTATAGAAAAAGTAGGCAGTATGTTAAACCTTTAGGCATAAATAAGAAATATTTCCTCCTGTCTCAGACTTCCTATCTACAATTCTATTGAACTGGCAAATGCATTACTTCTAATAAGAGTTATTAAATTCCTTTTATAGCCTCACATTTTTGTCCAGGTTAAGTAAGGAATTCAGATTTACTATTGCCATAAGTAACAAAGATTTGATTTATTCCATGGTGCCTATTCTGACATAAATTTCTATTGCCAGGCTCTGCATTTTCAGCACAGAAATATAATAATCAAAACATCTTCTCTGAGGAATATAAATGTAACTACATACAAAGTTGGGAGAGTAAATAAATAGAGGAAGGAGATCAGACACATAAAATTACTATTAAACTAAGTAACAGATTGCTACTCAATTTCTCCTAAAGTTTTGCTAAAAAAGACCAGTGACTCCAGTAGATGTGCTATAATTCATAAAAATCTATCAAAGTCAAGGCTACTAGTTTCCTAAAAGGTCTCTCAGGTGTTCTGAAAGATTAAATATAATCACAACAGTCTAAAGGAAAGCACCTGGTATCATGATACGGGTTTCTCAGTCAAGTTAGGTACAGTTTGTACGTGCAATACAATGCACAAGCTTACTCTGAACTATTACAAATGTCACAGCATTGACTCTATGCACCTAAACGTAAGATCCTCCCGATGAAACAAAACAGCTCTAGGTATACCGAGTTAACTTGGGTATCTCACGTGCTTCTGAGTGGTGTTACTTAGAGATAAGTTTAATTTTCATTTCAATTATCTGAAGTGAAGTTTCACTTCATATGCAAGGGAATGTGAGTACAAGGATTATGTTATTGGAGCTTTTCATTATGAATTAATTAACATTTCTAAATGTTACATGCCTCTCAGAAGGAAGACATAATATATACGATAAACACAAGGGTTTGTGGAAATATTAGAATGAATGAATGTGTTTTTTACAGTCTCAATCTGAGTTCCCTTAAACTAGTTGAAGGATATCTGTTAGATGAATATATTACATTGGTTTTATTAAATTGCTTTTGCATATAAAGATAAGGTGAAGTAGAACTAGAACCTTAATAAACTATATTGAAACTCAACTGTCTCTCCACTTATCTGTGTTGTCTGTAGGAATCAACCAGACAAACTTTTAGATTCAGTGCTGTCTACCAGAATCCCTAAGTTTTTAGGTGCATACTTGGTTGCCTTTCCATGCGTAAAGCTGAATACTTCCAGAAGAGATTAATAGCCTCTAATTCCAGTCCCATTCTCC
Organism: Cuculus canorus; assembly: GCF_017976375.1. NCBI lineage: Eukaryota > Metazoa > Chordata > Aves > Cuculiformes > Cuculidae > Cuculus > Cuculus canorus. The sequence continues at coordinate 33,219,265 of NC_071404.1, read as the reverse complement.
AGTCAATCATAGAATCATAGAATCACCAGGTTGGAAAGGATCCACTGGATCATCGAGTCCAACCATTCCTAACACTCCCTTAAACCATGTCCCTAAGCACTTCATCAACTCGTTCCTTAAACACCTCCAGGGAAGGTGACTCGAACACCTCCCTGGGCAGCCTGTTCCAGTGCCCAAGGACTCTTTCTGTGAAGAATTTTTTTTGTGATATCCAGCCTGAACCTACCCTGGCGGAGCTTCAGGCCATTCCCCCTTGTCCTGTCCTCTGTCACTTGGGAGATGAGGCCAGCTGCCTCCTCTCCACAACCTCCTTTCAGGTAGTTGTAGAGAGTAATAAGGTCTCCTCTCAACCTTCTCTTCTCCAGGCTAAACAACCCCAGCTCTCTCAGCCGCTCCTCGTAAGACTTGTTCTCCAGCCCCCTCACCAGCTTTGTTGCTCTTCTCTGGACACGCTCCAGAGCCTCAACATCCTTCTTGTGGTGAGGGGCCCGGAACTGAACACAGTACTCAAGGTGTGGTCTCACAGTGCTGAGTATCTTTCCATATTGAAGGAAAACAACACTTGTAGTTCAATTTGAAAACAGTTTGCTCATTTTATTTTTCCTACTCAGCAAGCAAACTGGAAAAATTCCATCATTCATAGTCTTGCTTTTGTTGTCTGGTCACCAGAATAGAAATAGTCATTTTAAACTATATTCAGTGAAACTTAGCTGTGAAGTAAATTGAACACTTTTCCCTGTGAAGCATAGCAGTTTCCATTGGGCATAGGCTGAATTTATCAAAACATTTTTTCATGCCAAAAATATTTTTTTTGCTAGCACATGGAAAATGTTATTTCTCTTCTACTCTAAGGCTATTCTTTTTATATTGTGCTAGTCACAAAAGGACTTTCGTAGTTTCTCTCAGCTCCACAGTGATGTTGAACATGACTGAAAAATTACTTCAGTTTTCAAATCCAGACATTGCTGCAAATAGATTTTATTCCTCATTGTAGTCGCTCTTTAATTATTTAACTTCTCTCACAGAAATTATATTTGTTGAAGAATAGTGCTTCCATGCTATATCAATTTCTTTAACTCCTATATATAAACTTAGTTCTGTCACCTTGAGTGCATGCAATTTTGTTCAATATTGGAAAACGCTCTATGCATTATCACTTAGGTAGCTTGCAAGATGTAGCATCTGTAATCATGTGTGTGTAACCTCACAGGGCAGGAACACAATCTTATTTTTTCTGTCTCTCAGCTCTGAGGTCTTTCATAACAAAATATTTTTTTTCAAGTAACAAAAATCAAATATTTTGGCCCTGTTGAATTCTCTACTTTCCAAGCAACTTGTGAAAAATACAGACTGCACTAAAACTAAATAGTAATATTTTCTATTTTTTAAAACCAAATATGTAGGTAGCAGTATGTTTTAAAGGTGAGAAAAATGGTGATTGTAACCTTAGAATTATTTGCAGCATCTGCATGATGTTATGTTATTCAAATAGGTTATAACATAATTTACACAATCAAAATGTAAAATCTACACCTCCATTTCATAACATACTGTTAAAATACTATGAGGTTAGTTTAGATTAGCCAGCCTCGCTTTTGTTCAGTAGAACATAATCTGCCCTTCAAAACTCTTAAAAAACAGCATTCATTTTCATTTTGCAAATCAATTTTTTTCTTAACAGTCCTCTGAACTCTTTTTCCAGTAAAACTAAAAAGCATTTCTTAGCTTTCCTCCAATCCGTACCTCTTAAAGTGGATCAATTTTTCACAGATCTCTATCTGACTAAATATTTTTATGTGGTCACATAAAAGTGAATACTAAACTGCTCCTTCAGAAATTAGTATACACTTGTGATGCTTTATGCAGAACAAATCATCAAAGCACCTTTTCAAGGCAAATATTAAATAAACTATCTTCTACTTTGACCTGTTTTGCATTCAGTATAGTATCAATTCTTATCAGATTAATATCTTATTAAAAGCCTTTGATACAGTCCCCCACAACATCCTTCTCTCTAAATTGGAGAGATATGGATTTGATGGGTGAACTGTTCAGTGGAAAATGATTTGGTTGGATGGTTGCATCCAGAGAATATTGGTCAACATCTTGATGCCCAGATGGAGACCTGTGATAAGTGGGGTGCCCTCAGGGGTCTGTACTGGGACCAGTGGTTTTTAATATTTTCATCAGTGATCTAGGCAGTGAGATTGAGTGCAACTTCAGCAAATTTGCAGATGACACCAGGCTGAGTGGTACAGGTGTCCAAAAGGACAAGATGTCGTCTAGAAGAACCTGGACAAGCTGGAGAAGTGGGCCTGTGTGAACATTATGAGGTGGAACAAGACCAAGTACAAGGTTCTATGCCTGGGTTGGGACAGTCCACAGTTTCAGTACAGGCTGGGGGACGACATGATTGAAACTAGCCCTGAAAAGAGGGACATGGGGGTGCTGATTGAGAAGCTTGATATGAGCTAGCAATATGCACTCACAGTCCAAAAGGCCAACCATATCCTGGGCTGCATCAAAAGAAGTGTGGCCAGCAGGTCAAGGAAGGTGATTCTACCCCTCTATTCCTCTCTTGTGGGGCCCCACCTGGAGTACTGTGTCTAGTTCAGGAAGACCCAACACCAGAAGCTTATGGAATTATTGGAAGAGGTCCAGAGGAGGGCCACGAAGATGATCAGAGGGTTGGAGCATCTCTGCTATGAGGACAGGCTGAGAGAGTTGGGGTTGTTCAGCCTGGAGAAGAAAAGACTCTGGGGAGACGTTATAGTGACCTTCCAGTACCTGAAGAGGGCCTACAAGAAAGCTGGGGAGGGATTTTTTACAAGGGCATGTAGTGATAGGAAGAAGGGGAATGGCTTTAAATTGGAAGTAGTGGGTTTTGCAAATAAACATTTGGATATATTGTTATTCTTACTGTTATAAGTTTTTATAGAAATTTGTATTTGAATGTGACTCTCTAAATTATTAGAATCATGCAAAATTTAATTTTTGGCTATTTGACATATATCATCAATGTGTCTTCTCACATGGAAGTTATCTGTGAGTTATTACATATTTTCAGTGGCAACAGCTGCAGAATAACTACTCCTCAACCTGGAAAGTTGGTATATCCAGAGAATTTCCTGGGTAGAAGACTAAAATTCATGTATTATGTTGCCAGAATTTCATGAGATTTCTTCCATCCATTTCCTCTACCATTATACTTGAAGTTTCTTGAAATATATTTTTTATTATAGATTTTTTTTTAAATCTTGTAAAATTAATGATTTTTCACTCATTTAATCAAATCTTTGTGGTAAATTTCAACATGATTTTACTCTTTGCTGATTTAGCCTAGTCAGTCAAGGGTATTGTAGAGCTACTAAGTACTCACATGCAGTTGCTTTTGAAAATTAAGTCCAAGGAAATGTGCGATATTCCAAAGTTCAGTTTCATTGGCACATTCAAAAACTCTGACACAAATGTCTACTAAGCCATTTTAATATATCTGCTTTCTCCTTTCTCTCCCAGTTCGCCCTACTATAAGTTCACAAGTTCAGGATGAAAATGACAACAAGCGCTCTTCATCCAGCTGTCATACCACTTTTGCAGTAGATTCCTATGATACCCAATACAATGTTTTGTGAAGATATCTAGACAAGCACAGATGCCAAGAGCAGTGTAACTATTTTATTGCAATACTGCAACTAACGTAACTAGTTTACTTACAGTACAGTGTCACAGAGTAGTACCAATGCATCCTTGATACCCTTCAAGACTGAAAATTAAGTTTCTAATAATATCAGCCTAGAATTTTTCCCCTATTGTGAATTAGCCTGTACAGGGATAATTTAAAGCTGGCCCTTTAAATGTCAGCAGTCTGTGCTACATAAAATAAAAACACAGAATGTTTACTGAAATCTGAGGGAAGTTTGCCCAGTTATTCTTCTGTTCTGTGGTTCTAGGATTATGAAGAGGGAACTAAGGAATATGTTCTTAATCTTCTGAAAAAAATATATTAGGTAGAAAATAAATTCCTGAATGAGCATTTTAGAGATTTTCATGACAGTTAAGAGGGAAAATCCAGTTAAAAGTCAAAGATTTTCCTAATATTCTCATATATATTAAGCAATACTGAAATTTCCTACATTTCAGATCTTAGCAGTGGTATCTGCAGCACTTGTTTTTTAATGTAAACTGAATAATGAGAATATTTAATTACAAGCTCAGTATCTTTGTGTCTATATCTTCAATAATAATAGTAATAAAAATATTTAATAGACCTTACACTACCCTGTCTTTGGTCCTTTGGAATGTAAAACCTTTCTTGGCTCATAAATCTCTCCAGTTTTTATACAAACCCTACAAGAGAAAAGAGAACATTATCCTGAGTCAGTCGAGACATTGTTAAACGCGATTGTGCTGAATAAGAAAAATTCAGATTAGAAAAAAGACATTTAGAGCAGGCGTACATAGCTAGTGGGACATTATACTCTTTGTCTCACCAAATAAGTTCGAAATTTATGTAGTCTGTGGGCTATGTTCTTCTCCACATAAGATCTCTTTTTTCAACTGTTTCTCTGATCACATAATTTTTCTTTGTTTAAAGAATTTAAATGTATATTCTTTAAAAAACAGTATGAGAAGTATGGAAGCTGTAAGAAATGGAAGAAAATTAGAATTTATTAAACATTTCTAGTAAATTAAAACTGATAGGCTATCATCATGAAATTGGTCAAAAAAAGAAATACATTATTTTTAGTATTATCTATTGAAAAAGTTGTTAAAATTCTCCTTTTAATTGGCTAGAGATGCATGTGTGATGAAAATATCAAAGCTTTTAAGTTAACTATTCAAATGAGTCACTCAGAATGATGGTTTCTTTTTGTCAATGATAATTTGAAAATTGTCCCTGCAAATCATCTCTTGGAATGTTGGCATCAGCAATATCTATGTGAGCTGCCAGAAATCAGGTAAGCAATCACAGTATACAACCAAATAATAAAAACTGAGGATTTTGTCAAATGCACCGAGGATACAAGAAAGATGAAGAGCTTCCATTTTTTACTTCATTTGGGGTAGGATTGCCTTCTATGCTCAGGTGCTGACGCTATGAATTGTCAGTTAGTCTCACAGAGGAATTCCTGTCTTCTTTTGAGAAATCCATAAAAACAGTGAACATATGTAAAATAACACTGCTATAAGCAGTAAGTCTGACCTTAGATAAAGAAAGGAACAAGCCTGGAGTAAGTGACTAAACTTGAATATATAGTCTACGTAGGTTACAGAATAGAGTGAGAGGTGTTTCATAAGGTAAGATGAACTCTTCAGTTTTTCTCAGAAGAGGGATTTTGCTGTTGTTTTTGTGAAATTATTCCTTATGTATAACAAAATAGTAATATTACAGATGTAGGCAAATAATTACAGCAGTCTGTGCAAAGAAAATGAATTAATGCAATCATCAAAATGTTACATGATTAATACCACAAGTACCATGAATCTTATGCATTTAATACTAGTGTCGTGTATATCTTTTTTTTTAACATACAGACCTTACAATAAAAGTATTTGTCTTTCCAGAATGTAAATTCTTTCATCTAATGCACCAGTTGCTATTCCAACATATAAATTCAACACAACTGAAGTAAAGTTGCAGCAGATCCTTTCTGCTTATCTGGGGTCTGTTTCAGTACCTATGACTATTTAATGTACCTGATCATTACTCTTAGAGAATAGAGACAATCTGATGCAGTGTTAGCATTTTTTGTTAGATAACCACAGGAAGAAAGGAATTAGGGAGAAGAGACATTAGGAAAAAAAATAGTGAAGAAAAATGCCCTAGAAAACTCAGCAAGTGCTAGCTTAACCACTGCCATACCAGAAAATATTCTAAAGATTAAGAAAAAAAAATATTGTAGCAGCAGAGGTCAATTCTAAAAGAAGGGAATAGTAGGAGACAGTGGATTTATCCACTGTCCTGAGGGAACTGGCAGATGTGGTTGCCAAGCCACTCTCCATGATATTTGGAAAGTCATGGCAGTCAGGAGAAGTCATTGGTGACTGGAAGAAGGGTAACGTGCCCATTTTTAAAAAGGGTAGAAAAGATGACCCCGAGAACTACCAACCTGTCAGCTCCACCTCTGTGCCTGGGAAGATCATGGAACAGATCCTCTTAGAAGCTACTCTAAAGCACAAGGAGGGCAGGGAGGTGATTAATGGCAGGCAGCATGGCTTCTCCAGGGGCAAGTCCTGTGTGACCAACTTGGTGACTTTCTATGATGGGGTAACTGCAGCAGTGGACACAGGTAAACCAACGGATGTGATCTATCCGGACTTCTGTAAAGCCTTTGACATGGTCCCACACAACACCCTTCTCTCTAAATTGGAGGGATATAGATTTGATGGGTGGACGGTAAGGTGGGTAAGAAACTGGTTGGATGGTCGCATTCAGAGAGTAGTGGTCAATGGCTCAAAGTCCAGATGGACTTCCATGACAAGTGGTGTCCCTCAGGGGTCCGTACTGGGGTTGGTGCTGCTCAATATCTTTATCAATGATTTTGACAGCGAGAGTGAGTGCACTCTCAGCAAGTGTGCAGATAACACCAAGCTGAGTGGTGTAGTTGCCACACCGGAAGGACGAGATGTCATCCAGAGGGACCTGGACAGACTGGAGAAGTGGGCCTCTGAGAACCTCATCAGGTTCAACAAGGCCAAGTATAAGGTTCTGCACCTGGGCCAGGGCAGTCTCCATTTTCAGTACACAATGGGGGATGACATGCTTGAGAGCAGCCCTGCAGAGAAGGTGCTGGTTGATAAGAAGCTTGACATGAGCCGGCAATGTGCCACTCTCATTGAAATACCACCTATCCTTGGTGGTGAGAGTGCCAAGGAAATGTTACAGATATTCAATACAGAGTGTTTTCAGTTTTAATACAGGAGACATGCACAGGACTTGCAAAGTGAAAGAAATTGCAGTGAACCCCATCAAGACCAAAACTGATGCTAGCAAATCTCTGATTATCTCTGGCATACGCAAAGTATCAGCTACGGTTATGAGGTGGAAAGCAGTGGTGCCAGAAATGCCACCAAATTCTTCACCTCTTTTTTTTTTTCCCCTTTAATACCCCAGTCAACTGGCTTTACTTCCTTCCACTGTGAAGATGACAAGAATAAGCTTGAAAAGGTTACGAAGGGAAGAATAGTTTTAAACCAGGGTGTTGAACTTCATTTTGTAAGGAATGACAGACTACAGGCTGAGGAATTGTTCTTGGTTTTTTTGAGAGTTCAGTGACAGGATCACACTGAACAGACTTTCTACCTGGAAATGTGCAACAGTAACACATGAGGAAATTTTGACTGGTTTTATTTCGGTCAGTAAAACACCTATAGATTTAAAGTTTTCTATAGACAACCGAACAAATTTACTGTGAAAACATACTGTTGTATTATGGGGTTTAGATTTAATTTCTGACAGAAAGTCATAACTAAATTGACTTCACTGTCCCATAAGAGGCCCCCAACAACTCTGAAGTACTGAGTTCAAAGCTGTTGTAGGTAAAATCCTATGCTGCAAGGCAAGGTCCCACCAATACATTTATTCTTGTGCATACTGCATCAGAGCACAGGCAGTTTCTATGATCAGTAATTTTCCCTGTGTGGGGGCAATGGAAGACAGATAAAAGGGACTATTTACCCTAGAAAATCATTGCTTATTGTCTTTCATATGATTGCCTCCTGTAGTTACAGCAAAATACTATATTTGTCCTAGTGACATCATTTTCTGCCATTATGCACCGTGAAGAAGCTCAATAACTTGGTAGGAGGAAAAAATGAGTAGTGATTTTCTGTGTCTGTAAATTGAAGTGCAACATGATATTGTACTGATTCTTATTAGGCCTTACTTGGCTAGCTGAGGTCAGAGTTAGGCCAATTAACATCCGGATTTTTGAGTAATAAAGATGACAATGAAAACAACCTCAGATTTCAAAGCTTAGGAAATTATCTGATTGTTTCAGGACATTGAATCCAAGCGTCTTTTGCAGTGTACAGTACTGTAATTGTACATTGTGCCTAACATTCAAAAGTATATATATGATATTTTATTGGAGTTGAGACATGCCCACCTTGGTTAAATTCTTCATCAGGTTATTAAGATGGTCATTTTAGGACACCATAATGCATTCATTCTAGTTCATTCGTTCCTGATGGATAGAGAGGAAACGTAAATCTAGTTTCTCTATTTCCATTCACTTTTTTAAAAATGTAGGGTTTCTTCCATTACATTTCCTGAGAAAGAAAAGATACAGAAGTAATCTGAAGCCTTTAAATATGTAACTAGAACAAAATAAAAATCAGACCTCAAACTTTCACTCTCAAACTGCTCCCCATAAATGGTGGCATTCTGAACACCTAGATCTCACTGCAGATCTCTCCCCAGAAAAAAACCCTTTATTGTTAATTGTCAGAAGCCAGTATAAAACTATACTGAAAAACAGTACTTAAACTACTGTTTTTACTTGAAGTTGAGACTTTTGGTTGCTACTGAAATCACCTGCAGTGTGATATGTCTGCTCCTACAGAAAGCCTTTCTTTTGATAATATTTTTCTGTAATATTGCTAAAAGCAAGCTATCTCCTAGGTACAATCCCCTGGAAAAGAATGAAAATCAGCAGATTTCATTCTCTGCTGACTTGTACATTATACTGCCTTGGTTTTGAATGCTATCTTTGTGTTTATTTTAGAACTAATGCAGAATATAATTTATTCCATTCTGATATAACATTTTGTGCCCACTCTGATTTTTATTTTCATCTTTGCAATCAGGATTAAGAGTCTACATCTGAAACTCATACTGGTTAAACCAAATTATTTCAAAAGTAACCTGGCTTAATGTTAACCATCTCTGAGTTTTACCAGTTTTGTTCAGAGAAACTCAATTTCCAGTATAAATTACTTTGAAATCTAAGGACTGAAATAGTGTTACTTCAGTTTTCATTCCAAGTACAGCAAAGTGAAGTTGCCTAAATGATTGATTAACGTGTTGCTCCAATAGTTCTTTAGCAGTTCAGACTGAAGCATCTCTATTAATTATACATTTTAGTCTGGTACTACGTCCAAGCTACTGATCCCAATGCAAAGAAACAGCTGAAGTATGGCATCATACTGATAAAACAGCTTCTAGATAATTTATCTCAAGCTGGCTAGATACTCAATCCAAATACGTCTCACTGGTCCTAAGGAAAATCTTTCTTACTTTAGGAGCAATTTCGCAAGAAGCAGTGCATTAAACCCTGTACCAGTGTGTCTTATAGCTATCAAACCTCCTTTTCTACCCTTATAGAAAGACATTACTTTTTTTTTAACTCAAAATTCATACGGAAGTACAACAGACTTACCAGGCAGAAGGGTGTTTCATATCATAGGGCCTAGATGTAGCCCACATTGCTCGGATAAGTGTACCCAAAACACTCATTGACACATACAGGAATTATTCATGTGGCATGGAAAAAACACAGCAGAGCTGAATTTAAGTGCATAATTTTGGGAAATCACCTAATGATGCTTCAGGTTTTCATCTTAAGGCTGTTATGTGCCAATCAAGAAGTGAACAATTGCGCACTAAATCACTGAATGATCCGCATTAGATCCAGAACATTGTATACATAATTGCAGGCTTAGATATTCTAACAAAAATTTGTCAAATTGAGGTTGCTACTTCCAAACTGGAAAGTAGCAAATAAAGCAATTGATTCAGATCTATATAAAATAGGAAACTGCATTATTTTCTTGTCCTCTCTGAGAAATGAAGAAAAAAAAATCCAGTCCATAAGGATGATAAAACAGGTCTGTAAGTGACTTACTCTATAATTCTAGTAATGATTTTCTCTGTTCTGTATCACTCTATTTTGACATATATTGTTTTTCTGGTTAACTTTTAATATCAAAAATTAAATAGAACTGGTGAGGTGCAAAATGTTCAGAATGTGTTAATAACAAGACTTGACTGTATCTATAGTAAAACCTTTGTGCAAACCAGTTATAAAGTTATGTTTGTTTACCCTTTCCATGGATCAACAATACATGTGTATAAGAACGCAACTACTCTTGGATATTAATTTTCCATTTCTTCAGTGGAATAATAAGGTCAGTATTAGGAATAACAGTTTAAACAATTACACTTGAAGAGTAAAAAGGAGAAAATAGGAAAATATTGTAATGTAGGAACAGAGGAGAAAGACAAGGGGTGACAGAAAGAGAAGATAAATTAAAGTAAGACTGTTCTAAAGTGGGCAGAGAAGAAAAAGAGAAGTGATAGTTATGGAGGAGTGTGTGCATACACGTTTTTTGTTATTATTTTAGTTGTTCTCTTGGCACTGTCTGATATTTTCAAAATCTTTTCTTGGACAGTTTTCATCTGATTGTGGTGGCCAGATTTCCAGGTACACACTGTGGCTTTTAGTTTATGCCTCCTGCGTTTCCAATTCAGCTTTAATCTCTTCACTATTACTACTCCTCAGCTGAACTCATGTTCTTCATATTTAATTAGATTCCATTTAGCATCCATCACATGTAATTTGAAATTACATGGCTAGCTTGTAATGCAAGTTGTTTTGGTTTTTTTTTTAAATTGGGAAAAAAAATGAATTCTGAAATGGAATTGTGCCCAGAGCAAGTGGATAGAAGAGTACTTCTAAACTGCAAGGGTTCAATTATCATCTACTAAGCCACAGAGCCTGCATTTGTCTGATTTAGTGACACTTATTTTAAGTAAGGCAGAGGGGTGGAGGGGGGGTGTCATTTGTGTGATTAGTCTTAAACAAAAGCAGAAGAGACAACCCAGGGAATATTGCTGGTCTTTTTTTTCCAGTATTTGCTAAGAAATTACTAAACTAGCTGTCTCATACATAATTTTCATTTTTAAAGAATCCATATTTCATCTAGGTTTGCCTTTTAGGTAAGAATACAGCATAGTTATATAATCTTTATTTAGTAATCTGGTTAACTCCTGAAATAACTGGAGAAGTTCTGCATTTCTTGGTTAACCAGTGCACTGGAGCCACATTTAAAATAGGTGATATACAGAAATTTTCCACATTGTTATATTAGTCTTTAGATTTAACCTTTCTAACAAAGGCACCAATCGAAATTAACTGGTCACTGCTAAGGAGAGAGTTACTTCAAACAGAAACATGTATTTATTCTAAATGAAATTTGGATTAGGTGAAATGAGGGTCATAGTCTTATTTAGTAGACCTAATACAACATCTACCCCTGATAAACCTAACACTTGCTTTGAATACCACATATATAAAATTATTCCCTCTGATTTTCTGCAAAGAACTACAGAGGATACTATTTAGCTGAAGAAGATAGCTCGTATAGAATTCTCCAGGCTAAGACTATAAAATTGTGGAAGGTATTAAGCAGAAAAAGGAGAGAAAGTCCTACTTTTCCCCTTCAAAAATCAATCATTTTTGTTAGGAGCTGCCAAATCAAATAGCCCAAGAGAGACAAGGCTGACACAACCTCATCTCCTCAGATCCAGACAGCAGTAAGGCTGATCACGTATTCCCAATAGATGCACACATACACACATGTGCACACATATACGTGCACAGTCAGCCACAGGGGTCACCAGACAGACACACACACTCAGCACTCTTACAAGCACAAACAGCACCAATGACGTCAACCTTTTACCTTCTCCAGTTAATCACATTGAAAACCTATTAGTGGAAAGTATACACATAAGTAGATACAAACACAGTATGAATCACTCCAGTAGCTGAGTTTAGACACCTAGTCTAGCCTGGACACTGGATGCTATCTCCCCAGTAGGCACCTGGACATGTGAACCCCAGAAGTGACACCTAGGTTCCCCAGTTGCCTCATGCACAAAGACACAGAAATGCAGGCAGGTCTGCAGCCAGTAGTCATCCCCTAGAGCCCATGGACTCCAGTTGCTGGCCTGGACCTCCTAGTCTCTCCAGTAACGGACTCAAAGACCCTTGTGTCTTCCCAGTATCTGATCCAGATTTATGACGGCTGCAGTACATTGCTCCCAGACCTCTTCCTCTACTTGTTGAGTGGTCGAGCTTGATGTTGGCTGTGATCACACACTGGTGTACCTACCCACACAATACACACAAACTCCAGGTGCTGGCACCCAGGCCTTTGTGACCAACAACCTCACTCATGTTGCGGGCACTTAGACTTCCATAAACACATAAGCACACAATAGAGCCTCCTCTCCCAGAAAAAAAAAAACAAAACTAGGAAGGGCATTACATGGGGAGACATAAAAGACTGGAGAGAATAGTGCAGAGCACAGCCAGGCAAGGGTATTGATTATCAGTCTGCTTACATGTGATCAACTCCTTTATCCTCTTTTTCCCTTTTTACTTCCCATACCTGTTTCTTTCCAAATCACCTTGATCCCTCACTCTTCCCACCTTTGTTGTTTCCCCTAAACAGCCTATAATAAGTCTACAATCCCAAGACGTTTTCTCCCTGCATCCCACAGTGACCTCCTTACCTGTCAGCCCTCTCAGTCCAGAAAGTGATCCAGTGAGTTTTTCTGATAAATCCTCTTGATTACTGCGACCCCATCCCATGGAGATGATGCTGCCGTGGGAGAGCTCTGGGAGAGGCTGAGGTGGGTTTGTATTATTGTGGTTTTCCTATCTGCTGTCATGCATTTGTGCTCTTCTGTGTTCTTGGTGATGAGCCTTTAATCATGTTTCCTAATGTTTACATTAAATGATCTTGAAACAAAAAAGTAAATTTGCCAAAAACCTCTTCAGATTACATAGATTTAGTGGGCATTATGCATATAACAAAATATTGTGCTGAACGACCTAGCCAGTGTTGAGTATTTAATTATAACAACTATAATATGATAAAGACATGGCCTAGAGACTGCCAGGATTTTTTTGTGTTTTGAATATTGAGGATCTCTTCATTAAACACTCTCAGATGTTGATCTTCACCTATAAGGTCTTCACCTTATCCACAGATCTTTATGAAGAACTAAGACATGAACAGTACCAAACTATGATCAAGATCCAGGAGATCCTATCCCAGCCTGGTCCCGTCCCATTAAAAAATCGGCATGTAATGCCTTCAGAAATTAAATTGGAATTAATTTGGTCTACTATATTTGATTAATTATGTGCAATGTGATTGATGAAGTAAATATTTTAATGATTAAAATATGCTACAAAATAATGAAATTATTAATAATCGTGGTTCATTAGAAACTACTAGTTATAGGAATAAAAGTATTTGATCTTGCATTTTGACATGATCAGCTCACAGAAGAGGTTAAGACTTATTTCTCTCCTATAGAATTTAAACAAAATCAGATACTTCATTACATTTTTAATGATACAGGAATAATTACATAGACTCATGTTCATAAAGGGAATATATTAGCAAAAATATCTGTTAATTGATCTTAAGTTATGTTGGAATGTGGACAGAAATCTTTGAAAGGAATATCTAATTATTGTGTTTGGTGTTATTATGAGGAATATTTCATCATATATTTATATGGCAAAATAAATATTTCACTACTAATTTGGTATAAAACTCGTAAAAGAAGCTCATATAGCAGGGTCTACTAAAAAGTCCTCAAAGTTTATCTCCAAATAATGAAGAAATATAGTAGCAAAGATAACAAATTATAGTGTTTGTGAAGATCAAGATAAATAATTCTATTCACACAATCTTTCCTATATTTTTTTCACTTTTATTTGGTGCTATAGTCTTCCAGGTACACTTTAATATTTTTAAAGGTGACTTTTAATTTAAATTTATTATTTTCCATTAAAATGTGCAAAATTACATTTTTTCTTGTTGTTCTGGTACTTCATACTTTCCTCTAATTCACACTGACACCGAATAAGTTTGTAGTAGCACTGAGACTTTGAGGATTGTATTTATCTCAGGATACTGCACTACCAACTGCTTTTTATTTCTTTGGGACTGCATCTAAGAATAAGTTTTAACAGTATAAGCCCTGAAAAACATAAGTAATAGTTCATAAGGGCATAATAAATGGCAATATGTATTTCCATTGTCACCATAGCATTTATAAACTGTTGAAACTGGTGGCAGAAAGAAGCTGCAAGGAATTAGTAAGGAGGTAATCATGATTCCAGTAGGGGACTTTTTACTCTGTCAGTCATCTTTTATGATGAATTATTGGATGAAATTGGAAATGAGGTTACCAGTGCAAGAAGAAAAAGTCAGGTTAAGTTATCACAACACTTTCTGTTCTTGAAATTAATGAAGTCTAAGTTTTGAAAATGTAGGCAAACAATTATGCACTGCCTTATCTAGGCTATGTGCTGATGTGGAGGGAAAAAAAACCATGAAATTTACTGTAACTGAATTGTTTTCAGTGAATGGAAGAAAATGGCTGGAAGGTTCTGTAGTAATATAATGTTTGTTTTTCATACAGACAAGTAGGAGAAGTAGAAGTAAGGACACATCAAAATGCCTATGAGACTGCACAGCCTGAGGCATTGACCTGTTGCAGGTTTTCCTTTGCCCTTACCAATCATTTCTTGGCACTTGCAAAATTCCATTCTCCTTCCTAATTTTCAGCAAACCAAAACCAATCAATTAACCTTTATTCTGGCATAGAACATCAATAGCTTTGTGTCCTCAAAACAAAAGAGTACATGAAATCTTGTTTTGGAGAACAGTAGGAAATATTTGTTACCACACACTTCTAAAATTTTGAAAATAACCCTCTGGTTTGATTTTTTTTTTTTCTGGACATCCCTGGCCCTGCATTCTGCAGTGCTTTTCCAAACATTATTGCTATGTCAATATAAGCATTGTCAGAAAGCGGTAATGAAAATGAAATGCCTAAAAAGACCTTTAAATACTTTAAAATGCTGAAATATTAATGTGAAGAAGAAAAAAAATGAATGAGGGGTTAGCCTTGGGAAACAGTGAAACTTCAAAGAAATAGATAAGTTTAGCAAAAGGTATTTCACAGGTTTTAAAACCTCATAAAATATGCAAGTCCAAGGTATCTGCTTTAGGTGATTAGATTACTAAAATTAAACATTCCCATTCATCAGTGAAACAGCCTTTAGATCACAAAAATGTAAGTCCAGTATAGCCATTTGCACTCGAGCCATCCATGAAATAACTAAGGATGGGAGAGTGAGGGAGAACAGACAATCCACAAGTTGAAATGATGGCATTCTTTATTTTTATTGATAGATGATAATTCTCATTTTTCCAAAGGTTGGGGAATATTTTTCTTACAGACAAAATGTCAGCTTAATCTTATTCAGTGGCTGCATCAGTGCCATGAAAGACTCATTGCAGACATATCAGCTGTGCTCCTTCAGTCTCACAGGGGCAGATTTAAAGGTGTTTCAAATGGAGTTCACTGTAATGCTGGTAACCAACAGAAGGGCAGAACTTTGCATTTTCCTATAGTTGTGAATGGTATATTTTCACCTTAATCCTTGAATATCCAGCCTGATATTTAATCACCTATTCAGAACCAGTGTCCTAATTAGAGCTGTACAGAACTATGCACAAGTTGAACTTGAGTGAACAAGTCTCTCACTGTTTGCAAGTTTATTGCCATTAGCTCAGCAGGTTTGCCCTTCACCGCGAGACGTAGTTCAACCATTATGCTCTAGAGAAAGGAAAACCCTGAGAGCACTAACACCAATACTACTGAACTCTACTAAGAGCCTACTGTGCTTTTCTCTCCTTTTGAATAAGCTGTTAAAAGACAAAGTAAAAAAACTGTAGCAGATCCAACCAGTAGTGAAATACTTAGGCAGTTTTATAAAAAGGGTATTATTGAAAGAATAGAGGAGCTTTAGGAAAAAAAAATAAAATTGTTGAAGCAATTTAAGATAATAGGATGCTAATTAAAGAGGAATTACAATGGAGATTTTATAATACTTTTAACACTGGCGTTAATGTTGACTGCATCCGGATCGAAACAAGTATAAGGAGCTAAGGAATTGCCAGCAATTAGGAACCAGATGCTGCTGCTTTCAGGGAGCAGCAGGTTTCTCTATAAGCAGGTAATACCCGAGGCAAGTAACAGAGGCAAACCCTACCCTAGGTGCAGCTAAGTGCAATTTCTCTGCCACTGTCATGGTACTAGATAATTAGGAATAAATTATACAGCCAGCATTCTCTCATGTAGGAGTCCTAAGTGTGTGAAAGAAGTGTAGGGCTTAAGTCTGAATAGATGTTTCCAGGGTCTAACTCTTCAATATACTCACTCACCTTAAGCTGCACAATACACTTTTAGGCAGCTGTGACTGGCATTCTGAAACGCCCTAGAAAGGTTGGTTTCTGTAGGGGTCAAATTATATCATTAAAATTAACATGAATAGCAGTTTGTTTATATGTTAAAAAGATCACTCGTTAATGCATTATAAATACATTAAAAATGGCCTTATTTTAAATGCTGTTGATTTTTTTAAAGCATGCATTTGAACCCTTTTCTTGTTTTGCCTTCTATTTTGACCCATGGAAAACTGAAAATGCTTCAAACAAAGCTATCGTACTTTAGCTCTAGTTTGGTATGGTTACTAGAAAAACATTAAAAGCCTAAATGCATATTTTATTTCAATTAAAATACATAAAAATTGTGTTGGGAATATAAGATAATTTTTAGCCCTGAGCAGTGTTGTGACTGGGTTACGCATCCGAAAAAAAACAGAGCTTATGAAATTTAAAGTACTGAGTTTGTTGACACAACTTAGACAGTCTGTATAACACATAACCACAGTAATGTAAACGTTGCTAAATATAGTACTTAACAAAACACAGCACTTTACATCAAAAACAAGGAAAACTCTCATTCTTTACTACTCAAATTCATTGATATGGCATACTCAGTGAAAAACCACAGGAAACTGATGAATTGTAAAGCTTCATGTTTATGCATTTTAAAAATATGCTCTTCTTGGCCCTTGTTTTTCTGTTATATTGCATCTAGAACATCATTATAGGAGACCAATGACCAAATACTGTGACAAGCAGAAACTGAATATTGACTGAAGATGAAGGCATATTACAAATCATATAATTGCCCTGCCCCAGAGGTATTTTCTGAGGTTCTGCTTGTTCCAGGGTGGGAGTCAGCTGCCTCTTCCTGCAACAGCAAAGGCATAATGACTCCTGCTTCCTTAAAAAGACTGAAATAAAGTAACGTAGAAAACTACCAAGTAATCTGTACAATCAGCATGTGATTCCTGAGGGCTAAGAGGCAAGAAAGTCAAGATCATATTTTAATTCTGTTCTGATTCATTCTGTTCTCAGTTTTCTATTATTATCTGTTCTCAAAAGAAAAAAGGACTCACATGTGTAACAGTCTGAAAAAGCAATGCTAGCCTTAGATTACTTTTTGCCTTTACTGCTATCTAAGATCATTTGCAAAGAAATATCAAAAGACCTAAGGGTCTTTTGGAAGGTACTAACCCTGGCTACGTTGGCTACCATAAAGTGCAGAAAACACATTGTTTCTGGAATGTGTTCCTGCTTGTATCCACAATAAGAGCTATTTCTGAAATTTAATGGTACTTCTATGCTGAACACTATGCAGTACAAAAGAAAACACAAGCGTCTGACAGCACAATGGTGGAACAGGAGATAGAAGTACAGTATAATAAAGACTAAGGAGTGTAGATAGGTGTCGTGATGTCTGGCATGGCATTACATAAAGGAGGAAGCAGAAAAGATTTAAGATACATCTGAAAAGGGAGAGGAAGAATATCTTTGAGTGCACACAGTGAAGGAGATTTTAAAATAGAATTGACTAAGATC
The DNA here is from genome assembly GCF_017976375.1 of Cuculus canorus. NCBI lineage: Eukaryota > Metazoa > Chordata > Aves > Cuculiformes > Cuculidae > Cuculus > Cuculus canorus. The sequence continues at coordinate 33,201,460 of NC_071404.1, read as the reverse complement.
AGTGATCAAATGTCAGAGGTGAGTAGAGAGAAAGAAAAACAAAACCCAAAGCCTACTCTCCTATCTAAATGTGGGCAAAGGAGAATCATCTGTAATACAGTCATGAGAGATCAAGTAGAAGACCAAATTTTAGGATGTTGTTACAGATCTGTCCCAATATGGGATTGTGTAGGAAGAATAGCCAAAACCTAATGAAAATGTCATCCTAGAAAGCTGGTGATCTAAAACATAGGAGTGCGTGACTGTTACAGAGATGCAGTCTGCTTAAGAACGGCAGGTGTGAGAACAATAGAGAAAGGTGTGCCATGAATCAATGATGTACTTTTTCACAAGTTCATGGAAAAGATAGATATTTTTCAGATTTCCTATTTGACTACAGAAAAGGAAAACAAATGCAGAGCTGAATTCACTTGTTACACAGAGGCCAGATGACAAGATGGTTAGGTATTTTTGAAGAATAATTGAATATTCTTAAAATTAAAACCTTTGGAGCAAAATGAGACCATTCAGAGACCATTTCAACTAGCAAAAAAGATAGAACATGTAAACAAAAGGTGTATTCAGCAACTGAAATTTGCAAACATTACAAAAAAAGCTGTAGGAATTAATACTGTTATGAAGGCAAACAAGCAGGAAAGTGATTCCCGAGGGGGGAGGAAAACTTTACCACTTCCAGGAGTATAGAAAGCAGTTTGTTTGGAAGGGAAAAAAGTTTAAAGGGCAAGGGAATTCAGTGCTGCTGGGAGTTACTGAAAGAGAAGATATTTAATGCATAGGTTATATACAAGTGGAGCAAGGAAGAGCAGAAGAGTAAGAAACTATTGTGAAGGTATCTGAATTTCTCCAGTGACCTGAAAATTCAAAAGAATCAAACAAAAAGTGTTTTTCTTTTAAAAAGTGGAAAGAAGATTACAGGTCTAAATGTGAATACAAAGGAACAGCTCAAGCCCCTTAGGGATAAGATCAGAAAAGCACAGGAACATAAAAGGAAACAAGATAAGATTCCCTAAATGCAAAAAGAGAAAATCAAAACATAGTCTTGGTGCTTAATAGCAAAGGAGTGAAAATTAAGGACTCAAAAAAGATTGAAGTATTCAATGGTATCTGTGCTCTAGTCTTTCTGAAAACAAAGAAACAAAAAAGGCATCTGTAAAATTTCTCTGGATTCAAATATTTAACAAATTTAATTTAAACCAGGAAATAATGGAATACACTAGAGGAGAGAACATTTAAAAAATATTAAAACAAGGTAAGTGATATTTCACTGAAGAAAATAACTTCATAAGGTATAACCTTGATCAGTTCCCGATCTCTGACTAGTCACAAATATCCTCTAAAACTTGCTTGTAATATCCAAAAGATGCTTGGGGAAGTAAACTTAACATTATGAACCAACAGAAACCAAAACAAACAAACCCCCACCCCCCAAAAAAAATACAACGGGAAACTATAGTACGGTTAATTTTCCATTTCCATTGATATTCCCTTAAATGCACATGTTGTTTACTTCTTCACCTGAATTTTTGAATTTGAAAATATCAAGGACTGTAGATGGTAACAGGTTTTTAGATTTCCTAAGAGATGATAATATCAAATTAATTTCATTCTCCTAGATAGGGTACCTGGCTTTGTGGACAAAGGAGAAATGAACGGGTGCTTCATCAGGCAGAATATTGTGGCATAAAGTTGTAATGAAACTCAGGTAGAACTTCTAAATGGTTTGGAAAACGTGGTTTGCGAGTAAAGATGAAATAAAAGGTTTAGGTAGTATAGAAATGGGGAGAGGACACATAATTAGGCACATAACAAACAATTGTTTGGGAAACTGAGTCAGAGAGTAAATAAATATATTATTCTAATGTATAAAATATCTTCAATTTGCATTGTAGAGAAAAACTTCTCCAGGATAAAAAGGACTTTCTGTGAACCTTATCCAAAGGGTTTGCTATTTTGTTGGTTTGGTTTTGATAAAATATGGGGCATAAACAACAGGTGGTGATGGTCTATCTGCGCTCAATCCTATTTCAGGTGTAACAGGGTGGGCTAGATCTTATTTTGGGCATATATAGTACTCTTTTTCTGTTACAGTGAGTACTGCAAGTATCTTTTGTGCAATGAGGAAAGGACACCCTGTCTTGTGTAGCATTTGTTATCATTTTTTCACTACTTTATCTTCACTTTTCAGTGCTTGATGGAAACAACAAAATTGGGGAGCAGGAACAAGAACCATGTAGACCTTCTTTTTCTTGCATAGTATAGCACTACAACAGTTGCATACAAAATATATTCCTTTTTACTTTGTATGGCTGTATAAAAAAGGTGTATCTATCCATGATCAGAACAAAGGAAAACAAGCAGTTTTATATATCTTCTCACTGAAAAGTGTAAAAATATTTGTTAAAATTATTCTGCAATTTCTTATCTGACCGAAGAATCTGATGTACAGAGAAAGCACTCAGGTTTGCTGTGAAATTACTTCAAACAGCATAGTTTTTGGGGAAAGTGGTAGGAAGGAGGACAATATCATCTCTGTCAGCAGGATTTTTTAAGATAAGTGAAAGAAGCTCTGACAATAATTGAATAGAAACAGAAAGGATTTATCTATTTTTTTTCACCATTAGCTATATACTTAGTGGTTTAGAAAGGTTGGCTTGATCCATGTTTGGATAAACCCATAGGAGGACAGGAGCTGCAGACCTACAGAGAGAGCAGATCCAATTCACCCTCATGGCACAGATGGGCAGTGAAAGTTCCTATCTTGGACTTCAATGATGCTGGAGTTGCCTGTGTTTGTTTAACAGCAACAGACACTGTGGTTCCTTCATTCCATGTCACATCTTTTAATATCTTGCTCTGATACCTTTTAATTTTCAGATTTCAAGTATTTTACAGAGCCTTACTGTTTTTACCACGCTGCCTGAAGCAGCAATTCTGTCTGACTGACAGCCCTATGGTTATGCAAGAGAAGTATAATTTATCAGTATCTTATAGTACATGTTGCAGTCAAAATCCACTCTTCAGTGCTTTCCTTTATAAAGCAAGAAGAAACAGATGAAAGACGAGTTTTAAATCTTTACTATTCTTGGTTTTTAATGTGAAACTGGGACTGTGGCCTGTTCTTAGCATAGCTTGCAGGGTGACCTCAAGAATATCTGTCATAACACTTATCAGCCACTTTTATTCAGATAATTTGCCCAGGCTAACATTTCTCTGTGCAATCAGTTTTATTTTACAAGAACACTCTTAAACCCACTAGAAATCCCCAAGATTTATAGCACATTATCAGACATTGATTTATATTTTCTAATCATTCTCCCTGCAACTGGATAAAAATGAGAAAAATAATTTCAGGCTATATTTTTCTATAGGATTAAAATTTATTGCCTATAGACAAAGAAATCATACTTTAAATTGAGCGTGCAAAAACTAGGGCAAGTTTACTATGCAAGGAAAATTTTGAATCTGGAAAATACATACTGTGGAAGAATTCCCTTCACTGCATGACAGTTTGCAGGTTAAAGAAGTCTTCTGAAACACCATATTTACACTTCTGCTTGTTAGACAGTAACAGTCTATGCTGGATTATGATTATCAGCTAATTATTAATTGCTCAGTACAAAATATTTTTGCAGTCCAGCAATGTGAAATCTGTGCAAATACAGTGGACACAGTCCTGTTCACCTACTAATTCTCCTCTATTTCTAAACAACTCGGGCTGAGTCTGGTGCAAGATGAACATCAAGCTAATCTGTTGTCTCTCAGAGGAAGACATTATACTGCTCTTTAGAGCAAGATAAAGAAATAATGATACCTTGCAGTTTCTCATATAAGGACATCTACTTTCTTCAGCAATTTGCTGCAGTAGTGCTCTACATTTTTAGAGCAAAGGACAGTTATGTGTGATGCATAGAGTGCCTGCCATATAGCCATGAATCTGTGCTGCAGGAGACAGTGAAGTGATTAGTTTAACACAGTGACAGAGGGAAAAGGATATCTGTCATCTGCTAACTGAAAACCTTAGGTTCAACTCAGAAACAAATCTGTGTCTATATGTTACTTGTTTCAAAGCTTGTTGTCTATGAATTGTCTTCCTGCTACTAACATCCTGAAGGACTTCCATTTGAAGTTTCTGCATATATAGGTATTTTGGTGTCCTCATTCCCAATAGAGGGTAAGAACCAATTAAAAACCGCCAGGTTTCAAATACTTCACACTTTCTATAATATATTTGTGATATTCCCTAAATAAATGCATAGCTATTTTGTCTTTTTTGTTTTTAAATTGTTGTAAACATCTATAAAGTCTTCTTTCGGAACATACGCTATTCTTCTAGCCCAAATAAGAATAGAAAGCACTGGAAATATTTTTAAATTATTATTGCTTCTAGCCAGAATTTCTTACTGCTTCAAAGTTGAATTACATCACTTTTATGTAGCCTTGTCAATATTAATAATTTAATGCATTCTACATCTTAAATTAATCCTTTTTTATTTTTTTTTCCCAGTCGTAAAAAAATACTGCTGGAAAATTGTGAATTTCAGTTTTTCTGTTTTATGTCATTTGGTATTTTTCCTCATTGCTTAAGTTCAATAGAAATTATAGAAAAAATAATAAATCTCATAAAATGTGTCACTTTTCGAGTCATATAATTACTTCTTATATTATACTGTAATTCAGCAACAGGATTTTTATACCTACTCTTTTGCAGAATACTAAATTCACAAGTGCCTGAAAAGATCTTCAGAATATAAATCTCCTGTCACAGATAAAGTTGTATGCTCTGAATCCTTAGATTTTAATTAGTAAGAGATCCAATTTGCACAGTAAAATCTGTTACTAGTTCCTACAACCCATGACACTGTATCAGTGTGAGTATTTCACAAGTGTCAATAGATTCTTCCTGATATATCAATGAGCAACAGAAATGGTATGTTCTTGGCATCTCTTAAGTCAACTGCAACCTCACAAGTTACTTCAGAGCTACACTTTATTTCAATGAGTGTTGAAATTATGGTAAAGATCAATGCAATTCAGCATCATGTTTTCTTAATTCTAGGACTTAGGACTAAAAGGAAGTAAGAAAATACTTATTTTGTGCTGGATACTCAAGAATATAAACAAAAAAAATGTGAATATCAGAATTTGGAGAAAAATGATGAAATTTGTATTGGTATCCTAACATTACAAAGAGGATTTAACAGAAACTGAGTATGGAAAATGCTAAGGTTGGTTTGCCTAGAATTGTGCCCACAACGTTCCCACTCTTTGAGTTTGTTGCATTAGAGAAGCATTTCAAGAGCAATACTCTGATAATATGTTTGTATATGTAATATTCTGCAAGGTGACTGTGACCTTCAGTTGATATCTGCCATGAATTTCCCTTGCAGATTTGAATTATCACTTATTTCCCTCCTTCCTTCCTTCCTTTCCTTACTGAATTACTTAGGTTTCCTTCTTTGTTTAATTTGCTTGTTGGACCAGATCCTCCCTTTTTTTCAAATTAATTATCCAGTTACATGTAGGTTACTTGTATAAGAGATATGATTTTATGCTAGTTCTAAAACTGATCAATGAGAAAATGAACTTATATCAAAAAAAAAGAACTCAAAGGCTTTTAAAGGTTTGAAAACTTTGCACAAGGAGTGATATTGTTACACTATCTTATTTAGAAAAATAACACATTCTATTGCCATCCCATGTCGAGTCAACAAGCTTGTCTAATCTGTCACAAATGAGCTAGTATTTTACCACACTTGTACATGTCTGTTATCATCACTCTCTTAAGACATTGTTATCTACAGTGAAGTTAATGTTCTATAAATGATTAACTTTTTTTTTTCCAAATCTGAAGGGAAGCATAAACTAGCATTTGACATGTTAATGAGACATTTATTGCACATATCCATGCAACAAAAAAAAACAAACCAAACAAACTAAAATAAAACACATATTTTTTAATTAATATCTTTAAGAAATTTGCAAAATTTTTTTATAAACATTTTGGTTTAAAGTTGTTTCAAAGTGGGTTCAGATGTCAGATTTTAACAACTACTTAGTTGTGCAGAAGTCTCACCAGATGCACTATAAAGATTTGCAAACCTTGCATTAGAACAATTAATCACTGAAATGAAAAGGAACTAAAGTATCCTTTGTCACACACATAAATCACACATGCTTTCTTTGTAAAGTGCAGTCACAGAAAATAACAGAAAGCACAGCTGGTGGGAACATTAGGAGATTATCAACCCCATTTCTTTCCTCAAACTAAAATCAAGTGAATCTTGTCCATGTTTAACAGATACTGTCTAATATTCAGTCATGGTGCTTCCATATTCTCCCAGTGCAATACAGTCCTTAAAGACAGAAAGTCTTCCAATGTATTTCAGCCTTCATCTGCCTTGCTTTAATTTATTTATTGGCACATGCATTCCAGATATGGAAAGAAGTTTATCCCTTTCCTTCATACAGCAGTTTTTTATATATTCAAATACTATTATCATGTTTAAAATACTGCAAGATTTTTCAGCACCGCCAGCTTTTCAATGTTCAAAAATTACATGAGAAGTAAGCACAAGTCTACTCTCAGGTGCCAGAAATTGTGCTCTGAATGGAGACTGTGCTTGGAGGAACTTAGTTTTGGAAATCCACGGCCACAGAAGAGAAAAGAAAAGTTGAAATGGAGAACAGTTTGCATGCACAGGAAGCTGCATTATCTCCTTGTCACAATGAATACGGAGTGCCTGGTTAAAACATAGCAATATAATATTTATGTTTCGCTCCAGTGTGCTTTTGCAAATTTTATGATGCAATGAAGGATATAGCATCCATTTTGAAATGTATGTCAAGCTTGAACAGATTTCATAGGGAATTATGTAACTTCAATCTCTAGTGTAACATCGATACACAAATGAATTTACTCATAGGTAACTGACTTCTCTGCTGTTGGTCATGGATGTTCCTTTTCTTTTTTAGGTTAGAAAAGTAAGAATTAAGGGCTAGATTTCCAGTTTATGGTATCCTTCACATAAGAGAAGCTTCTACTGACCATATTCTATTAAGAAACAGAAGGCAGAAAGCATTTATTTAAAATTCATCAGCTTTTATACCCATTTTTATATTCTTTTTAAAAATTATTTACACGCTTTTATTTTATCCTTTTTTTTTTATTTTGATATTTGCTTTTGTTTTATTGGTTTGTTTATCTGTGTTTTGCTTTACTGAGGTTTCCTTTATCTATTATACAATACTATGCATTCATATCAGTGTTCTGCCATAGGGTATGTGTTGGAATGTGAAAGTATAAATTGAATAACTATTTGAATCTACATGCTGGGCTGGACTATCTTCTCCAACAGACTTCAGGTGTAAAATACTACTCATATGAAAAACATTGAAACACCTGGAAACTATGGTTATCATAAATTATCATATTTGTAGGCTACATACTTAAGTATCTCTAAAAAGTAGTAAGCAAGTCATTTTTGTTTTACTTTGCATTTAGCTTAACTTTTTTAGAAGGAAAAGAGTATCAAACTATCCTTCCTTGTTCTTTTCTTATCTAGTTTAGTTTTGTTATTGTTGTTGGGTTTTAATTTATTCAGTGTAATAATCTGTCTTAATTCCTCACTTCTGTGGTCAAATCTATATGACTCTGAGGTTAGCATAGCTTCTAATCTCCATTTCCTTTTAATGGGAAAAGATAAATTGTCACTGAAACACACAAGTGACAAATAATTTAGAAAGAACCAAAAATAGCACAATGTAGTGCTGGATGTTCACTTGTTCAGTTCAAGGCAATAATGTACTCTTGCCTAGACATTGGACTCTGAATCAGCTAAATTACCAAGTCCACTGAAATTACCCAAAGGAATATCTTAGAGTGAAAATGACAGACCTCTCTGGAATTTGCAGAGCTATAATTATTTAAGAAAACAAACAATAGATAGTCTCTTAAGGAAGGTCATTTGCTGGATCCTTTTTACAAGACATAGAAAACTGGACTGGAACTAGACTTTTCCTTCTTCTTTTATTGATACCTTCATTACTTTCCAGAAAACTATTTTTGTAGTGTTTGGGTACCATGCTAAATCAACAATTACATGACTCTTCCTCGAGTTATTTCTCTACTGGTGAGAGAGTAAGCAAATTTCTGTTGTCAAAAAGATAAGTAAGTTCATAATAACCTCTTCCAATTGATTTTTTCTGTATGAAGTAGAAAAATTATTTATTATTAGTAAGTAAAATTTGCCACTCTGCACATTTCAAGTTGTGTATTATTTGACAGTAAAAACCGACTGTCACTCAGGCTCAGGATTGCTTATATTTAAACCTAATACATATTATTCTAGGTGATCTAGTTTTCTACAAATGTTTGCATGTGTTTTGGAATGTTTGTTCTATGAGTGATGCTTATAAATGAGAAGAGGATGACTTAGCTGGATGTTATACAACCTGTGAGTCGTATTCAGTCAGCATGATTTCTCATAGGAAACTCTACCCAGTATTAGCCAAGTTTTGCTTTTCTGTGCAGAAGGCGTTCACAAAGAACAGTGCTGGCAACATTAACATCCCCAAACATACATTATAATGGATGCTCTAATTCAGAGATGATTTTAGAAATTATTCACAACCAAAAATATCTAGAATTCATCATCTGATTTTCAGTATCACCAAGCTCTGCTTTTGAGCCTGTTTTACAGTCAAATAAGTGACAAGAAAATGGCAGTACTTTCCAACACAATCTCAGTGCATGTTCATTAAAAAGAGATATTTCAAAACAAATCTAGTAATTTGTTTCTTTCTGTCAGGAAAAGTATTTCAGAGGCCTACCCTTCTTACTGATCACTCTTGAGATTATTCAGATTTTTGATACTATCACTGAGTATTAAAGTTTGTATCGCTCAATTTATTTCTTAGTAGGAATGTGGCTTGAAAGGAATATAAAATCTAGATATTTTCTTACTGGGAAATCTAGTAAACTCTTTTCTGCATATTAAAGTGTCTCCTTTACAGTGGTTTTGTCCCAGATATCTTGCTCTTAGTCTTTTTCCACTGCGTATGTTACTAGCCTTCTGGATGCTTATCACATATGGCTTTTTTTCTTTTTTTTTTTTTTTTTTTTGATCAGTGGGGATATTGCACAATCTCAAAAATATAACCCCTCACTTATGAACAGTTCCGGTGTTGCTTTACATATTGAAAAATGGCAGAAACATTTGCTAATTCAGCATCTGTTTTAATTTGAGTCCAGAATTTAAGATTCTCTGAATAATAACTTGTTTCAAAGTCTGTCAGATTTGTGTTGAGAAGTCAGTTTTGCTAAGCAAGAAGGGCGGTTCAATTTTCTTTTATGGAAATCTAAACAACTTTAAATTTGAAAAGCTTGCAGAGAATTGAGACTGAGCTTTTCTAGTTTTGGGAGCAGCGATAGATAAGCATTTCAGGTCCTGTGAAGGAGACAATTCTTACAAACAGTCTACAGTGGCTTCAGAATTTTCTGCGCTTAGGTTCTTGCAGCTTTCACACATAAGTCCTTAGAGTTCTAGCAACTAACTGCAAAATGGAGAGATTATACGATATGGATTCTGGAAATGGAGAGATTATACGATATGGAAAAAAAAAGAAAAATGATAACAGGAAATGAAAGAATGGAGGGGAAAGGATGTGAAGAGAAGAAATGGATGAAACAGGAAAAGCAAGCAAGAATCAACATACTGGTGAGATTGTCTAGTTTAAAATTGTCACTACTCATTCTTGAAAGAAAAGGATTGCATCATTAGTTAATATTTTAGTAATTAATATACAAAAGAAAATTGCTAATTTGCACATGGGTATACATCTCAGAGTCTGGATGTAGTGGTCTAACAGTTAATCTCTACTTGGCTAGTTTTTACTTCATTAAACAGAAAGATTAAATGATACTAATTGTTAATGCAAAAATATTTGCTTGTCCTTGTCTCCATTCTCACTTCTGCCTTGTCTGTTTTAGGACATGAGTGATGTCCAGTACTTTTTCCTACAGTGAGCACATTCAGAATCCAGTCTCACTTGAACTTTCCCTGAATCATTGTTGTCTAATTACAAGCACAAAAACCCCTGAGAGTTTAAAAGTGTCATCTAACTTAACTTCCAAAGCCAAGAAAACCTTTATCTCGGATTATTTTAATCAGATGTATAGTGTTTAACGGAGATAATTCTAAGGACAATACACTTAAAAATTCTACTGAACATAATCGAAGGGAAAAAACGTGGTGCTAGAAATTTGCAAACAACAAAGATTTCCCCTGAGCATCTTAAAGAAACTATAAATGCATCTAGAAAACAAATTAAGGATAGATTGATTGTATTATCTTTGCTGACCATCATAGTCTGTGATCTGTGTGCACAATCCTTTCAGATGCATTTAGCTGTTTACTGAATAATGTTAATGTATAAAAGCAGATGAAAAAGAAAAATCACATCTTATAATTTTAGGTAAAATCATCAAAAAATTTATTAAATCCACTCCCATTCCTAACAACATGGTGTAATTTATAGATACTATATGTGGCAAGAATGTCCTGTTTCCTTTAAGTACACATGACAGGTTCTGGCAATTACAGAGACTACTAACCTCTGCTTTGTTTAAATTGCTGAAACAGATACCTTGATCTACGTATTTCCATCCTCAAGAGGAATAGACCTTTTTTTTTAATCTGTCATTCATTATTAAACTGTCTTTGTAGATCAACATTTCACTAGTTCTAAAAAATGTCTTTATTACTAATAATGGTCTATAACCCAGATTCATTAATATTACAGTATATATTTTTCTTACAGGGCCGCTTATAATACTTTTTCTCTTATGAATTTTCTGTATTAATAATGTATACTGGGCCTTATTATTTCAGTTTCATTGTATATGTCTATCCAGTATACTACATTTATTTCATTGTAACAGATGAACTATATTGTTCATTGTTTATAAGCATATTAAGAGATCAGTAATTATGCTTTATCAAAGTCACACTTGACCATCCCTTGTAGGTTATACAGATTTTAGGGAAAGAATAGAACATCCATGGCAGTAGTTATCTTTTAACTAATTCATCATTAACTTGTGCATTTTTAATAAGCAGGATCTTTAAAATGGGTAAAGGCTTAGAGTTCTGACTTCAAAATCCATAATTTAACATTCATGGAAATGTTGCGGGGGGGGAAGACAAGGGAGGGTTATGTACGACTTATTTTCAATAGCAACATCTACAGAGAAATTAAGTTTGAAAACTCTTAATCTAACGTGCTTACAATTATCTGAATAGAAACACCTTTAACAAACTACATGAGGGAGAAAGAACAGAGTTTATTCATGTTCTTGCATCTGTGAATAAAGGAGGAAAAGATAAAAATACAGAGAGGCTAAAAATTCGGGCTGAGATCAAGAAAATGAAAGAAAATTGTGAAAATTGTAAGTAAGGGAAAATGTTCTCATAGATATAAACAAAAACCTAAATGATACCTACAAGAGAGAGGTTTTAAGACAGCAGATCTTGTGTTGTCTCAAAATGATGGCTCAGGGGTGATAAATTTTTATCGAATGTAATAACAATGTTAGAGAAGGTATTAAGTAGTTAATAAGTAAACAAATAGTGGACTAAAGGGTGGAGGATATATGAAAAAAAGAGAATAATATCCAAACAGATGATTTACCTCATTATCCGAGTGCTTTTAGTATAATATTCAACTAAAAAATCATGTTAAACAGATAAATGAGATTAAGAAGACATACTTTAACTGAGCACACTTATTGCAGTGTGTTAGGGAGAATGAAACAGACCACACAGTTTTCAGTTATATGAATCTGACATTTTGCCAAAAAAACAAGTCTTAAAACAAAACAGAAAATGAAAAACATAATTCTGTCTCCATACAGCAACCCTGCAGTTCTTTAAGAAGTCCTGCAAACTGAAGAAGACTTTCCTGTTGGTGTATGAGGAGTTGGTATGGTTTCCATCCACTCTGATAAGCATGTTTATCAGACATGGTTTTCTTTCCCAGTAGGACTGAGTTACTTGTGGCGTTTTCCCCTACATTACTGGATTATTCTCCAGTATTTCGTGAATACTGACGCAAAATTCTCCATACGGAATAGTGAAATCATTCTGCACTTGTGTTTGTTAGGACTGGAAATGCCATTTAAAGTATGTGCTATAACATTTACAGCACAATCAAGATTTAATAAAACTACTCTACAGAACACTATTGAAAAGAATTTATGAACTGTAAAACTGCTACAAAGGTCACTTGAGATGCAAAAGTTTAATTGGAGTATCATGTTATGGTGTAGTACTGCTAAACTTAATGCTTGTTTAAATAAATGGCATGAGGATATCTGTCTCAAAACGTGGGGTTTATTAACTTCAGTAAAACAACTTTATATTATGTGGGTTTTTTCAGCTTAGCTTTGATTTTTAAAGGTTTGTTCACCTTTTAATGTCCACTAATCTGCTACTTTGCTTTTATTACCATGAGCATAAAGACAAAAAATAAATTATTTTAAAAAAATGAAGCCTTTCATAGCAGTATGCATAGTTTTATTGTTTATCATTGTTTTGAGGTTTAATGCTCCATTTCATGACATTTGCTTTCCTTAATAACCAGCTGCAAAGATTTAGAAAACACTTAACTGTCATCTGGAAAATGAGGAAGAATTTCATAAACATTTTGTAGCATCACACCAATTTAAACTGAAAGATAAATGGTTATTTGTGGATAACAATGTAGAAATGCATACAAATTCCATTGGATGAAGAGAAAAATCATCCACTGAAAATGAAGAGCATTTATACATGTTTCAAAGGCAATATTTATCTTTTAAATTCCACCAACTTCTATATTTTATCTACGACCCATGACTTAATCAGTCATCATTTCACATAGGTCAATCTTTGTGAACACTCATGGCTCTATGCCTTTCCATAGCGAGCGGTGTAAGACCTGTATTCGTTCTTCCAAATCTCAAATGTTTTGGAGAAATTGCCTGCTCATATACTTCAAAGCAGGCAGAGAATGCCTTTTAACTACCGGGAAAATGCATGTGCCAAAAAACCCTGCAAATCAGTAAATGTGAAACATTTGTTATTTGCCAGTAATAATTGTTTCGTGTTAAAATTGGCAAGGTTAATTAATTGCTTTCTCAATAATTTATTGAGGATTTAGGAAGCTAACAGAGGGAAGCTGTAACTGGTAAGTCCACCTACCCTAATAAATAGCTAGAGCTGGTCCCTATACAAGCAGAGTTATGAAAAGAAGTTAATCCATGTAGCTACATAGAATCATAGAGTCATAGAATAATTTGGATCAGAAGCTACCTTAAAGATCATCTAGTTCCAACCTTCCTGTCATGGACAGGGACATCCCACTAGATAAGGCTGCCCAAGACCCCATCCAGCCTGGCCTTGAACACCTCCAGGGATGGGGCAGCCACAACCCAGCTAGGCAACCTGTGCCAGTGCCTCACCACTCTCATGGTGAAGAAATTCTTCCTAATGTCTAGGCTAAATCTGCCTCTCTCCAGTTTATACCCCTTCCTCCTGGTCCTATCCCCACAAGCCTTTATGAATAGCCCCTCTCCAGCTTTCCTGTTGGCCCTCTGCAGGTACTGGAAGGTCACAATAAGATCTCTGAGCCTTCTCTTCTCCAGGCTGAAAGAATCATACAATTGTTTGCATATCAATAACATCAGATGATGTATTTAAAGATTATTTGTCTTTCAGCGTATAGAGGGTAAGACATATTAGGATCACTATCATAAAAAAAATTACAACCAACAGTAACATAACAAATCAGGCTTGTGGCTTTTAGAAAATTAAAAAAAAAAAAAAAAGATATTTTGAACTCATTTTTGTACAGGTTCTACCATGGCCTTCATCCACCAGATGAATGAAGGTTTAGGTTCTAGCTTTCTTCAAGATGAAAATATTTTTGCCATGTTATGCCTCAGACATATGGGAAAAAAAAATCTCCAGACTGAAGAATGTTAAGAGGCAGACACTTAAAACAAATAACAATAAGACTTGCAAACATTTTCTGATGTCAAAGAAAAAGTGTAAAGTTCCATTATCTATTTCTTGGAATATATGCCTTATCAAGCAAATCTTTTGCCAGGAGATTCTGCTGTAGTTTACACAAAACTAGCTGCTTGGAATGGCAGAAGTGGATGTTTTACTGTAATGAGCTTCCTGTTTGAACACAAATCTAGGAGACAGCTTCATACTGTCTCAAAAAGAATTAACACTGAATCAGACAGGACATCCTAGAAGTAAGAAATGAAAATGTGTACCATTTCACATTACGTGTGTGTGTGTGAATAGCTCTCAATCCAAACAAATAAAATGTTCTATGAACCAAGTAAAAACTTTGGTTAAAGAAATGAAACAAGCTACTGCATTATCTTTTCTTTTTTTTTTCTTTCACTCTAAATTGTAGGAGTGTTGTGGTGGGTGGAGAGGAAGAAGGCAACATAGGCTTGTAAAGCAAAGGTCAACAAAGAATGTGAAAAAAAAGGAATGCTGTTAGAATGGACCTAGGCCTGTGGTCAGTATTGTTTATCAATTGTTTAATTACAGGAAATCTAGTAAACTAAAATGTGTGCTTCCCCTCACTTTCAGTACAATAAATTGCCTGTGGTCTTCAATGTGTTTCTTCAAGTGTTAAATTAACAAACCAGCTCCAGAATCTGCCATTGAGGAATGTTCCTGCATGTTCATTTTCAGCGTGAAACAACATTCACCCTGCAAACTCAGCAGTTTGCCTAGGTCAAGTCTTCTGGTTTTGATGGAGGGGGAGTATTTACTGTAGAAAGAAGTTTGTTTATTTGAGGGGTTTTTTTTTATTTTGACATAGCAAGTACAAATAAATAAGCATGTACTACCATGAAACATTTAATCAGAGCCATAGCAAACAGTAATTTCCTGAAGTCTCTGGGCAGATATTTTTAAATATTTTTTCCAACATTTTGATAAAACTTTCTTTTAAATTTCAAGTTACCTAAGGAAGCTATTTAGGTTTTAGAATAATATTTTAAATTTCAAAAGGAAAAATAAGTTTTTATTTACTTATGAACTAACTACTAAATTCTGCAAATTAGAATGATATTTTTATGACTAAAAGACCTCTGTGTATTTGAAGTTCTGCTGAAAACATTGTTTTACCCATTAGGACACTGACAAACTTGTCTTTGCAATGCACATATGTATCTTGTGCTGCTTTACTGTCATATTTGTTCTACATGACTAGCCAAAAGTATCTGTTAGACTCACCACAAAAACAATCTATAAGGAAATGTTAATATTTAAACTATTAGCCTAAGGAAAATGTGTGCTTTTGCAAATAAGGTATCAGTACTAGAGATAAAGCATCAGGATAAGTCATGCATTAAACATTTTGAATTGTACTGTGCATGTAGTATAGCATAGCTAAGTACAGCCCTACAATGCATTCTGAAGTGAAAACGGTCAAGGCCAAATGAAACAGATGATTCAGGGGAAATTTTATGACTAGAATCCATGGCCATAAAATTCTTCATGTAGGAGCTTCATGTACATCTCTTCTACAAGATGTACCAAGACCTTGTGGTACAGAAGGGAAAGAGTCTTAGGATTTAACAGTGTACATTGATAGGATTAGAATGAGTTAGAATGAGTTAGAATGACAGAGACAGAAATTCCCAGGGTGCTAAGACAGTAGCTGAGTAGGACGATGAGGAAGAACAGACTAAAGAAGTAGGGTAGCATCAGACCATGAAAATAGGTTGGCAGTAGGAGGCTATGATCAACTGGGGGCAGCAGATTGAGAAGGATGAGAATGCAAAAGAGGCTAAAGAGCTTTGAGGAAATCAGGACTGTTAATGCCAGTAAGGGTGTTTGTGGGTACTGCGGGAAGCCAGCATAAAGCAACTAAAGGGGAATTAGGGGTGAAGAAGCTAAGGTTACAGAATCAATTACATTGAAAAAATTTATTATTAAGGATAGAAAGAACAATGCTGGATGCAAGAGAGAGATATTGAACTGTTGTTTGTAGCCATTGGCCCAGTATGATGTACTGTAATGATGAAGAAGAGGAAATGGATGCTGGTGAAAAATAAAAAGGAACAGTACTCTTTTAAAAATGTTCTGCGCTTTGGTATCTTCAGTAATGATGATGGACAGAAATCAAAAAAATCAAGAACCACATGAAGAGCTTAAGAGGAATAATTATTCATAATTACATACCACAGGAAGAAAAGTGTAGCCAAGGAAATGATTAGGTACCGTGTTTAAAACAAATGGGAGGTACTTTTCACATAACAAATAATATATTACAGACCTTTCTGATCTCCACAGGAAATTATGGAGGCCTGAAACATGAGTAGGTTCAAAAAATGTTCACAGAAGATAGGTTTTTCAAGGTCTGTTAAATGTAACTGAAACAAATTACACCTCTAGACCTTCAGATTCAAATTAACTAGAACAGTATTTGAGGGAAGTTACACTACGTTTCTCTATTGTCGTATGTTCTCCAACATCCTCTTAGAGTCACTATGACAAACAGGACACCAAGTGATTTATTAATACTCCGTCTTTCCGTTCTCTCTCATGTGCGAACAAAAACACACATAGACACATACGCACAGAGAAAGCAAGAGTTGTAACTCCTGAAGGAAGATTAGAATAATATCTGGAAGAATATTGATTTACCCATGTCCTGTTCAGAAGTATAATTGGATTATACACCACTTAGAGTGACTTCGAACAAATATTTAGTTTTCATGGTCAACAAAAATATACTTATTTTAAGAATGCAATTATTGCCAAAGATTTTCAAATTGCAGAATCTCAAATGCTGAACCTTGCTGTCATGGGCACTCTTGTGAAGACCTAGGCTAAGAATAAGAGAATGATGATACTCTGTTCCAGGAAAATTAAATACATGCTGCCTCACATATGCAGGATGTGGAACTGGGTGAAGCAAAGATCAAAAATGCACTTAGCTCTTCATTTAGTCACTCACACTGAGGTTCTGTATAAATTACAATGAAGTTCAGAGACTCCGAGCTACTATTTTATGAACATGATCACAGAAACTGTCAGGCAATCATCTGAATACGTCTCCAAATACATTCAGGATAAAAATATAGTGAAATAGCTTTGAAGCACTACAGGATCCTGTACCTATTCTATTTTAATTATTCCAAATGTGACTTCCTTAAGAAGGAAGAGTGCATATAATGAGTGTTGATGAAAAAAGATGGTGAGATGGGGATCAGAAAGTAAAACCAAAGGAACTGAAGGTAGCTAGAATTTCTAGTTACTAAAATCTGAAAGGAAAAATCTTGCTGATAGATCACCTTTCACCAGTGGAAATTAAGAATGATATTTATTTCAGTGCAAAATCTTGTATCTTCAAAACAAATGCACTTAAACTGAGTTAAGTTATATGGAAATGTGGCTGAGTCAAGACCTGCTGGTCAAACTGAAGACCAAGAGGGAACTGCATAGGCAGGGCATGCAGGGACAAGTAAAGTGGGAAGAGTACAGGGATGCTGCCTGGTTGTATAGGGATGGGGTGAGGAAGGCCAAGGCGCAGCTGGAGCTGAACTTGGCAAGGGAAGTGAAGACTAACAAGAAGGGCTTCTACAGGTACATTAATCAGAAAAGGAAGGTTAAAGAAAATGTACCCCCACTGATGGATGAAAACGGTGACCTCATATCCACAGACTAGGAGAAGATTGAGGAATTCAACAACTATTTTGCCTCAGTCTTCACTGACAACCACGCTCCTGACCCATCCTGAGTCAATGGACAACCAGAAGGGGACCAGCGGGTTTAAGCCCCTCTCACTGTAGGGGGCAATCAGGTTCATGACCACCTGAGAAACCTGAATATATGTAATAAGTCTGTGGGACCTGATGAGATACATCCCAGAGTCCTGAGGGAATTGGATGATGTGGTGGTCAAGCCATTCTCTAAAAATCACGGCAGTCAGGATAAATCCCTGGTTACTGGAACAAGGGTAACATTGTGCTCATTTTTTAAAAGGGCAGAAAAGTTGACCCTGGGAACTACCTACCTGTGAGCCTCACCTCTGTGCCTGGGAAGATCATGGAACAGATCCTCCTAGAAGCTATACTTAAGCACATGGAGGACAGGGAGTTAGTTACGACAGCCAGCGTGGCTTCACCAAGGGCAAGTCCTTTCTCACCAACAGGATGACAGAATTGGTGGTATTCCGCCTGGAGAAGAGAAGGCTCCAAGAAGAACTTATTGTGACTTTTTAGTACCTAAAGGGAGCCCCAAGAACGTTGTTGAGGGACTTTTTACAAAGGCATGTAGTGATAGGACTAGGGGAAATGGCTTTCAGTTGGGGAGGGGAGGATGTAGGCTAGACTTTAGGAGGAAATTCTCCAGAAGGAGAGTGGTGAGGCACTGTAACAGGTTGCCCAGGGAAGTTGTGGGTGCCCCATCCCTGGAGGTGTTCAAGGCCAGGTTGGATGGGGCCTTGAACAGCCTGAGCTAGTGGGAGGTGTCCCTGCCCATGCTGTGGGCATGGAATTAGATGACCTTTAATGTCCCTTCTGACTCAAACCATTCTGTGACTCTATGCATATATATATATGTATATGTACATGCACACTCGTTTGTTTATGCACACAAAGGGGTGTGACATACTATTGTTTGTGGTACAGTTTGTATATTCTATATATACACACACAAATACACACAAACAATGAATAATCTTTGTCCAAAAAGAAATATTTTTCACTTCAATGCCCTGCACTCAACACTTCCTTTTTCTTTCTTTCTTTTCATGAAACCACTGAAATATAAAGTGAAGACAATCCCTGGAAAAACATCTTTAAATCATCTCAGCTAATTGCTGATGGAAAAAGTCTGTGGGTCAAAGAATAAGATGGCAAGATGAAGGGAATCCATGGTCCATGTCAAACTCGGTTATTTTAATAATAATGTGTAGAGGAAAGTGTTGCTGCACCTTTTTTTATTTTTCAGTACAGAAATATGTTGATCTTCCATAAACAGCAAGCCATTATAGGCTTTTGTCTCAAGTCCTGTTATAGCTGTGCCTAACAGTTGTGTAAAAGGATGTATTCTGTCTTGATTTTATGAGTCACGATTTTTTTGTTGCCATTAATTATTTCTGATCAGTTTTGTTTTAATAGTTGAAACACATTATTAATTGACTCAGCAAAGCTCTCATTTTCTTTGGTAACAGGTTTTACTACAATAGACCTAGCTAACTGTCATTTATGCAAGATTAGAGGAAGCATACTGCTATTAATTTTATTACCCTCTACTCATTCCATTTCTAGTGCCACTAGAGTAAATACAAGAGTACATACAACAAATACACACTTTCAGAGAGGTATATATGGTTCACAGTAGCAACAAAAGTAGAGGAACTGGGGTAATAAATACCTTGCAGACACAGAAGGAGCCATTTTCATATTAAATTCTGCATCAGCATCCTGAAATCAAATATCAATAACAGATTTTACCAGGAAAACATACAATCAGCTTCAAGTCAGTCATTAAGGATATAAATAACTTCTCCCATGCATCTGTAGCTGAACTATAGAATATTTTTTGTCTCATAGTATTATTTATTCCTCACATTTACCCACATGAGGGTTGTACGTGTTGTGTATATGCACACCTGTCACAATCTTCAGTGATTTGTGGTCCATAATATTTGAAAAATATTCTCACATTTTCTATCCTTTGTGATCGTAAATACTTAGTCCTTGGAAAGAAAGTGACTATGTATAGAAACCAAAACAGGCTGCTCTGCTACTATCCAAGTGGATGAATGTAGGTTTTAGACAGCTTAATGTTGGTTGTTATTTATTTTTGATGCATGACCCATGTAAATGCCAGAATTGATCTATTAAATTAATTTACTTGTGAATTTGAGTCCATTAGAAAATGTGTTGTCCTTACATAATGATCTTCTGTAATGTCTTTACATACATTGAATGTAATGCATATTTTTGTTTCAATAGACTTTTCCCATTCAGTAGATGCATGCATCTTATTATTTAAACTCAAGGAATATAAAAAATATTCCCGAACAAATGCAAAAAGAAGGAAACCTAGTTACTTTTGTAAAACTTCTGTTGAACAATAGACACTTTTAAATTATGCATTTGAAAAAGTAATTGAAAAATATATGAACTGAAAACAGAATAGAATTTTAATCATAGATACATACATATACTATTTCAGATCTCACACTCTGAAGGCAGAAACATTGTTATTTGTAAGCCACAGTAAATCTCTTTATGGAAAATGGCTGGAGGGTAAGTTAATACCCATGTCAAAACTACATGTTGGCAGGATCTCTGGCTGTTCTCAAGCAGCTGAATAAATACCTTAACTGCTAGGTTTTTAAATCCATTTTGTGTTCAATATAAGAGCAAACTGCGAGTTGATTTCTCTGTGCATCTGTGTGACTATGTGTGCTTCTGGTTTTCTCTGAGTATATTGGTAGTAAGGGTAAAGATCAGTAGATGTGTCCTTCAGTTTGCATCCTTTTATAGATCTTTATATGTATTTTAATTTCCAATAATTATTGACACATTCTACTGTAATTGCAGTAGGTCTCTTTTAACTGCAGAGTGATTTGGTGCTTTTACCCATTCAGGCCTTATTTTGTCAAGCTATGCAATGACTGTAGACTGAGATTACATTACGACTATTTTATACACTATGAAGTAAATAATGAAAATTCACATAGAATAAAATATTCAGCATAGGCAGAACCAAGTGGCACATTTTCTTTTTTATTGATTTGTCTCGTTCTGTTTACCTAGTAAGAATTTTCCCAAAGTGAACACTTCGTATTCTTATCTTGTGCCTGGAGAGACCCCAACATTTTTACCTTAATAACAATAAACTTGAATCATCACAAATGTTAGTACATATTTCAGAGTTAGGCCATGACTGAGATAAAGATGGAAGTCAAGTCTCCTAAAATTAGTTCAGCAGTGCTGGCATGAGTAACTGAAAGCAAGAAAAAATGCAGAAAGATGGAGTATGTCAGTACAAACGTCTCCTATTTTCCTCTGAAATTACCATCATTCAGTCCATAGAGATGAAGGCAGAAATGTATCAAGTAGTATGCAAACAAGAGTAGTGTTTATTTTTTTATGCATTCTTCTCTTCAATTTACCTTTGTAGAATTTATCTGAAGGCCATAAAATCTATTGTTTTCATACAAGCACAAGAAGAAAAAGACTTATTTTCTGAAAAGCTTTTTCTAGCAAATATAGACACAGATCTGATCTGACATGTGCAAGTCTTAAGTATTAATATTGATGGGCCTAGAATATCATATAATTTTGCCATATTGCTGAGATTCAGATATTGAAGTTCTTAGAGAAATAAGACTCCCACTGATACCCATAGAGTTTTGCTTGAGGTCATAATGCAAGATCAAACTCTAAATCACAGTACAGCAGTCAAACAAAGCCAGAAACACTTTCGACAGATCTTGCTCACTATATTTAAAAAACAGTGGGTCTCATCTGCCTGCTACTTAGCAGTTTAAATAAATGTGAACATAACTGATTGAGATATTTGAGTCCTTCCATCTTCAGAATTAAGTAACACTGGATATAAATACGATATCTTATTTTCTTTTCTAGACAGTTTTTGTAATCTCTCCAGCTAAAATAATACAAGAAGCTTATTATTTCAAAATTAGTCTTCTGATGATAGGTTTATTTTTTTTCTTCTCTTCATATTGTGTAAGTTTTTTAGTGTGTCTTTTTTCTTGCAAGTATAGTTGAAAAAGAAAATGAAAGTACAAGTAAATTAGTTAATAGAAAACCTAAAGATTATGAATAATATAGAAAATAAAATGAGATTGCATTGAACAACATTCATGATGGCATGTTTATTAATACAGCACAAACACAGAGCAGTATATTTGGCTTAGATTCTTACAATGACATAATGGACCACAAATAATATGCAGACACAGCGAGTTACAAGCTGGAGAGAGAAACTTGTAGGCAAAGGCTTCAAGGTAAGAAATGTCTATCAGAGATATGAAAAGAGAGCAGTCTAGCAGAGTGGAAATACAGATGAAAGATTGGCTCTGAGCTGGAGAGAGGTGGGAGAAAAACTTATGAAAGCTCAGCTCTGTCAAGAACACAGAGGAAGGGCATGAGGGAACAAGCATTGGTGAAAGATGCTATACAGGAACCAATACATTTGAGACATTTTGGAAAACCAAGAGTATGTGGATTTTTTTTTTTTATGTGCACTGCAGTCATGAAGCCATGGTTATTCCCTTATGAGAAGCCGCTGTTATTGAATATCTTGATGCTTATGTCTGATGCTATGAAGGAAATTAGGCGTGCTAGTAAAATTCTTAAAACTGCTGCTTTACCTGTGCAGAGAGTGTCTGTCAAGAGCATAAAAGAAACCAAAAAAAAAAAAAAAGATAGCTAGCAAAAAGTAAAAGATAGCTTGTAATGTCTGTAATGATGAAAAAAAAAAGAAAAAAAAGAAAAAAGAAAAGAGGGGAAAAAGTGTTTAAGCCTAGTGGAGCTTGAAATAGATCTAGGGACTTCTCTGAAATCTACCATGAGAATAAGGGATCATCTGCAAAATAACTCTCAGTCACTACCTGTACCATATACCTTTGTTTAGTAAAGGAAAATAGCATAAGAAGAGAACCTATCTAAAAAGAAGACTGAAGGAAATGAGTGCCCATACATGATAAAGTAGACATGCTGCAGTACTTACTGTATTTACTGTATTTTCTATTATATTTGATATTAGGAGTATTTACAATTCTCTTCTAATGTGTACGTTAATGAATTAATCTGAATAGTCCACAAGATTTTAATTACATAGGCTAAATGTCAAGCTTTTAAATAGGGAAATTATATGTTTTCATCAATTAATAGTTTTGTGAACTTTATATTCATGGGGCAATTAGGACTTTTTTGGATAAATTAGTTTAAAATTAAAAGCTACATGAAAGTCTCCTTAGACGTCTTTAATAGTCTGAACTAGTTATGAATAATTGCTGTTGACATAGGATTTACACATGTCCTTACACTATGTCATTTTCTCAAATGCAAACAAGACACCTGCTGAGTATTAGCTTCAGGAAGCACGTCAAATACAAATCAGAAAGTAATTACCCCTACCATGTACATGGAGCTTAATTCATCTTTAAAATAGTCTTTCTAGGCATTTTTTATACACAAGGGGGACAATGAAGATGAGATGTTCATGTTATACATACAAAAGAAAACATTCCCTTTCAAATAGCATAGGTAATTTCAACATCATAATGATAGCTTTTGATACTTTTTTTTTTCCAAAACAGTTTACATTGCACAAGCTTGTCCATGCATCTTTAAAGAGTTTTCTATACTTCAGATTATGTAGAAATGCAGATTACTTCACCACAGAGATTCCAAATATCTTTAATTGTTAATATTATTGCATGGATTTAATTTCTTCCTTTTAGGAGACTGAATTTAACACAGTCACATTCCAGGGGATTATTTGAAGTAAAATAAGGACAGATACAGTAGTGGGTATTTGGAGAAAAAGAGCAGCTGCAGATTTTAAGGAAGATGGGAACAACAATTCATCCAAGAGAAAAGAAATAGTCACTGTATAATAACTTTTGTGTATGGCAAAATGGGGGAAGTATATGTAAAAGAATTGAAAACATTAGGACATTGTGTAAAACATTGTGTAAAATTAAAAACACTCAACAGTTCTACAAGATCTGGATCTCAGTCAGTACTTCTCTCTTACTCAGTCTTACCAACAGGGCGAAAATTAGGCTGTGACACTGAAACCCTCCAAGATGATTTTCTGATTGAGTATTCCAGACACTTGGAAATTCTGTGAAAAACACAAGGCAATCATCACCCAGCAGCACATACATCCAGCTCGTGCTGTGTCTGTAGGGACCCTAGCCTAATCAGAGGTGTTACATTTTCCCTGAGACTTTAATGGACAGGTTTTTCTGATGAAAATCATTTTCTGAATCCCATCCTGTTTTCTTCGATTACTGTTAGAAATATAGGGACTAAGGAACATGAGAGATAAAGAAGTTGCTTTCAAACGTGCTATTCTTGAGCCTAGATTTGCGTAACTATATCAGTCATCTGCAAATAGTCAAGACTTTTAGCTTCATATTAGTGTTTGGATAAAGATCATGAATTTTGTGGTTAATGGAACACAAAATCCTCTTCCTACAGACAGTCCTTGGGGTGAGGCAAGTGTGGTTAATGTACCCACAACGGTCCTACTACTGGCATGATTTTATGCCATGATAAATTTAAACCTCTTATTCATGAAACGCTCATGCCAAATTTGAACTTAATATGATCTACAGTTAGAAAAATAGTTGATGTCTGATCAGTTTTAAAAAGTATGAAAAGAAAAGCTAGACTCTTTTTGCTATTTGAATGGGGGGAGTGTCACATTTTTTTAAGCAAAGTGTATTGGGATGTGTACACTTTAATTTTGCTCCAGAAGATTTTTTTCTGGAATCATTTGTATTCAGATACTATAGCTTTTACTACTTGGCTATGAATTACACTGCTGGTGTAGTTCCTCAGTAGGCAACTTTTAAAAAAGAAGCAAAACAAACGCTGGAGGTGACTATGAGTCATAAATACATGGTTTATCCTGTCAGGAGACTCGTTGGTATTTTATTTGTGGAGGATTTTATCTGGGTATCATAGTAACATAGTATCATAGTATAGTTAGGGTTGGAAGGGATCTTAAAGATCATCTAGTTCCAACCCCCCTGCCATGGACAAGGACATCCCACTGGATCAGGCTGCCCAAGGCCCCATCCAACCTGGCCTTGAACACCTCCAGGGGTGGAGCATCCACAGCTTCCCTGGGCAACCTGTGCCAGTGCCTCACCACTCTCATGGTGAAGAAATTCTTCCTAATGTCTATGCTAAATCTGCCTCTCTCCAGTTTATATTTGTTCCGCCTGGTCCTATCCCCACAAACCTTTATGAAAAGCCCCTCTCCAGCTTTCCTGTTGGCCCTTCAGGTATAGGAAGTTTGCTATAAGATCTGCTCTGAGCCTTCTCTTCTCCAGGCTGAACAGGCCCAACTGTCTCAGCCTGTCCTTGTAGGGGAGGTGCTCCAGCCCTTCGATCATCTTTGTAGCCCTCCTCTGGACCCATTCCAACAGCTCTATGTCCTTCTTTTTTCTTCTTAAATTAACACATTGATTAGAAGTTATCTGCAATGGATAAAACACAAGCTACACAATGCACTTGATTAGACCCCCATCCCTCCACATAAGATTATCTTAAAGTTTCTAAATAAAACCTGAAGATACAGGTATAAAACAAAGGTATATATGGATCTAAAGATCATAAGATTCAGGTATGTCAGTCACTGTTAAGTATTAATAACAAAAAGAGTAATGGAGAGAGATCAAAAGTGATATGCCACCTTGACACTACTTAATAAATATGCCAAGAGTTTCTCCTGCACCCTTTACTACTTTTTGATTTCTTCTGCTACAGATGAACTGCAGAGGATGCACGTGTATTTCTTGCTCCTACTGTCACTCACAACTAACTCATTGAATCATTTCTGTGTCTCTATTGAAATACAGAACATGTGAGGTTGTGCTAGTTGCCCTAACCTCTGAAAATGACCCCTACAGATATATTCATTTGAAAGTTACTATGCAGATATGCATGAATTAACTAAAGATGATGGAATAAGCCTGCCACAGACCAAATATCCTGCTTTGCAGAAGTTATATTTTACAAATATTATCTACCAGCTTTAAGGGTTTAATCCAACACATCAGAGGTTCTGAGTGTTGCTTGTATAAGCACAAGATTAAAAAAAAATGAGCTACAAAGGGGACAGAGCAAAGCTGCATTAGTGGGAAAGCATCACTACATAAATGTCAGCTTGTTCCCATCTAGCGACAGATGTTAAGGCTAAAGATGAGAGAACAGAGTTTAGTCCTTGCTGACAGTTCAGAATGACTATAGAGTCCACCTCTCTCCAGGGACACTGATCACCCTTATCTCCCCTACTCTAACCGGACATGAGCCCGTAAGTTTGAATAACATCTACAGTAACCACTCAATACCTTGGTCCTTGTCCAGTGCTTACACATGCCTTTGAAAACATTGATGCTGATGCTCATATCTCACAGAATCACAGAATCACAGAATTCTGGGTTAGGAAGGGACCTCTGGAGATCATCCAGTTCAACCTCTTTGCTAAAGCAGGTTTACCTACAGCAGGCTGCAAAGGAATGCATCCAGGCACGTTTTTTATATCTCTGGAGGAAACTCCACAGCTGATCTGGGCAGCCTGTTCCAATGCTCCGTCACCCTCACAGTAAAGTCCTTTCCTCATGGAAAAGCAGGTGGAACTTCCTGTTCCCCAGTTTGTTCCCATTGCTCCTTGTCCTGTCACTGGGCACCACAGAGAAGAGTTTGGCCCCATCATCTTGACTCTTGCCCCTTAGATGTTTGTAAGCATTGATAAGGTCCCATTTAAGTCTTCTCTTTTCCACACTAAATAGACCAAGCTCACTCAGCCTCTCCTCATGAGAGAAATTCTCTAGTCCCCTAATCATCTTTGTAGCTCTCTGCTGGGCTCTCTCCAGTAGTTCCTTATCTTTCTTGAACTAACCAGCCCAGAACTGGACACAGTACTCCGGATGTGGCCTCACTAGGGCAGAGTACAGGGGGGAGGGATAACCCCCCTCGACCTGCTGGCCACTCTTCTCTTAATGCACCCCCTACCATTGGCCTTCTTGTCCATGAGAACATGTTGCTGGCTCATGGCCAACTTGTTGTCTACCTGGACTCCCAGGTCCTTTTCTGCAGAGCTGCAGTAGAGCTGGAAAATTCCTAACCTGTACTGGGGCAGGGGATTATTACTCCCAAGGTGCAGAACCCAACACAAGGGTGCAGATACATAAATGTCAGCTTGTTCCCATGCCATAACATATGTTAAACCTAAAGAGGAGAGCACAGATTCCCTCTATCTCTACTGCATATAGCACAAAGACCAGAATGAATATTTATCTTCTTATAAACCTTTTTCTATTGTCTTCTGCAGAGATATTTATGCTGCGCTTTTCTTGTATTGTGGCATTCTTACTAGTGTTTGCGTTAAATCTGGCATGCTGGGTATCTGTTTAGCATTAAGCAGGAATGTCTTCTTTGGAAAGGAATTTCTCTTTAATTTTTATGCCTTTTTTGTTAAGAGCTCTCAAAACCCCCAGGCTAAACAGCCATTTATAATTTTCATGAATAAGGTATCTCAAACAAGGGGATCCCAAGGCTCCCTGGCTGCTTTTGAATTCTGCATTAATATTAGAAGATCTTGAACTCTGCTTACGAATCACTGTGTATGGTGAATGTTTCTTTTGGGGGAAAATCTGACAACTAATATGAGGAAAACAATTCTGCAAAAATTCTAGATTGCTGTGAATGGGGGTATAGCTGTACATACATTCATTCCACTTAATTTGCAATACAAATTTTCCTGCCTTTTTATCTCACTCGAACTGCCATTTTTTTAATAAAAATTTAAGTATTTAATCTCAATAAAATAAGATAATGAATAACTTTTCTGTCACTGGATGCAACACACTTTGAACATGACACAAATATTCAAGCCCATTAGAATGTGACTTAAATATTAAAATCTTAAATTCTATTCTTTGTAACCTTACACTTGCAATTGTTACTGCCTCTTTTTTTCACAGTTCAGTAAGAGAAAACCATTATGAAATGAAACAAAACCTAAGAAGTAAGCATGAAGTAACTTGTTATCATAAAATATTCTTTATTCAAGATAGTACAAGCCAGCCTTATTTCTGCTAAGAGGTAAAAAGAAAAAGACAATTTGCATGTGAAGTCAGTAAGAGTATGTTTTTTCTAGTGACTGAAATAGAATATCTTTCCTCACAAACCCCTTTTTTGTGACTTTCATCCTATAAGCTCTCCTGCAATTGTTGCCACTAGAAGCCTAATAACTGCACCTCACCGGACTTCAGGACTAGTGTACTATCCTCCATTTCCATAACAAGTCACCTGCCTTTAACACTACATTCTCAAAATAGTTCTTCATGTTACAATTCTGTCATATGCAATGATTTTTTTTCTCCCTTACTCCGTAAGAACATTGACCAAGATATAAAGTCCATTCACCACTCTTCTGAAAGTGTTTTCCCTATGCCACGTTTGATTCATCACTAAAGAAATACATAATACTATTATCTTTTCCGCAATTTTAAAGATCTCAAATGAAAACATAATAACACTGTCTTTCTCTACTTATTGCTAATCTCTCTGTTGTTAATCATCTGAAAAACAAACTACGAAGATAAATGTTATGTAAGCAAAGATGTTTGAGGTCAGACCTGACAGGATGTTACTCTCCCAATCCACATGCTTTCTATAATTCTTTTTTGTTAATTTTTCTGAGTCTTTTCAGCTGCAAAGAAAGTCTCATCCACTGAAGAACCATGAGGTCTGCCTAAGCTCAGAGGATGTAGAAGGTCCATAATCAAGTTCTGTTGTCTAAAACTTTTGCTGTAGGGTTAAAACCTGTCTTGCACAAATTAGGTGAATATTAGAGACTACCAAGTTGTGTTCTCATACTGTGTTTCCTTTCCTTTCTTTTTTTTTTTATGACAATATGAACTGTAGTTCGGTAATGGAAAACCTGTAATGGAAATGATAAAAAATATCTAGACATTTTTGTTGAAACTTAAATGTTCCTTAAAAATACATAAAATGTGATTTTCTTTTTTTAATTGTCAGAATAATCTTCACAATTTCTGGTTGATTAGGAGTAGTAAATTATCAAACTGTCAGAGGAGGCAAGAATATTCAAAGTTTTAACCTAATTGCAAAAGGAAACTCTCACAGTCAAAATATTTTTACTATAACATATCCTTTGCAACTTCTATTTCAATGTAAAAAAATTATCTTCTAATTTGGCAATAAATGATTATTAAAAAAATCACTGAAAATGAGAAAAAAGGAGAGGGAAGAAATGTGGTAGTGGAGAAGTAGTAATTGACTAGTTCATGTCTGACAGACTTAAAATTAGCATTGTTGGGTTTTTTTTTAATGAAATAGCTCTTCTTCTTTATTGTTTTTACTACATTTTCAATTTTCCTAATGAAAAGAAAAATCTTGTTTTCCTTGACATGATTAAAATGCAGCAGAAATACAGCGGATGCAGTGCAAGAAATAGCTAAGACTCTTGACAATTAGTTTTGATCTCCATGGATGTTCTGCACACATACATGACAAATTAAACAGCAAATGGAAAGAGAGAAGAGGGAGAAAGAAAAAAAATTAAAAAGTTAATGGGAAAAAATTATTTTCAAAGTAATAAAAATAAAAAAGGTTTAATACAGTGTAATAGGAAGGATGAACATTAGCTATGTCATGAGAAGAACAGAGAACCTCACTTTTACCCTGATCAAGGCAATTCTTCTAATTTCTCTAAACTTATAATAGAACTAAAGATTTCCACTAAAGTTAGGACAAAGCTACCTTTTCCTTTTCGACAGAATACAATGTGAAGGTTGCATACTGAATACAAATGCTAGCTTACTACAGATCATTCTGTCAGAGAAATCTGAAGTTAGTTAGTGGAGTGCATCCACCAGTCAACAGTACTCCTTGTGCAGGGTATCATTAATCGACTGCATAAATGCCTTCTCGCAATTGATGAAAATCAGGTCTCCCATTCCCTGGCATCAGAGGAGATTCTGAAGGCACGCGCACCCTGGAGGAGTGAAAAAGGATAATATGTTCAACAGACTCACCAGAAATCAAAATAATATCTTTTGCTTAATCACACTTAAAGTGGAGGTCAGATAGTCAATCTCTTTAGACAGGGTGGGGAACTCAACATCTATCAATGTAAGGGAAAAAGAATGAATAGATGAATCTTAAAAATAACAGTCATACTATCTCCTTTATATTTTGCTTACATGTTGTTTTCTGGTTCCAGCATTCAGCAGTACCAGAAGGACTAGCAAACAGCAAAAATCTGGGCTCACATAAATACACTGTGTTTCACTATGAGAATCTTTTTTGAAGAACTGCTTGGACTGCTATGCTCTTATACATACACCTTGAAGAAAAGAAACTCTCTAGTTTTAGTGACTTTTGAAATTCAGAGATGTCTATTTGGACTATGCATATTTGAAAAGGGATTTTTTAAGTAGGTTTATTTCACTAGAGTAAGGGTCTTTGGGTGCATACTGTGGTTGAAAGACTTACTTGTTCCATATTTATCTTGCAAATGGTTGTTCTGAGTTTGTGAATTACCCAGATTTTTTCCCTGATATGTCTTGATCATATAGTTCCTGACTATTCGATTTTTTCTTTGTTAAATTCTTAAAGAACAATATTAAAAATATTTGGAGCAAACAACTTCTGAGATATATAGTCTGGATTTTGAATAATACATGGAAAATCTGCAAGCTAACAGCTGGAAGTATGCTAAATTTTATCTGGCAACAGATCTGTGAGTGACAGAAGGAGAAACAGTCCACCTTTTGGGATTTGCCAGAGTTTTGATAAAACCATGCCCAGGAGCCTCATTTGAGGGAAAACCCACCTACACAACCTCTCAGTCACAAGAGCACAATTCCATACTGACTCTCAGTTACTAGCCAGTTAACTCATATGGATAAGTCTCACCCCAACACCCTGCAGCAACCCTGCTGTGCTCTCCTGGTGCACCTGGAACTAGTTATAACACAACAATTATTTCTGCCACATCATGGCAATCAGTCTGAAAAAGTAAATATCTTGTGTCCAAGTTAATGAATCTTAAGGATAAATCAGCAGTGTGCTTTTCATGTGTAAATACAGAACCAGGGAAGAAAATTAAATCAGAGAGGAGTTTTCCATTCTTTACTTTTTATATATTATTACAGAGCTACTATAATATCTAAGAAGTAAAGGTTTTCTCATGTAAATAAAAGATTTCTGTGTTGTGAGAGTCCCTATGTGCCATGTGCCATATAGCTATGGGCACTCAGGGGGAGGTTGTTAGAGGGCCAAGAAAAAGGCTGGGTTTTGCAACCCCTCAGCAGTCCTGTGGTGCTGCCCCTTTCGCAACGATAGCTGTGCTGCCTTTACAGTTCAGTCCCCATTTTCACATTTGATTCTGTGCAGAACTAAGTCCCTCTACTGACTGGTATATATTACCACCTTACAGCAACTGCCTGCACGATATCTGCAGCAGGTCCAAGGAGCGGAGGTAAATGCTGAAGCATCTATAAAGTGGCCCCAGTAAGGGTTGGAGGCTACAGAAGAGAAGACACTGGGCACTATCTTCCCATATTTGCATTAGCAAACTCTGAAACGTATGATAAGGGAACAATTGGACAGAAGACTCAGAGCAGTACTACAGTAGCAGCTTCTCTGCTCTTTAAAAGAATAGTTTTGTAAAATTGTTTATGCATTAAGCCCCCTTTTGGACAGATTTGTACCGTGTAGTAGCACAGTGCTTCATCTCTCCAAGGACTAAGGAAAAAACTGTCTTTATTTTTATCCTTGGTAATCTGAGTAGAGGAGTCATTACCTCTGGTTTTGAACTACAGGAAATGGCATTTCCACCTGAATAAACTTTATTGCAACACCCAGTTTTTCCACTATGCCTTTCCAGATTAATCTTCTCTTTCTTTACAGATTGAATATTTCAAAGGCAGATTTTTCCCTTTGCCTCAAAATTATCCTTCTAGTTTGTCTCTAAATAATTAAGTGTTCTGTGTAACATTATTCACTGTTAAATTATTGCCAAATACAGTCATTTTGGTGTGGGCAGTTAGTTCAGTTTTCTCATTTTAATAGAAAGGTGATTTGGGGATAAGTGCCCAAAAGGAGCACAGGTAGATTTATATCTCCTCCAGTTATATCTGTGTGAACTTTAATATTTGAAAGCTATTTTCTCTAGAAAAAAAAAACAACTCACAAGAAGGTGTGCTGAAGAAGGTTGTTGTTATTTATGGATTTTTCACATACTGCTTGCCACATCTGATTCTCAGTGAATTATTTATTCACAGTGCAAATTTCTTGAGCATCTCTACTTGCTACATTTTCAATGATGGTATATCTCAAAGGAGTATTTTACATTTTATATTACTGGTCCTTCCTGTAGACAATGTTTATATACTAGTCATTCCATTATTGTAGAAAAAGAATTTTACCAACACCAATTTTCTTGCAAAAAGAAGAGAAATAATTACTTCTACATTGCTTTAAAAATGAAAAATCAATCTGTTTGTAAATGGGGAGGAGATAGAAAATACTTCCAAGTGTTGATTTCTTTGAGAAATTGCTAGTAATTATAAAGTGGAATGATTTTATCAAATCTCAGGTTCTATAGCGATAAAAAAATACAGGAAACAGGTGGGGTGTGTAGTATACATATGCTGTATTGTTTATTTTGTGTTTTGAAAAACATATCCAAACCATCTCCCCAAAGCCATTTTTTAGGAGCCTGCTTAAAAGTGTTTAGTAAATACTATGAAGAAGTTCCATGGGGCTTTATGATCAGAATGGCTTCAGCTCTGACACATCCTGTGCAATGTGCACTGTAGTTTAAAGATGAATCTTTTGAAATACATTTGCTCTAACATATTTTTTATTCACAGGTAAATAAGCATCACATGACAGTAAATATCTGACAGATAGAAAAATGCACTCTGGATAGAAGGAGAAAGTGCCTGTCTATCTCAATGTCAGCTGTCAAAGAGATAACCAACTACATTAGTCTTCTGATTATTTGTTTTACGTTGTTCTTTTCAGCGGTGAAGGAGATTATACAGATTAAATTAGTGAATGCTGATCAAGGTGTTCAACTGACAAGTGAGGAGAGTAAAATGTTTTGTTTACTCCTGTGATATGTTTATTGCATTATTAAGAGAATCTTGATATCCTTTCTCAATGCAACTAATTATACTGTTAACACCCATTTTAAATGGAATATCTAGTTTTTGACTGGAGTACAAAGCTTCTATTACTCAATTAAGATTCTCAGCATCTGAATTTAAAGAATTCAATTCTACTGGGTTACTAAAGCCAGAAGAAAGATGAAAAATATGGCAAGTGAATGCAAATGTTGCTAATAAAAGCATTTTATTCAACTAAAAAAGTCCAGTCACTGTAACATGACATCTTAATGAAAACTGAGAAGATCTTTCTAGTCATTCAAATATTTTTTTCCCCTTTCATTAGCAAGAAAAAATTTGAATCATCTTCATGGAAACATTTAAGGGAGCTCATAGACAGGACAATGATCACATATATAGTTAACAGCTTTTATTAGCCATTATGTATTTAAATACAGAGATGATGTTTGATTTTTGCAGTGAAATCTAGCATCAATACATTTCCATTCTGATACCTTGAAATTCATAGCTTTTGTAATAGATTTTCTGCGATAGTTTTATTCTGCAAAAATTATTGTTTCTACATCTTGTGCAGAAACACCTGTAAGAATACAAAAATCCCAAGCTCAGTGGGATTGCACTTGGTGCAAGAAAGATACACACAGTCTCAACTGTTAGAAAAAATCCATTAGTACACTCATCCACAACCACAGCATCTTCCCAGAACCCTGTATAACCAGAGGATTCTGCCTTTGCCCCTAATTAACTATGCAATGCACTCTTAAAGTAGTGAAACCTGAGGCAATTTGTACACCCTTGATGACTTCAAGGGTAGTTCAACAATTTTGAGAAGCAATAGCTTTGTATGTTCTTATTCAGAACAGAAATTCCAGCCTTTTAGAACAATAAAGTTTAGCAAGACACTTCTTACTGGAAACATAGGGCATCTGCACTGTGTTTCAGCGCTGTGTTGCAGATGGTACATTTCCTTTATAACATAATGCTCATATGAAAACTAATGAATCTATTCATTACATTTATGAGCACTTCCAATTATAAGAAACAGGGAATTTAGGGGAACTAAGATGAGGAGAGTATTGACTATATATAGTCCCGTTCCTGTGCAGAACGCTCCTGAATTGCCAAGCAAAGACTATCCCGTTTTTTTCCCAAATCCCACCTACAGCTGGTTAAAAATGCACATCTTATTCTCAACATAAGTTTTTTTGAATTTGCTTCTAGTCATTGCTTTTTAGCTCACACCTGAGGAAATAAGCTTTCTGCTATTCTGCTGTTACAGTGCGTGTGTGCTGCATGCAGTTGAAACACTTATGGCCAAACTGAACAAGTGGATGCCTGCGGAGATCAGAGCTGATCAACAGAAATGAACACTAAGGGAGAGACATTCTGTTAGTGCCAGTGAAGCTGTAAGGCTGTAATCCCAGATTACACTCATTAGACATTCCAGAAGATGCTAAAGAATCTAACATCTACCACATCATGGGAAAAACTTCTGTTACAATTCACACTTCGAGTCAGTGCTGATAAAGCGTAGTACACAAATCCGTAAGAACCTCACTTCCTCGGATTTTAAAGCTTTTTTAGCAGAGGCAGTAGCAGTTATGTAATGCAATCAGTGAGTGAAACCTTTGCTCTTACAGTACCTCCCTAGCAGGGCACTCCAAGGCAAAGTCTATAGGCTTCATACTTGTTCTTTGATCAACCTTGGGAAGAAGAAAACATGGCTTTCCTCTCAGAAACCAGCAAGATCATTGAGATGTGTTTTTCATTTTCAGGCTAGTGAATATCTCCCCAAGAAGGCAGAAATAGCAAAGGTAGAGAACAAAAATACAATGCAGTCCTATGCCACACAGTAATCAAAAAAAAATAAAAATAAAGCAGGTTTATAGTCTTGTATACCAAAAGTCATTTTAACAATCAGTGAGAACAAATACGTTTCATGTAAATATGGGATCCGCGCATAGCAAAAGAGAGAAAAGCAGAAGACAAGAAGAAAGGAGACAGGTCCAAACCTGACACCAGGGACCTTAATTCCACTCACCACAAAACTAATAGAATATAGTTTATATTAAAGTATAACATTTGACAGATATTATGGTTTATATTTAGCCAGAAAAGTGTAGACATATAATTCTCCTCACTCGTATCAGAAAGTGAAACCTCTTCATATGCAGTCTCTCATGATTTTTCTTTATATTTTCCTAAATCTCTCAGATACTCACTTTTTCTCATATTCAAAAGCCCTACATGTAACATTTCATAGAAATAAACATATTTTTTCTGGAGCACCAAAATTTAGAATTCTATAGACTACCAAATAATGGTAGTGCTGAGCCTTCAGAAGACCATGATTCTTAGTAGAAAATTTCATCTTCTTAGAACAGATGTCAGGGTGAAGTTGGCTGCTTAATTTTAAAATTAGTTATTCAAAAAGCATTAAATTGCCTTTTTGGATCACATGGAAAGTAAAAAGGACTTCAGAGACAAATTCTCAAGATACACTAATCAATTTGTCCTTCAAAAAAGATTTGGTCCTGTATCTGTTGAAATCTCATAGTTAATAATCACCAACAAAAACTAATTAAGAATTGTTTGAACTCATTTCCTAGACTCGCTTTCCCGTGTCAGTTCCTAGTTATTTAAAGCCCTTAAACTCTGAGTTAATTATATAGTTACTAATATTGGGCAAAAATAGAAAAGTAAGTAATTATGAATTACCAATAGATATGATCATTAATACAGTACATTTCATCTTACTAGTTCCATATCCAGCACTCTAATTTTTATAAGGCTCGGAGCACATGTATTGCTCATGCGAAGTTTAACAAACTCTATTGGGGAGTTCAGCTGGGGTGAGATAGCCATTAGAAATTTAATTAACACTATTTTTTGTCTCTTTCAACTCAGATTACCTACTTCACATTCAGCAAGCTAACCTGGATAAAAACAAATTAACCTGTTTGTACTACTTGTGAAGATAATTCTATCCAATAAATCTGCTTGAGGCACTGTGTATTTTCAGAGTATGCTTTTTCTCTTTTCCAAGGTATTTCCTTTGTCAGACGCATGGGCAGCTCTCATAGGGGAATATATCCAATTTATTGGAACAAGGAAGTACAATTTCCAGTAGAGACATAGTTCCAGTATCTTTTTAAAGATTTCTGAGTAACTGTATGTGTCAACATTCTTATGCCTCCATTTCAATATACTGAAGTAGCAAATTTGCCAAGCAAGTAGAAACAACTTCACAAGTATGCATAAATCCAAGTGAGAGTTATGTTGAGCAAAGAAGGAATTCTCATGAAACTTCTATTATACATCATTCTGTTTCCTGTATGAGCAACTATATTTCTCATACTCTAAGACTTTCAGAAAGAGCAGACAAAAATCTGCAAAACAATCCGTCCCCATACTAAAGTTTCATTCTGTTATTTCATCTGAACTTTTTCTAAAACTCAGTACTTCTGTGCTTAGAAAGTACCATTTTACACAGATGAATAAACTCAGATCTTTGCTAATAATCTAAAGAAAATTAGAAAGGAAAGACAGACCAATACAATCTCATTTGCTCTGAAGATTATTTCCATTGCCTTTTGGCTTATCTTTGACCACAACATTAAGCAACACCTTAGTGCAGCAGGGATTTCATTTACCAGAACAGCAACATGCAGTACAAGTCTACCATACAATTAAAATGACAATTTCAGCTAAGGTGGCCCAGCTACAGGGTGAATCAATGTCATTTTTATGGAGCATAAATCTAGGCCATGAGTAAAGTGATACCATATTATTGTACACTATCTTGTTACTGTATGAAGACTATTCTAACTTTGCAAGCAGCACAGCCCGAGTGCATTTAAAAAACACAAAAATATGGTGTGGAGGATCTCTCATCCGTATATGTATTGTGGTGAAGTTTACTTTGGAGTAGGATTAAACTGAGGGCATGAACTGAATGCTCACTCACAACTGCAATACATCTGAACTCCTCCTGGAGCATACCAGCCTAGTTTCATCAAAAAGGAATCCAAATGCCCTAAGACAAGAACCAAAGCAAAGGCAAGGGAAGAGAAATTTGCTTAAAAAAATAATCTAAATTTTTGTCCAAATTAAAACTTGAATGTAGATACACCTTCTGATGTATTTTAGGTCTCGGAGTCTTTTTTCTAAAGATATTTCACAAAGAATGTTATATGTGTAGAACAATGACCCAAAAAATGGGGTATTTTTCTGTCTCAGTCCTTCTAGAAGAGGTTTTGCAGCACTGTTTGCAGTAAGTAGGATGTTCCCCCATCTACAAGTCTCTGCCAATTCATCAAAATGAAGAACAACACAAAAGGGGTTTGGACATAAATAAAGCAAATAGTGTATTCTTGGAAGCGAACCTGTAAAATAACTGAAAAAAACCAACTAAATTACATTTACTTATAGAATCACTTTAGGGTCTTCTTTCTAGATGTTGCTGACAAAAGTGTGAAGAAACACTAGTGGACAAGGCATCAGAGTGCTGCCTTCCTACTCTTAATCAAGTCCCCCAATATCTTCCTAGTTAAGGGTTAATGTAGGAGGGAGGGTTTTTTTGCTGCTGTATCTGCCCGTGGTGACAATTAGGCAATGGAAGATATATTTAAGAAACACATCAAACAATCAATGTTTTTATGACAAGAACTTTTAAAATGGGAACAAAAGAAGAAGAAACAGAACTGTGATCTTTTGGCAGGGGAAATATAGCAGGAAGGCATAAGGCAAGACAGACTTTTAAAAAAAATACTCTTTCATTCCACTGTCCATTGCCCATGATTTCTCCCTGTCAGAGAGGAATTAATACAAACTAACACATTTGCTGCATGTATAACTTGTATTGTTCCTTATATCACACTCAAGTCTTAATGTTGAAACTTACTCAGCTAAAATCACCTCTTCACACCTGGGTGCCTTACAGAAGCCTTAGCTGAGGGCTACAAGAACAGCATGATTAAAGGAAAGGTGTCTTCCTGTGCATTTGAAATCCCTTTTGGAGGTAACAAAAATTACACACCATATCTGTCTACTGACAGGCACGCGGATGAGTATTAAACCATTATTTGATTTCAATCTTCTTTACCTTTAGGTTATCTCCATGTAATATACATATATATTAAAATAAAAATAGTGATGTTGCATTCCATGATATTGTACAGTTCCAAAATAGTAGTAAAATGCCCCCAGCTTTTACCTATAGCAATAACAAGCAGGAACCATAATGTCATATCTCTCTTGGAAAAATCTTGACACTAGAAATTCATAATGTTAATATAATTCTCAGAACATTTTAATTCCTTATGATGAATTCTGAAGAAAAATGGGGGGGGGGGGGGTCTTTCCAGAAAAGCAGTCAATTTTGAAGTCAGCTGTAAAATTTGCATTAGATAGAGACTTTTCTTACGATCAAGGTGCATTTTTTATCACAGTGCTGAGTTTACAAAGTTAAAATTCTGTGCATATTCCTTCTTACACTCCTGGTGGAAGAATAAGTAATTTGAGGTGAAAACCTTTACCTCAACATTCAACATACATATGGCAACTTATTTGAATTCTAGTCCATCTATTCTTTGAAGCAAAGTAGCAGTTTTCAGGTTTGTCTCCTTGCTACCTGTAAGATTTTGCAAAGATCTGCTATTTAGCAGGCTTTCCCATTCCCTCACCTGCGTGCTTGTATAACAAGCTTTTGGCAGGGAAGGTTTCCAGCCAGATCAGTTTTCTGAAATTGTTCTTAATTTTGGCACATCATCCCAGCATCAGCACAAGCATGACAGGAGCTCATTAGCCTTAATTTTTGATGGTTTGAACTGTTCTGTGAATCCCAGCCAGAGCTAATATGACAAATTATAAATCCCAGCATAGTTGAAAGAATAATCAGATCCACTTCTGTAGATCTTTTGTTTCTATCACACTGTCTCTAGCTCTGACACAAATTTTTGTAGCTGCTTGGTGAACTATCTTGGCAAACTAAGACAGCAGAACAGCAACTGGAAGGAACAAAAGAGCAGGTTGATTCTTTAACTTCATCCACTGATCAGCCAGGCTTATGAGAGATTTTAAACTCATTTAATTAGGCTTTTATATAAAACAGAAAGCAATTTCCATCAAATAAGAATAAAATAAAGCTTAAAAATGTGGAGTTCCTTTCCTTATAAGAAACAATGAACAAGGATTTTAAGAATATTGCAAGAAGAAGGAAGATTTCTGGGACAAATCACTGCAAATTTGGGTATATGCATGTATTCCTAAAAGAAAAAAAAAAAAAACACTTTTAAAGATGATCCTATGACAAAAAAAAAAAAAATTAGTCTACCTAGAAAACAAAAGCATCCAGTATCTAATAAGAATTACAGTCTTACAGATTTTTGTTTTTAAAGCTAAGTACATATTCCTTCAGGACTTGTTATATCCAAAGTGAGTGCTTTTATATGTAACTAAGAAGGTGTAGGTTCTATGGTTTTGGGGTAAGGTTTAAACATAAACATGACCCTTTGAAGAAATTCAATACAGTCATCGGAAATACCTTTCCCCTTATTTGACTACAGACAGAAAATGCTTGTATTTTATACTGGATTGTTTTCAATTAATACAGTACCTCCAGTTGATTCACAACATATTATATTTATACTATCCCAAAGCAGAAGAAACATACTGTACCTAGGGAACTGAACAGAACTGCCTAGTTATGCTGAGTATTTTTCACACATACCAAAGTACTCTTATTAAGGAAGAGGAGGTCATCTTTTTGAAACTCTAGGTCAACAGCTGAAATGGAGAAAAAGAAGCAGAAGGAAACATGGTGGTTTTCTGAAAATAATAAGATATCATTTTAAATGGTAAGTGAGTAGTATTCTCCTTGGCTAGAAACTGCAAAAAATTATAAAGGAGGCATTTTAGATGTCAAAAAGTTACCTTTTCAGGTTCCTTATGAATGCAAGTGCTCTCAGAAAAATTTGAAAAATGACATTTGTCTCTGTATAACCCTTCACAGCAGATGAAAAAAGAGTTGATTTATAGTCTTTCTTCACGTTTTCTCTTTGTTAAAAGCAAAACACCCCCTAATAACCACTTAATGACATACCAGCCACTCACATTGTTGAAGCACTTGACCTTAAGCTTGATAACCTAAAAGCCGTCGTCTGTCTTCTCTACTGGAAATGTGATTGGATCAATTGTCTCAGTGCTCACAAAACACAGACACAGCTGTTGAATGAACACATGACTCAGTCAAATACTTCTATAATTAAGTGAATTAACACTTTGATTATCTGTGTTTTTCTTTCACTTATTTGCCGTTATTGAAATAGCTGCAACTGTCTTTATCATAACAAGGCTTATATTGCTATCTGAGGGACTTTCTTTGCACTATACTCATTGTATAATCTGCAGCTACGATCATTATCACCAATAACATCAGTATGCAGATCAAAAAGATAAATTTTTAATATTGTGAATAGATGCACTCATCACAAATGATATAATATATTGACCATAACAACAAAATTACAAATTATGATATAATATTCATTTAGAACTATTACACTGAATAAAGAATTGGAATTTTTCATTTGCTAAATGAAAAGGTCATTACAAAGATATATATCAGTTACATAGTGACAAGATCAGCTCTTAGTTCAATTCACTCATCTGTATATTTAATTTCAAACTATATCAATTCTTCTAAGTGCTTTATGGATGACAACTATCTTTAAATTATCACTACTTGAGAAATATTAATTCCATTTCACTATTTGGAAACATGGAGCATTAAGAAATTGTGATTTACTTGAAATGGAAGTCAGACAATGCTATTGACTTTTGAAATATTTGACATGAAAAAATAACTGAGTAAACCAGATACAATAAAGCAAATATAAACATATTTTAAGCAAATTACCAAATAAGCAAACAAATGAGCAAGATCATGGGAAAAAGGAAAATCTATTTCTGGGCCACATTTCTAGATAAGAATCTCGTATAGAAATCCTCTGAGTAAATCTCTCTCTTGATAAGACTTCAATATCTTATTTCCTTCATCATCTTCCAATGTGATGCTGTTCTAATTGCAACCAGAATGTAGACAGCCCAATAAATTAATGAAATATCCCTATTATTAGAACTGGATGCCACTGGTCCTAGTGGCCACTGGTCCTTAGTTTATCCACTGGTCCTCTGAGAACTGAACTCACATAGGCTCTTGAGATTCAGGGTTTTTCTTAAATAGTTAAATGTTTAATGAGTGGATTTGGTACTTAATGTTTTGTCTATACAGTTCAATGTTATCTTTATGCACCCTAACTCTTCAAATCCAGTTTTTAGCCTGTATGCTTAACAGAGAACTAGTCCACAATCTTGAATTTGCTGCTTGTATCTCTTAAGTCATAATAAAGATTGAGGACATTCTTTTTCCTAGTATAGTAGCTTTGTTTTAATTTAATCTATTAAATGTGTTAATGCATTTCTGTGATAGTGTCCAAAACCAACACGCAAGTACATGCCACAGCTGCAGCTATGAAAATTGGAAGTGCTGAGGTGATATCAACAAAATGAACTCACACTCTCTAGATGAGGGAAACATAATTTT
This sequence comes from Cuculus canorus, assembly GCF_017976375.1. Lineage (NCBI taxonomy): Eukaryota > Metazoa > Chordata > Aves > Cuculiformes > Cuculidae > Cuculus > Cuculus canorus. Next base: position 33,159,891 of record NC_071404.1, on the reverse strand, counting down.
TGTTTGTGCAGGAAGCATTTAGAAGAGATACTTGCTGAAAAATGTTAAGAAAAACAAACATGCATGTGTCAAAACGTGCTCCACATCCTCATGGTCACAGAGTGCTACGTGTTACAGAGTAAAAAGATGTTTATAAAGGAAAGCTGGCAGTTGTCTGTTTGCCTGCAAAAGTAAGCTTTGCTTGCTTTGTCTCTCCTTCTAGAAATTTGTATTCCAAAGCAGGCTTAAATAACAGAAGAGAAAACACTGTATGCTGAATTAAAACAAGTCAGGATGGGTTGGTCAGCTTGGAATATGACTCCCAGAGAGTTATCAGTAGGTGGTAGGTTTTGAAACAGATTCTCTGGTACTTCAATATGGAATTATGCATTGAATCATATGACTTAAACCAGATCATTAGGTGCTGTTTCCCTACTTGAACATTTAGGAGAAACTATGGTCTTTTATGTTTCCAGTTTCCTTACTGACAGAAACACAAATTTTGTTCATCAGATACTAATTTAGCCAATTACTTATGCATATGTTAAAGTACAGGAATGTAAACCTTAGTTTATCCATGAAATATATCTAGATATTTAAGCAATACTAGTAATACTATTTTCTTTGTCTCATTCATGAAACACAGTCAAAGTAAATAATAAATGAACAGTCAGGAACTTGACAGTTTGAGTGCTTCAGGAGGTAACTTAGACTTAGGAAAGTCAGAAAAAAAAATTTCACAAATATTAGAATCCATAGTTTACACACAAATAGTGTTGTATGTGTTTCTATTTTTTTTTAAATTGATTTATTATAATAAAGTGCAAGTTTTTCTGTATCTTTCAGTCAGATCCTGATTTTAATGGTTTTACTTGGCCTTAATGGAAATACTGGCAAATTCAAAGTTTATAAAGAGGTTAAAATCTACAAATAAACACCAAATAGGCTAGACATAAATTATCATTTTCTGATACTTAGCTAAGGAGGGTTGGTGAAAAACTCTGTTCATTTTATTTAGTTTCGAAGGAAATTCAGGACATTTGTGACAAAAACATCGAAAATACTGTTGAGTCCATACTTGTAAAATCTGACCTTTTCAAAGATGTACCTCACAGGGGCCTTGAACTCTTCCATGGTGTACAGAATATTTTCTCTAAAAGTTTATCTTATTTAATATTTAATTTGAAGATAGATATTAGCATCACAAATAAGAAGCAAAGGAACATGGATTAGTATGCTGAACTGAAATTCTGTTGTGGATTAGAATTCTGATGTTATAATGTCAGTGGTAATTGACATTTAATTTGTTCTTTAATAATGTTGCTAAATCTCTGCCTCTTCATTAAATGGCATATCATTCTAAACATAAACAGAGGAAAAAATTTTGCAAACTGATCTTTCAACAGCCTAGAAAAGCATAAGATCATCAAGTACAGTAAAAAAATGCAATTATATTTATTACTCACAGAAGTTTCAACTTTTGAAACCAGTGGGATTTGCTGTTTTCTTTTAACGGAGTCAGGATCAACTCAAAGGTATTAAAATGCAAGTAACTTTATAAATTCATTGCTTGCTAGCCAGGAAATGTAAGATTTAGTGTTGAAACCACAACCTTAACTCCCCCCCATGGACTGCATGCAATATGATGATATGTAATCCATGATCACATAAAGTATTAAAATATAAATGTGCAGAATCCCTAACACCTCCTCAAAAGAGAAAACATCTTGCCATAGTGCAGAATATTATCTGCCTAGCTTCTAGCCCTCAAGAGCAGGTACAGGCTAGAAAAATCCTGTGTGTACAGCAGAACAGCTGGGATAAGCTGTTTGGATAAGCTGTTTTGTATCCCCAAAAAGAAAGAATATCATGTTAAGGTACTATCTATACTCTGTGTAAGATTCAACACAAAATACTGGAGAATTTCTCCTTGCTTCAGCACCAGCTGATTAGATGAAATGCTGTGCTTCTAAATCTCATATTTGTTATTAACTAAAAGATCCTCTATGTGAAACAGAAGATAAATACTTGAGGTAATTTCATATATTACAATATACATTTTGGGTTGTTCCTTCTTGCATAGTATGCAAAATACCTCCTCATGTAAAATCAATTTCATGAGTAATTTCTAAGCCATCTTTGACTGACGTGTGTAAAATAATATATGCCTTTCTGTAAAATAGGTCTATTCTACTACACAAAAACTATAATTTATTTAAAAGTTAGTTTCACTGTACAATTGTGGCTGTAAAACACACTTTCAGTCAGATTATATGAAAGGCATAGTTCAGCCCATCATCCTTTAGTTACAGTAGATTTTGCTGATGTCACATCAAAAGGCTCATTTGCAATCCTATTTCCCAATTTTAATTATTTCTGGAGATTAGAGGATAATGATATATTTGATATAAATTCAGTTTTTCCAGTATTAATTCAACCATTTCCTTTCAGTACTTTATGTTCTATATAAAAAATATAAAACTATTTTGACCTGGCTGTTATCTGTATTCAAAGTAGAATGTTAATGGAAATAATTCTGCAATTTTAAGTGCATTCTATGGAAAAATCTAAATCAAACATCTATTCTTTTTTTTTATTGCTTTTTTTTTTCTCAGCAACACAAGAGAGGATTAAAATTAGGATATTCAGTTCCCTTTACAACATTTTTCAGATGTGAAGTTTTTCTTCCTTACTCCCTTTTCAGAAAAAATTGACTGTAACTACCATTCCATTACCTGAATTATAAGCAGTACACTAATGAAAACCATATCACCCAAGGGACAGCTCTACATGTTAATTCTTCCCAAGCTTTGTGTGTAAAAATTTTCACTTTATTTTGTGCTAGGAAGTGGCTTGGAGAGCAAACACGAAACTGAAGTTCTGATGAGAACACAGGAAACGTAACTGCCCCTGCTATGTTACTGTTATAGGCTAAATCAAGACAGTCAACTTCTTCATCCTTTTTTTCCTAAAAAAAAATTATATATATATATAAACACACTTTCATTTGCTGTTGTGTTGCTGAGTTTATTAAACAACCATTTATCCACAATGGCATAAAATCTGTAGTTTTGCTGTGAGAAAATTAATGTCAAGTGTCCATCTTACATATTAGAGGTCTTTTCTACTCTTTCCTCTCTCACTCCTTACACACACCTGTGGTCAACACGATCAGCCATCCAAGTTCCAAAGGTGCTTCCACTGTATGTCAGAGACATTGTCATTTTGTCAGGTTTGCAGGTCTGCTTTAAAGCACTGCAGACAAAACCACCAAGCACAGTTTTGCAGTTTTCTGCTGCTCTGTCCACAGAGGGACACGTGGAGGATGATTCCTCTTCCTGTTAGGATGAGTATTTTTGGGGAAGACTGCTGGGCGAAGAGCTCAGAACGGCAGTGGCACAAGGGTGAGCTACTCACCGCTAAGCAAACCAGGAAAAGGCCATATCACCTGTGCCAGCATTTGTGAAATCTGAAGCCTGACTTGTTGTTACTGTACGCCAACACCGTATGTTTTGTACTAGTCCTGACAATTCAGCTACTGTCTTGTAGGTGGTGATGTCTTTGCTTAGCAGAGGTGTTATGTGCTTGTACACAAAGCACCACTGCAAAACAAAAGACAAAGACAGCTTAATCTAAATAGCAGGAGAAATCTTTAGGGGGTTGTTTCAGTGCCAGTGCAAAATATCTGTTTGCTCCAGGCTTAATGAACTGTTCACGCCACAGACGTATTCCAGTTTGAGTCAGTAGCGGTCTTTCTGAAAACTCTGTAGTTTACAATATATAGAATTTTTAGTATGGTAATGTGGTGATAAAATACAGTCCTTTCCATTTTCAAATACTAAAAAAAAATTAATATAATATGAGAAAACATCCCACTAACTTATTTCAATCCTTGTGTGAAGTATCACTGTATCAAAACACATTTAACTGTGTTCCATGAAAAGTTTGAAGAGGATTAAGGGCAATTTTTAAAGAAACATTTCAAATTTTATCTAGGCATCAATGGCAATTATAAAAATTCTACCCTTGAGTCAGGTTTCATCCTAAAAGGAAAATTACAAATGAGAAATATAATCTTCTCTCAGCACTGAAATTTGTTTTGTTGGGTCCCGCTGGGTTTCCAACATCTTTATACACACGAGTATTCTCTTTCATCACCCTTTCTCATCATTATGTAATAATCTATAATGATAATTAATATTTGTTGTGAAGAGATTCCTGTCTTCCCAAGTGTCATCCCTGAAACTATTAACAAGATGAAGAAGAACAGATTTTTTTTTCCTGAAAATCCTTAGAATTAGATTTTTGTAACAATAGGAATATTGTTCTTAAGACCGCTCTTTCACTGAAAGTAGATCCGTGTTAGAACACCTGTGATGTTAAGGAAGGCCTGAAATGCAGAACTGTTCTGAAAGACAATGTTGTTCTAATAGAGTAATAAGACTCTTGCATCTTGCCCTGCAGGCAGCGAATGTGTTGGCGTGACTTCAGCTGTGGCAGAAATTTCATCTTGGACACAAGGCTATACCAGAAAAAAAATTTTGTTCCGTCTAATGTTACAAAGAGACTGGAAGATAAGGCTCTGTCCCATAAAGGAATTCAGAGACTCAAGTAAATGCCCTTTTTTTTTTTTTTTTTTTTTTTTGGTAACGCCACTGAAATTTTGTATCATGGGCAGAATAGTTCTTCCAGCACTCATGGGAGAGATTACTGATTGTTGCACAAAAGGTGCTACAGTTTTAGTTTATGATTCATTTTATTGATGAAGAACAGAAAATAATCTAACAGATAACTACATGACCACATATTGGGTAGATGGGGTAACAGAAATAAGGCAAGTGTCCAGAATATATATTTGTTAAGTATCTGTCCTCTCCCATGTGTACCAGCACATACTTTTAGAATTTCTTCAGTTTGCCTGCATAGGCTCAAAGCCTTGCATGCTGCTACTCTCAAATAAAGTGTACATGACTCTATGTGCATGCTGCCAATGCCATCTGATATTTTTCTTCCACTAAATGTGGAGCAACAGTTGATTAGTAGCTTCCGTTATTATTTCTCCCTTTATCTCAACACAGTAATTTTAAAGATATTATATATCCTGTTCTACCTCTGTAATTTTCAATAAACATTTGGTTTGTGCCTAAGTATCTGTTTCTTACTCTGCATCTTCTTTTATTAAATGTGAGCTCATAAAATCAACTGACATTTAATAAAAAAATGTGCTGTAGTTTGGTGTAGTGCTGGCCCATGCAATAAATAAAATCTGTCTCAAATTAGGCAAGAAAAAAAAGCAAGAGGCAAAGCTAAATTAATCTACATTTTGCTGAACTTTGCTGAAACTACAGAAGGGCATTGAATGAGGATTTAGAAGATTATAATTTTCATTTGATTATTCCAAGTGTGTTACCAGGATATCCACTTTTTAATCTGATGCCAGACAGTTGTTTGTACTGTTTTTCTCCCATCTCGCTGATAAGGGGTAAAATCAATGCCTTTTGCAAAACCTTAGGGGCTCAGTATATTCTCACTTATGTTTTTGCCCGCTACCTAAAATCATTTCCAGCCAGCACTAAGCAGAGGGCTAAAACCCCTTCCATGAATGTCTGAAATTTCCCACTTACTTAATCTCTTGCCTGTGTACAGAAAGGACAGCAATGAGTACAATGGCAGGGGGTAATGTCTTCTTAGCTATAATAAAAGGCAATGATGGTAAGCGTTTGCTCAAAAGGGCAGTTGATATGTGTAAGGTGACGAATCATCGGACTTTATTCTTATTCTAGCTGCCCAAGGCTAAGAAGGACTGGAGAATAAATTTCAAAAAAAATCTCAGAAGAGGCAACTGAAGTAATGAAGGACAATGAAGCCTTCTCAGCTTATATACAAACACAGCCACAGAAACTATCTCCTTCTTTCTGTCCCACTATCCCCATCTCTTCCTTATTTCCTATCCAGATTGATGGTAGAAACATAATTCTCTAGCTACACCTTGCGTCTTGAAGGGGAGAAATTCTACCCCTTCCTCTGCTGGTTGGCGAAATTCCTTTTTTCCTTAAATCGTGCTGCACTGAGGCTCATATATTGGTATTCCAGGGCCTATATTATAAGTTACAAGGCATGAGAATTTCTGTAGAAACCATTACACTACCAGATTCAAAAGAGGCTGATAAACAGCCAATCTTGTGTGTGTTACTGAATTTCTCATGAGGGTAATTTACAATTCCTGGGAGAACACTGAGGTGAAAAAATCCCTGCTTGTGTTTCTTCTCAGCAAGCATATCATGAACTGTCTTGAGAATATTAACCACAGTAATGTTTACCTTTTACCAGCTGCAGCCAGCTGGAATAAACATGAACACTCATGCTCCCACATCTAAGAATTCTACCTCCTCTGCAGTGTCAGCAGGACCTGTGTCTGAAAGAATGACCACTCAGTGAAGTCTCCTGGCCATACATAGCTCTGTGGGACAATTTGCGATATGTGGGGTGATAATTATGCTGTCTACACCAAATTTCTCTTCTGCTATCTTCACTCAAATCCATCCAACAAATCGTACCAGAACCAAAGTATTCCTTTTTCAATACATCGTGCTGATGTTTATATAGACCTCGTATTGCATCATATTGGTGGACACAATATTACTACTTTTAGACAAAATATTATACAGCTTTTCTTGAGAGGCAACTTCGGAGGAACTCTTCTATTCTTTTTTATTATTTTTTTTGGCCTATATGATCTGTCTCCCCATTTATACTGGAGTATATTGCGCTCTCCTGTCTTAACTTTAGTCCATATTTTTGTAACAATCTCAGAAGCTCTTGTAGTCTCCCGGATGTTCTTTTCTGTTTCTGGCACCTAACAGTATACCATTTGTTTAGTAGAAGACAAACTTTAAATGCAAAGGTAGAGAACATGACACATTATTGCAACGCTGTCATGGATTATGGCAGGGCTGTTAATTGCACTGTGCAGTTGTTTTTCATACCCAAATCGCTGCCTGTATTTAGTGGACCATATACAATGCAACATCAATGGCATTTCGTATGCCTGAGGCAAATCCACTACTTATGCTTTCTTTTTCTTAGCATTTTAGAAAGAAATTTGGTGATAGCCAGTCAAATCTACAGTTTTATCTTTCCTCCCACATCCTGACATATGGAAGTGAAAGTCACACCTATTCTCAGGCATGACTAAACAAACAAGTCCATTCGGCAAGCCAATAGAGGCAGTATTTTCAGTTCTGTGATCCTTTCTGTAAATGAACAGAAGTCACCAGAAGCAAGAATGAACAAGAAAATTTAGATACATCCCCCTCCATCACTTTTATATTTGACTTTATTATTTCAAATTAGTAATATATATCATCAGCAGGTGTATATTTTCTCTTAATTTCAGTGCTTACTTAACGTACTGTTAGCTTTATAGTCCAGCTCTGTTTTGTTAAGCTAATGCATGCCAATTAGTGAAGGAACATTTCCTTCTGCAACTGTTAGTGATAATAACAAACAGTTAAACCCTGCATTGCCTAACAGAGCAATATGGTCCTGCTAGATACAGCACGGTTTTTACTCTGCTTTTTCTATCAGTTCAACAAAGACTTATATTCACAATAGGAGGGGGGGTATGGATTAAGGATGAGAAAGTATAGCCTGGTATGATTCATTTACTGTTCTCTTAGCCCAGGTTTTATTTTCTGAGATATCTACTTATATTAAAGAACGTCTACGATGATAAATATGTGTATCCTGATTAAGCTATTTGAGTTCTAACTGTTAATAATGTGATTGATTTTTAAGCACATCTTGTACTGTGTTAAGTCAATTCTTTTTCAGAAGCAGGCTCTTCATCCTCCCCTGTTCAGAGAACCTAACTTTTCCTTCTGAAGGAAGCCATTTTCAGTTGCCTATAAAAAAGCTTTCCAAAAACTTTAACTACTTGGACCAGTATTATCTATGGTATGTGTCTGTTTCAAGCCATTGCTTCTGAGAAAAACAGTCACAACAGCCATTTCAAAAATTAGTCTGGGGAAATTACATTTTTATAACATTAAATCATAAATCTGACATTTTGACAAAGCATACCTTTAAAGCCCTGTTGTTTAGTCATTTAAAATTAAGGTTGTGGATTCTTGCCTGAGAGCAGCTATTAAAAAGTCCACCCTGTGGCTCCTCTGAAAAAATCAGTGTACATTTTTGACTGAGTTGAAAATCATTAAAAAAAACAAAGTCTGCACATATTCATACTGGTTACTCTAAAAGCATGAACTGGAGAATGATCTGTGTTGAAAAAGATAAGCCAGATCATGAAAGCATCTCTAGCTTAGCCGAATATCTGAAACAAACCAAAACTAAGGACATTTTGTGATTTGCCCATCACACACAGAAACCAACAACAGTTTATGTAAGGTCAGCATCTGCTAAAATGTAGTGACAATGGTAGAGTCTTGCAATGTTATTTAGATTTTTGACACACATCTCTCTGAATCAGGTGCAAAGAAGAAATTTAAAACAAGAAGTAAAACAGATTCATGCAGATATGCAGAAGGTCTTAAACAATAGCTGTGCTACATTAACTCCTACTTCATCCCAGTATTGTTTTCCAGGGACCGATATGATACTTTAAATATCAGTTTTGTTAAATATTTTGCTACACATTAGTACACATCCAGGAAATCTAAGGTAGCAAAGGATGCAAGAAAGGGAAAGTCAGTGTTCTCAACTTTATGAGGCTTTTGGCAAAGAGTCGCAAAAACATATCACCAGCACAAGAGGAGAGACAGTGGTTCACTGTAAGAAAGACAGATAACAGATTCCATGGTTTTCAGGGCTGACCTGGGCAATTGCATGAGTATTCAGGTGGTTGCTCCTGCTTTTCCCCTGGTTTAGATCACCAAAATGGATTTGGATTACCAGAATGGATTTGGATTACCACAGGCTTGTTAGGTACAGCTCCAGCACAAGAACTCTCCCTGTGAGTTTAAGATTCAGGGAAACTCAAACCTCCCTATCTCTTGAAAGAGAAAAGTATTGAAAGCTTAATAGACAAAAAGGAATTCAGTGATTAATTGCCCTGCTGCAAATATTACAAGCAGTTTATGTAGATGTTTCCTTAAATTTCCCAAATGTTCTTAATTTAAAATACCAATAGGATATTAAAAAAAAACAAAAATAATTTTAATCACTTAAAATTAAATTTGTCGACAATTTTTCACCTAATTATGGCTCACGGCAGTTCTTCAATGCATCCCCTCTGGGGAAAAATTTTTAGATTAATATGCCTCTACGGGTTAAGAGTACACATGTTCTCAGGGCTACAGTAAGAAATAGAATTATAGAATCATAGAATCACCAGGTTGGAAAGGATCCACTGGATCATCGAGTCAAGACATTCCTAACACTCCCTTAAACCATGTCCCTAAGCACTTCATCAACCCGTTCCTTAAACACCTCCAGGGAAGGTGACTCGAACACCTCCCTGGGCAGCCTCTGCCAGTGCCAGCTAACTCTTTCTGTGAAGAATTTTTTTGTGATATCCAGCCTGAACCTCCCCTGGCGGAGCTTCAGGCCATTCCCCCTTGTCCTGTCCTCAGTCACTTGGGAGAAGAGCCCAGCTCCCTCCTCTCCACAACCTCCTTTCAGTAGTTGTAGAGAGAAATAAGGTCTCCCCTCAGCCTCCTCTTCTCAAGGCTAAACAACCCCAGCTCTCTCAGCTGCTCCTCGTAAGACTTGTTCTCCAGCCCCCTCACCAGCTTTGTTGCTCTTCTCTGGACACGCTGCAGAGCCTCAACATCCTTCTTGTGGTGAGGGGCCCAGAACTGAACAGAGTACTCAAGGTGCGGTCTCACCAGTGCTGAGTACAGAGGGAGAATCACCTCCCTGGACCTGCTGGTCACACCATTTCTGACACAAGCCAAGATGCCATTGGCCTTCTTGGCCACCTGGGCACACTGCTGGCTCATGTTCAGTCGGCTGTCAACCATTACCCCCAGGTCCTTCTCCTCTGTACAGCTTTCCAGCCACTCTTCCCCCAGTCTGTAGCGCTGCATAGGGTTTTTTTGCCCCAAGTGCAGGACCCGGCATTTGGCCTTGTTAAACCTCATCCCATTGGTCTCGGCCCAGCAGTCCAGCCTGTTCAGATCCCTTTGCAGAGCCTCCCTACCCTCCAGTAGATCCACCCTTCCACCCAGCTTAGTGTCATCCGCAAACTTGCTGAGGGTGCACTCAATGCCTTCATCCAGGTCATTGATAAAGACATTGAACAGAGCTGGACCCAGTACTGAGCCCTGAGGAACCCCACTTGTAACTGGCCTCCAGCTGGAGTTAACTCCATTGACCACCACTCTCTGGGCCCGGCCATCCAACCAGTTTTCAACCCAGGAGAGTGTGCGCCTGTCCAGGCCAGAGGCTGACAGTTTCTGAAGCTGTGAGAAACTGTGTCAAAGGCTTTACCGAAGTCCAAGAAGACCACATCCACAGCCTTTCCCCCATCCAGTAGTCGAGTTACTTTGTCATAGAAGGTGATCAGGTTAGTTTGGCAAAGATCTGCCTTTTGTAAACCCATGTTGACTGGGCCATGTATGTAAAGTAGCACACAACAGAGTGTAATAATGTAGCACACAACACAGTGAATTAAAAAATCAGCTAGACAACTATCAAGTACTTGAGATCACAGAAATATTCTACAGAAGAGCTTCATTCTTCTGGATGACTCCATGTACTTTTACTAGAGGTTATAAGCAGATCAAAAGACTTCATGGTTTTCTTAAAGGTCCTATATCTCAGTATAGTATGTCAAAATCTACCCTCATTCATACCTTTGGAAAGTCATTCATTTTATCAGATGTGATGTACTGGCAGTTCCACTGACATAGCTGAGGGCAGTACTTGGCCCAATAAATCATTCAGAAGCAGCATGTAATACCTATCATTGCTTTCCCCAAAGGAGACATGCGCAGGTACTACATAGTGACCGTGACGCAATCTTTTTCCCAACCTATTCTTAAGAAAAGTGATCTTGGAAAAAAGTCCAAATCAAATTGTCTTTTCAACTTTAACTATTCCATTTGAACAGACACTAGGGAAAAAGTAAACTGAGAATATCTGGAGGGAGTTAAAATTGGATTTTCTCACCTTTACTCAGGGTCCCTGACTCTTTCCATTCCTAGTTTTTTTGTAAAGTACTTGAATTCTAGTGCTACTCAAAAAGTTAGATGTTAGTGGTTTATTATTATTCTTATCATAAATGAGAGTATATTCAAACCATTTTCCTTAACCTAAAGCATGGAATAAATGTAATCAACAAACAAGTTTACAAACTACAGTTAACCCTCATTCTGAAGATATATTATAATACTGCACCATGAAAATATCTGCTGCCATCATGAAACCTATCCTCGAAGTAGGTAAAGCACATCTAGTTCTGAGATGGACATATTTCAGAATGTAAATTTCCCTCAGTTAGTATAGTTAAGCAACTTGTGAGCTGAGCAAAGATAAAAGTTCATATACAACAGCAATATTTTGTTCCAGCAAAGAGAAAAATATGTAGGAGGAAACTTGGGGGGGGGGGGGTGTTTGATTTTTTTCTTTTAATAAGAGCAGGGAGAAAATGTTGACATCCATCAAAGTCATATAAATTTAGTCTGAGATATTCAAAAGAATGTGATCTGCTTAAATGCTCACAAGATGCTTAGGCATTTTTTAAATCCTTCCTTCATGCACAGAGAAGCTGACAAATTGACAATCTAATTACTTGAATCCTTTATTCATCAACAAGAGCACCACAGGCAAGGGATGAGGCCAAGACTTTTTACTGCTTCTGTTCTGTGCCTCAATCCTCACCCAGGGGAAGCCACTCAATGATTGAAAGGACATTTTATATTCCAATATTATATGATCTTCAGACTTTTTGTTAGCAAGAAAGACAACAGACAATTTTTTTACAGTTTCTAAAACTAAGTTTGTAGTGATCCTGACCAGAAGACCATTGTACATGGAGGAGTTAGTGATCTGAGTAGGAGTAGATCTCTGCCAGTCCATTGTAGACAAGGATCCTGCCGGCAACTCCCCCTTGGTTCCAGCAATTACACCTCCTGTATTGCCTTGTCTTTATCAAAATATGCAGCAAGAATTTCATGTGAACATACTCTCTGTCTGATTGTAGAAATGATGAATAGAACTATTTTCTTGCAAGAAAATCCAATAATTGCTCGAATGACCTAAATGAGATAACCCTTTCCACAGGTAGGAGGCACAAAATGTGCTGCAGTCACGTATGTTGCAGCACAACTCAGGGTTCCCAGCATCTAAAGGGACAAAATATTTACACTATTTTTTCTTTCATTATGGTGTTATCTAAACAATAGTATTTTAAAAGACACTTCAATGATACAGACTCTAGAGTCTGGTTTCCTTCCATACCTGGCATCACCACTAGCATCTCCTGGTGAAAAACACTGTTCTTTTGAGGCTTAAGATTTGACAATTTTCAGCATCACACCTAAGAGTTTCATGGAGAGCAATTTCAGGTAGGAGACCTATTTTTCTCACTCTAAAGCTCTTTCTGTACAATGAGTATGAAAATACTGTACAAGAGAGAAAATAAAGCTCAAATCAAAGGGTTCATCCAAGAGAAGCACTCTGACTCTTCTATGATGCTATGCCACCAAGATCTTCTATTAGATACATTATTTTTACAAGACAACAAAGCAGTTCCATTTGTGTCTTTTTTGGTGATGTAAGAGATACAGAAGAGAACTTGATGACGGGAATGGAGTCGAAGAAAAAAGAAACTTGCAACACAGAAAATGGCTGTGGGTCAAGTTTTGTCTTGAGTTTTTTCAGTAGAATCTGTATCCAAATAGACAAAAATTACACATTGTCATATGAGGCCAAATCAAGAGTTTTGGAAGTGGTTTAAAGTCACTAGTTTAAAATAGATGCTTTGAGAGAGTACAACAACAACTCAATCATCCCTTACTGTAGACATTCTAAAGAAACTTCTGTATTTTCATTCAAGAATATGGTCCAAAGACAGTCTAGGACTTATAGTATAACACCTGAAAGAACAATGGCCTATGTATCAACACTTGCAACAGAATCCAAACAATAGAAATAAGAGGTCTATGCTGAGAAAAATTGAAAACAACAACAGTAAAGATACATACCAAGGTCTTCAGGGACTAAACTACTATAATTCGTCTAAGGAGTAATAACTCTTCCTGCCCCAAAGTAGAACTATAAAGTACAAGGAAAAGGAAATCTTGAAAAGATACCTAAGGGAAGCATTGCAACACAAAGCTGTAATGAAGGATGAGACCAGGTCAACCAAAACATCTTTCCCTGAGAGACTTAATGGCTAAGCCTCGGTATTATTTTCCCCCATACTTAGGTTTGGTCACTTAAATTGCCAGATACCAGCATTTGGAAAAATAGAACTTAAATACTCTGCCATTTGTAAGATTTCCTCCATGACTTACATGTTTATTTTTAGCCAACAGCTACTGTGTTCTGCAACACAGAATCCTAAAAGGGATAGTCTTAGCATAAAAAAAGAGAAATCCAACCATGACCAAGACAGACAAGAAATAACACGACATGTAATCCAAAATGCTACCTGTCACTTTTCTCAAAGTCAGAGCACATAGAAAACAGGCTCTGGACCACAGGTCAGATAAGAGAAGAAAGAGTATTGGGGAAAAGGAATAAGAATGACAGTATATAATATCACTTTACAGTGTTCAAAAACACCAGTCAAGTGTGAAAAATGTGGAAAGGGAATGACTGTAGCAGGAGGAATTCTTCCTGGAGAATGATGGGCAGTATTACCTCAGAAGCAGCTATTCCAAAGAAAGCAAATGGACTGTTATGTTTAATTGATATTTAATACATGACTGCTTGTTTCCAGAAGTGGTAGTAGTTAAAACTGAAAAAGAAGTCAGACTGAACTAAGGTAAAAGAACTTGTACTGTCTGTTGTCTTCAACATAAGCCAAGCGTATGGACATGGGAAAGAGGGAAACACGTGGTTGCTAAATTTTCACCTCAGAAAAGTGCCTGTTTGAAGGGCATGATCACAAGCTTCTCCTCATTGGAACTATGTGAAAATGGTATGATTAAGAAAGTGTAGGAAAACATCTTCCAGGGAAAAAGGAGTGCCTCGTTCAGTAGATAATGTCCAGAATGAATATAGCTACCCCATTAGTCATGCCTCTGGGAATACCCAACTTGCCCTAAGAATATGGCTAGACAAGCTCAAAGCAAGAAATTAAAATTAGAGAAGGTAAATACTCACAATACAGAAAAAAAAAATGAAAAAAAAAGAAAAGAGAAACAGGACTCTTCCTCTCTGTATTGACCTAAAGAAATCCTACCATTATATATGAAACTACTATTTTCAACTACCTACAGGAGGAAAAATTACAAAAGTGTTGGTTGATGCCAAATGCTTTCTTATACCCCTTTCATCTGCAATAGTCTGGCAAGTGTCCTTAAAAACACATAGCACAAGTATACATGTGCATATTCAACACTCAGTTTCTAATATTCTTTTTGCTCAGACTGCCATTTGGTTTGTGTCCAGCAATCACGTTGTTTTAGTAGAAAATATATACATTTTTTTAAGGTATGGAGCGTGTGAACATCTGTTTAGGTGACATTATGACATAAAGCAGTTGTAATGGGGGGAAAGTATATGACCAGAACCTTTAAACTGTTTTAGAAAGAACTTGAGCTTTAGACAGAACTGTCAAGTTACAGCTAACTTTAAAAAAAAATCTGTATTTCATTTTTTCGCAAATAACAATTCTAAGAGCAATTATTACAGCAACAGACCTGGTAAGCAACAAACAGGATTATGGCTATCACAAATATCACTTGCTCAAAAGACAATAAGAGGACCAAGCATTGTGAATCTTGTATGGAAACCTACATTTCACATAACTAAGGGTGTCTATTTACAGAAAGAGCTACTATTATGCCAAATGATGTGAAATAAAAATTTTAAATTACCGTTCTGACAAATTGTCAGTTTAACCCCAGGCAGTAAATAAGTACCACACAGCCACTCACTCACTTCCCTCCCCAGGAGGAAGGGGGAAGAAAATTGAAAGGGTAAAAGTGAAAAAAATAATGAGTTGAGATAAGAACAGTTTGACAATTTATATATAACAACAACAACAACAAAGAGAGGTAAGTAAAAGACAAATGACACAAATGAAAACAATTGCTCGCTACCAACCAGCTGCTTCCCAGCCAGTCCCCAAACAGTTCTTCCACCAACCTTTCCCCTAGTTTATTGCTAAACATGCTATTTTATGTTATAGAATGTCTCTTTGGTCAGTTGTAGCCAGCTGTCTCTGCTGTGTCTACTTCTTGTAGATCCCCAAGCCTACTCACAGGTGGGGAAGCATGAGAAGCAGAAAAGGCTTTGATTTTGAAAGCACTGCTCAGCAATAATGAAAACGTATCTGAATTATCAACACTGTTTTCAGCACAAATACAAAACAGCCTCATACTAGTTAATACAAAATAATTAACACTACAAAAGCAGCACAGAAATTTAGATAATTAAATAAAAAATTCCAGTCTTGAAGTGCTCACAGTATTCTGCAAATCAGCTTTCCCAGAGTAGCTTCTAAAATCACTGACTTGGTTCTCATACTGTAATATAACCAAAGAAGGTCACATAGACTAGCAAACCTGATCATCAGTGTTCTGACACAGACAAGGGAGAAGGTGCCTTAATTTTAGTCTGTGCATGTAAGAGCTTTGAATATTTTGTAGGAAGAACTGATAGACACATAAATACTAATCAACCTTACCTCCATGCAATGAAATGAATAGAATAGAATAAAACAGAAGTGGAATAAAAGCCTACTAGAAAAGTTGGACCCTGGTCTGTGTTTAATACAGTCAAATTACAGAAATGTGCCACCAGGGAATGAGATGTTATCTACTGACATTCTACTCAGTGTAACAAGAACAGTAGATATGTAAAACTGGGAAAAATAACAGTAGATATGATGATCAAGATCTTATTGATAAATATTTGAAATTCTGCATTGCAGAAATATGGATCATTAAATGTTTAAATCATTACATTTGCCTGGAAAGACAGTAAGCAGCAACTTGCTTCAGGAGCAAAAATTCATAAAAAGGTGTCTAGTCTGCCAACTAAACAGCAAAGTCCATTTCTAATGCTAAAAGAAATATTGGCTCTAAAAGCTCATTGAGTACATAACTGAAGGAACAAAACACCAACCATTGCTTGCTCCCATGGTTTAATGGCACTTCCAATCCTAAACACTTGCTGTTAACAACAGGGCATTAAGCTTATATCTAAAATCTACAATTTTCTTTGATAAATGAAGAAAGGCATTTCTCATCAGCAGCCAGGAAAAAAAAAGAAAGACCTGTAAGTTTTACTCATCCAATTAGTTAAGGTCCGGTGCACCTAAAACTCACATTCTTCTTTTCAACTCCATCTTTCTTTCTTTTTCTTTCTTTCTTTCTTTCTTTCTTTCTTTCTTTCTTTCTTTCTTTCTTTCTTTCTTTCTTTCTTTCTTTCTTTCTTTCTTTCTTTCTTTTCTTCCTCCCTCCCTTCCTTTCCCAGATATATAGTCAGCAGAAGTCAAATATAGATATTATGTTCTATAAACATGCAGCTCCTCCCTTATAATAAATTCTTGATACTTCATTCTAGTTTCAGACATTTCTAGGATTCTGGAAGTATTTACAAAAAAAAAACAAACAACAAAACAAACAAAAATAGAGGCTCAATAATTCTATCAAATAAATAGCTTCATCTTAGGACTTATTCCAATATATCATCCAAAATAAGTGGGTTATATGAAACTCCTCATCGCTCTCAATCCCTTCTCCCTTTGCTCCGAAAAGACTTTTGAAACAGAAGACCCTTTATTCAATGCCTGGCTTACTCCAAACATCTTTGAGCCAACATTAATACCTGTATTTCATTAAAATCCCTTTCTTCCTCTTCTTCACCTCTTCCCAGCCACAGTGTCTAATAGCCATAGTCCATTTGCAATCTCATTTCAAAGAATTCTTTTATAGGAAATTCTCACCTCTCCAACTTCTTTCAGTATCCCTGCTGCTTTTTCACATCAATGTCAAGTGATTGCTTGAGAGCCAGTCCAGTCTACTCAATGTAGACAGCAGCAGACTTTTTTTCACACAACTGAAATGATCAGATTGAAAGAAGAGAAAGAGGAGAAAAAACTCAATGCGAGCCTGACACATAAAGGTGTCTACATATTTTTTGTGATCTGAGCCCAAAATTCCTTAAAAAGCAACCTCTGAGCCCCACGTTGAGCGCACTGAGTATTTGGAACGAGCAAGACCACTTTCTTCAGTGCAATGACTAACACTTGACACGTTATACTTGAAGGCAATATTCTCTTTTCAAGTAACTAGATTGGAGTTTTAAGAATTAAGATCAAAGTATCATATGCATCCAGATAGATATGCATACAAGAAAGGAATTCAAATTTATATAGATTATGTACAACATTTGAGTACACTGCCTAACTTAAATGAAGAAAGTCCATACAGACTTTTGTTTGTTGAAGATATCTGAAACTACGACATTTATCCACCCCACACTAGATCTCTGTGAGCATTTACAATGAAGTAGTGTGGGTGCCTAGAACCTCTCCCTACTTTGTATAAACAGTAGAGCTTATGTTAAGATTCAAGTTCTGATTTGTTTTTGCCTCTAAAATACATTACAAATGTGCAGTGAAGACCATTTTTTGTGTGTGTTTTTCATAGCCAGGGTATCAGTGT
Organism: Cuculus canorus; assembly: GCF_017976375.1. NCBI lineage: Eukaryota > Metazoa > Chordata > Aves > Cuculiformes > Cuculidae > Cuculus > Cuculus canorus. Next base: position 33,142,108 of record NC_071404.1, on the reverse strand, counting down.
GAATTTCCGGGCATAGAAAATCTAGTCATGATTCCAGTCTCTTAGAAACACTGAATTCCAGGTTAGGATATAGTAATTTGGAACTTGGATCCACGTACATTTTCTTTAAAGCAGATGAAAGTAAAGAATCTTCTAAACATCTTTAATATGGCCTTATGTAGTTTTATTTTACATAATACATTTTCATACTTGGTTTGGATTCCATATTCATTTTCTTCATACACAGATACATCATTGCCTTGTTTTTGAGGCTAATTCTTAGAATACAGTCCTATACGAAAGTTAAAACAACATATATATATAGCTTTCCCTAACTAAACCACAAAGGCTGTTTCTGGGTCCTTTCTCTCTCATGGGAATACTCTGATCCAGATAGGGAAGCATGAGCTTTGCAGACAGGGAAAATTGGATCATCCAGCATCTTATTAAACCAGAGATTATAGGAAGTAACAGCCTAAGAGACGGCCACATTGCTGACGGAGTCTCACAGATACTTCCACTAGCAGTCAGGTAGATTCCAGGATGATAAGAAAAGATTTTAAATTAATATAGCTTAAATTCAGAATGGATCATTATGATAATATCATCACCTTGTCTGCAATGCAGGTTGCAGAAACTTGTGTAATAAACTTCATCTTGAACTTGCAAAAACTGTCTAAACTGCAGTATGTCTTAACTACCCGCTCACTCACACAAAACACCACAAAAAAACCTCCACATTTGTTCTCTGCTAATTCTTTGACTCGGAAGTATAACCTGAACAGTTATCCAAAATAAAAAATATTTTTGTGGAAGATAAAAGTGTTTCCTGACTTCCTTTCTTCTCCCTGACTTGCACCCAATTAGCTGTTAAAGCTAGTTTTCTACTTGACTTCAGAGGAGCTAAACAGATATGAGCAATCAAAAGAAGATTGATATCCATAAGCATTTGTCTATGTGACTCTTCAGAGCTACAAGATTTATCTCTGGTTTTGTAATGATCACTCACTGCTAAGGCTTAGCGTGTGAAAAAAAAAAGGAAGATCAGGTCTTGTATTACCCTCAAATACTCAGCAGATGATAGAAATAATTATTTTCAGTTTCTCCAGCAATAAAAACAACAGAGAAGGTATATTTAAATCTATCCAGTAAAATGAGTGGTAAGGGGAACCAATGTTTTATTTTTCTTAAAAAAAAGCCACAAACAGTGAGAGGAAGCAGGAGAGGGAGAAGGAGAAGAAGACTTTCCATTTTCACATTTTATAATTCTATATGTTCTTTGGCATGTCAACAACCTCTCTGACCTGATTAGGCGAGTCACTGGTTTGCTGGGTTTTTTTCCCCTAGAATAAGTTCTTTGTAACAACAACAAATTGTTTTACTCTTAGCAAACATGACCTACAATATTCATTAATATTTAATGCACTTAATAGCACAGATCTCAAGTAAGCAACCTGCTAGAAATCACTGTTAAAATATAATTAGGAATGTAAGTATTTTGAGCAGTTTCTGCCAATGCATTTCTTACTCAACTTAATGTGCAAACATTGCTGGCACATTACTGTTAAGAAATGAGGAATTTTAAGGACTATTAAATATTCTGCAAATAAATCATCTGAGAGTTATTCAGCACAGGTGTTCTTATAATTAGGTAACATTGGAAAAATATTACGTTCAGTGGTCCTTGTACTTCAGGTTTCTTCCTGTGTAGGAATGAATATTACCATTCATAATTATCACAAATCTCTGTTCCAATAAAAATAAACATTGAGGTAAAACAGCAACATTATTTTTGTAGCATTTTAAACTAATTTTTTTTAATAATTAAGTGTATATTATTCAATTCATAATTAATTTTACTAATTTTTACTGGAAACAAGAGAACTAAGACATTGCCTAAAAAATTGCCTGCTGGGGTTTTTTATCATTTCACCTACTCAGAATGGAACTATTAAGCCCAGGAAATTTTACTATCTCATATTTGCTACTCTAACCTTTTTATTCCAAAGAACATAGGTTTGTCTCTGAGATATTAAAAAGTTTTTCGGATATCCTTTTTTTTTTTTTTTCCAAAATTTTTGGTCACACAGTGATTCAATACAGAGGAACATATAATTTGTATTTTAAGGAGTCTTGATGCTAGTCATGAGCTCTAACAAAAATTCCAGCCCTGCAATATTGGTGAATAACAGATATTCAGTGATCTTTCTTCCAGCCAGCAAAAGTTTCAAACGTATCTGTTTGTCCAAGTGTACTTATCATTACTTTTATTTATTTATTTATTTTAAAGTTACCTAGATAGGTGCCATTAACTGAGTTGAAATAGTTTCTGTCTTGAATAGTTTATAATGTGCATGCTGTCATTCGGTAATAAGATCACTAGTAGTTTTATTTAATCAAGGGAGAAGCTATGCCTTGGAAATCATTACAGGACTATGAGATTAAATGTACGATTTAGCCCTGAAAAGATATACCTATCCTGCAAAAATATATACTTAGAAGATAATATATTCAAATGAATTCTGCATGAAAAACTATAAGGCTTTCATTCTTTGTTTTGTAATTCAGTAGAAGAGGCTATGGGGGCGGAGTGGGTATTGAGGTGAGGCTTGAATACCTACTACGTAGCTTTAAAAGCTCTTAAAAGAGGGAAACACTTGTAGCTAACACATATGTTAATAAGTAAAAGCATGTTTTCAGCATGTATCTGGTATTCTGCAACTCAAAAATATATTTAAAGATATTGGAAATGGTCAGAAATAAAAAGCCAAGAAAAAATGAAATTAAGTGTACAGAAGACCAAATAGTAATTACAGTAAAGAGTGGAGATTTTACTTTGGTTCCATACTAAAGGTATTGGAGTGACTCTTCACTCCCAACACCTGTTAATGTAAACTCATTGAGCATTAGCATAAGATTCCCCTGTATCCCAAAGAGTGAGTGTATGAGAATGCAGTCTTGGAGGTATATGGGAAAGAGTGTACGTATGTACGTTCATGTGTAATATGGCATATATTCATACATACTACAGTACATGAAAACACATATATCCTGTTGGGAACACAATTAGAGCAATGAAAAATGTTTTTAGGAAAGGTGATATGCAAGGAAATCTTCAAGCAATGCTTCATCATTCAAGGTATGTTGCTTGATACTCCCCTCCGAAGTCCTGTGCTGGAAGAAATGTGATGAATTGTCCATCCAGCTCTCCAAGATCACATGAAAGTAAGTTCTATGATCCCTCCAGCCTTTGGCCCTGGTAGTCTCTATTCCTAAGGAATCTTTGAGAGTATACCTCTTCCTGATCAAGACATGTGAGAGAATAAAAATAAAAGGAATTAAACCTCGATGCTGAAAATTTGTATGTTTTTTTCACCACACCTATCACTTAAACTTTTCTGAGTGTTTTTCAGAGTGAGAGAAAAGAAAAAAAAAAGTAAAGGAAATGGCAATATCTCACACTAATAAAACCAGTTCACACATACCTTTGATTCTGGTTGTGCTTTCATGAAGTGTAACCGATTACAAAAAAATGTTTACTTACAGTTATGATGCAAATAATAAAGATTCCTCCAGAAATAAAAAAATAAAAAAGATTCTGTATGAAGACAGGATGTGAAAGATGATGCAGACCTATAATTTGCAAATAGATGAATATCCACACTTTTGAAACTCATGAAATTTTTATTAGAATTTTGAAAATAATACATAGACAAAGTATCTATCAAGGGCGGGAAATCATAAAACACAATATTCTGCTCAGTTAAACACCAGGAGATAAATCATCTCACTGCAGGATAAACATGATTACAGAATGCACAAGCAGGGCATTTTGTCAACTTTATGGACTAAAACCATTTGACTTCCTGCAATATACTTGTGAAATTTAACTAAGTAGTTAGATTTCAACACCAAAACAGTTTGAAAGAAACTTAAGATTTGCATTATTTATTATCTGCAAGCACTTCACTTCATAAAAGTGTCAGAGAGGTTCATAAGGAGGTACATTACATTTTTTTTAATACAGATTCTAATCTGTCAGTATGAAACAATCGATACTGTTCAACCACAAGCATCTTACTAAAACCTCACAACTTTAGGATGGAGGCAGAAAGAGGAAACCCATGCTAAGTTTTTGAAAACAAGAGAAAGTTCTAATAGTTTTTTTTAAAAAAAATAGTAAATATTTTCATTTAATTTTAAAGTATAATTAATAATGCTCCAGACATCCTCAAATTATACTACCTTTGCCTAAATGTATTAATCAGCTATGTAATATTGGGTTCAATATTTTTTTTTAAAGAAAGTGTCCAATTTGTTTAAATAGAAGTCTCTTTCCCTTTCTATGCAAATAGTATAAGATTAAAATCACACAAATGTGGTAGTAGACAGAAATTTATCGGAATTAGGGGGGATTTGGGCTTTGCCGTGTAAGCAGTAAATCAGAGCTGTTCACAGGATGAGAACATGTATTTCTCAGCCTGGTTACATCAGCTGTTTTGAGAGATGGTGGAGGGGGACAACTGCTTCTCTGTCTTGGGTTTTTTTCTGTATATGAACTTTCCTTCACACCATAAGCAGTGCTTGGTACCTCATGGGATTTTCTGAATAGTAGAGTTCGTACAGCTTACAGGTTTCTGGATCTCGATAATCACCTACTTTTAGATTTAGGAAGGAATTTACATTCCTATCCCCTACAAAAATTATTTATTTGTTTGATTTCGTACTACAACTTTGAGATCTAGTCTTTCTGCCTTATTCAGTTTTCAGTGTCTATTTCAACTTGTCTTTTATTGCCCAGCTTGGAATCTCTAGGCTTGTTGGACTGAAGCAGTTGAAGTGAAAGTAAGGTAGAACTGCATCCATTAAAATAAAGAAAGAGAAGCAAGTTTTAAGCTTTCGGAAGCTAAGATACACATCATATATATTCATGAGTGTACAATCATGAGTGGGAAATGAGAAAAACAAAGGCACATAGATTAGTGCT